>NC_136261.1:294649695-294802159 GCF_964187855.1 Myxine glutinosa
CGTCCAACCCCTCGCTCTCCAACCCCTCGCACCTTGCTCTCCAACCCCTAGCTCCTCACTCCCCAACCCCTAGCTCCTCACTCCCCAACCCCTAGCTCCTCACTCTCCAACCCCTACCTCCTCGCTCTCCAACCCCTAGCTCCTCGCTCTCCAACCCCTAGCTCTCCAACCCCTCGCTCCTCACTCTCCAACCCCTTGCCCCTCACTCTCCAACCCTTTGCTCCTCACTCTCCAACCCCTTGCTCCTCACTCTCCAACCCCTCACTCCTCTCCAACCCCTAGCTCCTCACTCTCCAACCACTAGCTCATCACTCTCCAACTCCTCGCTCTCCAACCCCTCACTCCTCACTCTCCAACCCCTCACTCCTCACTCTCCAACCCCTCACTCCTCACTCTCCAACCCCTCACTCCTCACTCTCCAACCCCTCACTCCTCTCCAATTTCTCGCTCCTCTCCAACCCCTAGCTCCTCACTCCCCAACCCCTAGCTCCTCACTCCCCAACCCCTAGCTCCTCACTCTCCAACCCCTAGCTCCTCGCTCTCCAACCCCTAGCTCCTCGCTGTCCAACCCCTCGCTCTCCAACCCCGAGCACCTTGCTCTCCAACCCCTCACTCCTCGCTCTCCAACCCCTCGCTCCTCGCTCTCCAACCCCTCGCTCCTCGCTCTCCAACCCCTCGCTCCTCGCTCTCCAACCCCTCGCTCCTCGCTCTCCAACCCCTCGCTCCTCGCTCTCCAACCCCTCGCTCCTCGCTCTCCAACCCTTCGCTCCTCGCTCTCCAACCCCTCGCTCCTCGCTCTCCAACCCCTAGCTCCTCGCTCTCCAACCCCTAGCTCCTCGCTCTCCAACCCCTCGCTCCTCGCTCTCCAACCCCTCGCTCCTCGCTCTCCAACCCCTATCTCTTCGCTCTCCAACCCCTCGCTCCTCACTCTCCAACTCATCGCTCCTCGCTCCTCTCCCGTCTCATTCATTTTGGAAATGGAAGTTTCCACGCAACGCATGAATTGTCACGATGCTCAAGAGGAAGTGTCTCGTAAGCATCAAATTGCAAGTAAATTACATTGTGAAAATTAAAGATTTCAAATAAACCTATTTAAAGTGTATGCGCACATAACTAATAAAAAAAAACGAAGAAATATCTCTCAGTAATTTCCTGAAACATATTTTAGTTTTTGCTTCCGGATAATAATGTTGAATGAAATAAGAACGAAGAAATATATGTCGTTTTGTGACGACTGTCATCAAAAGTAAAAGTAATATATCTTAATGGAAAAGAAAAAGCGAATTTTTAATATATGTCGACATTTTCCCCGACTGTTATTTTAGGCGGTGTATTTTCGTGTATCATCGTGGTGCGATTTTAAAAAATATATCTCGGCAATTTCCCGTGTGTGCGTGAATGTTCTCAATTATTTCTGACACCGAGTCTAAAACCATCGATAAAAATTAAATCAGATGGTGAATTCGAGATAAAATCGTGAGGCTGACTCAATGAATGGGCTTTATTTTACAGGCCTTTGAGAAATAATTTCATTCTATAAACGGAAACTTTCATGGGATTCTCTTCCCGTTTTTTTTCAACCGAGTCTAAAACTATGTTAGCGACTGTTAAAAATGAAATGATACATCAAATTAGAGTTGAAATAAACCTGTGTGAGAGAGAAAGACAGCACGGGCCTAACTGAACAGGCCTCAAGGCTATTCAAGGTAATAAAATGGTGGATATTTGTTTACATGAAGCCTCTCCCAGAATGGCTGGAGCTACTCTGTAAACGGAGTAAGCCACACCCCTGGACAGACAGAATCACCTTCACCTATTATAATATATATATATATATATATATATATATATATATATATATATATATATATATATATATATATATATATATATATATATATATATATATATATATATATATATATATATATATTTATAGTTCTTGTTGAGCTGTCTGTGCTTGAGAAAAGCAACACTGGGGAGCAACCACCAAGAGTGGACCATGGTGCAACACTAAGTCAGGTTGTTATATATATTTTTAATTAAATTTTACTTTTTTTTTGCCAGTACTTATTTTTTTCAAGTATTCAAAAACTAAACGATATTCTTTTCATGGAAACAATAGCCAGAAATGAAGAAACCCCCCAAACCCCACGTTCGGGTCATGGAGCCATCAAAAACACAAAAGGTATTAGATTCAAACTGTGACAGCTATCTTTACCCCTTTCAGGAAAGATGTTGCTCTTTGAGATGTTCACACTACTTGGCCTGGGGTTGTTCTTGTCCTGATTGAGCAGCAGACTGCGGTAGAACACATCAAACTTTTTGCGACTATCACCGGTGATGGTTGCTCCGACACTCCAAACGAGGCTGAACAGAAACATTCCCTGCAGCCACATGGCCACCTGCTGAACCGGCAAGGCCGGCCGGCCGTCCAACCCGGCCGTCGCTATTTCACCTGCACACGCGCATGCAAGTAAACACACACACAGTCACGTGAATGGTGGTCAAGGCAGTTCGTGGACCATTGGGGGTCTAAGTCGAACACCTGGAGGAGAACAGAAGAGCTATGCTTCTTCAGCCGATGTCACACAGCTGAGCAGGTAACCAAAAAGTGACTCAAAATAAATGAAGCCATTTGGAGGCCAGACTCGAACTGGTGACAACACCTGAGTACAAAAATAAAATTCTTTCTTGCAATAACAAAAATATCTCAAATAACAACCCAGAAACAGAGACTGTGAAAGCTTAAATGACTCAAGGAGTGTCCTTTGAACCAAAGGTCAGTGCCGAATCGAAGATATCATATCCATATGAGGGAATATTGAAGTGTCATGGATTCAAATGAATTATCTGTTCATTCTCTGTTCTGTTCATGATGTTCATTCTCTGTTCATTATTGAAAATTTTAAATCGAATTCAAATGAATTGGCCAAAAACAAGACCAGGCTTCCAATTGTGATCGCCATTGGGAAGATGGACAATCTCATTTGGGTGATATATGAGTAATAATGACAATGTGCTGCATAGTTTAGCCTTAGGTGAGACCTTACACAGTCAAATAAAATAAATAAACCAACGAGTTGTACTCTTTGGCCCATGTTAAAAGGTCCTCATGATCCCCCTTCCAGAGAGATGGTCATTCAGGTATCTTGCACCTCAAATCTTGTACCAATAATTGATAAAATCGTCTTTTATCCAACTTGCGATCAATCCCCGAGCTACCAAATGTTCACAGGACAGGACAGCTCAAAATGACATTAAAACGATTTCAGGTTCAGTAGAAAGTCTCCATTTACTCAAAGGAACGACAGTGTTCCCCAAAAATGTAGTAACCGGCAGTCATGTGATACACACGCTCGGAACGGACCATGAATAAATATCTAGAAATAAGAATGAATCAAAAACATTTATACAAAAACACAACTCATAATAATAACAATAATAATAATAATAATCTTACTGTAATGCAATTTGTATGTATGTATGTAGCCAAAATAGTGCCCCCTGGTGGTATGTGCGCTACGCCAGAAGTGGATGGAAAACTTAAGATATAATTAAATTGTAAAGATACTGCATATACAGTGAATTCAGAAAGAATTCACTGTATATGCAGACTCAATTTCCTCTCCAACTCATTCCACTTCAAAAAAAAGAAATTCAATATCTTATACGTCTCCCTCACTACATGGTCTAAATTCACATTCATTCCATCCCTCCTCCATCGTTCTGAATCGGATTGCTAACTTGAAAATCACAACAAACCCAATTTGTTATCAATGTTCGTCTTTCATTAATCATCCACTTTCTAAACTCCCCTCTTGCCCCTCCCATCCAAATCCCCCCCCCTTGCACCTACACTCCTAAACTCCCCCCTTGCCCCTCCACTCCTGAACTCCCCCCTTGCCCTTCCCCTCCTAAACTCCCCCTTTGCCCCTCCCCTCCTAATCCCCCCCCTTGCCCCTCCACTCCTGATCTCCCCCCTTGCCCTTCCCCTCCTAAACTCCCCCCTTGCCCCTCCCCTCCAAATCCCCCCCCTTGCCCCTACACTCCTAAACTCCCCCCTTGCCCCTCCACTTCTAAACTTCCCCCTTGCCCCTCCCCTCCTAAACTCCCCCCTCACTCCTCCCCTTCAAAACTCCCCCCCAATCCCTCCCATTCAATTCTCCCCCCATACCATTCCTCTCCAATTCTCCCTCCTCCCCCCTCCTCCTCCAAGCTGCCTCCTCCCCACTTCGTCTCCCTTCTATCTCATACCTCCACCCCCCCAAACCTTCTACTTTCCTCTGCCCCCCCCTCAAACAACCCCTCACTGTGCCTCATCCCTTCACCATCAAAGCTTCTATCCACTCATCCCAACTCTCTCTTCCTCATATGTGGTGACTTCAACTGTCATCATGCCACCTGGTTGGGTGTGGGTTCCTCTCTCACCAGTCATGGCACCTCAGCAAAGGACTTCTGTGACTCACTGGGATTGACACAATCTGTCAATTTCCCGACCCGGATCTCAGCCAATGGAGTATCTTCTCTTCTAGACCTGGTTATGACAAACTTCCCTGCTAATGTCTGCTGCTCTTCTTCTGCTCCAATCGGTTCCTCTGATCATGTGCTTGTCAAAGTGGACATCTCTCTGGCCATTCTCAGAGAGCCTCCTCAGCGTCGACGAGTCTGGCATTTCACTCAGGCCGACTGGGACGGTCTTCAAGCAGCCATCAATCGTCTGGATTGGTCTCCCATCTCCACTGCCTCTGACATCAATTCTTCCTGGGAATTCTTCCAAAGCAAACTGATCTCTCTCATGCACAGATTTATGCCATCTCGCCTTCAATTGTCTTACCCTTCCTCCCGTCCATGGTACACTGAATCTTGTGGTGAGGCAGTTGCCCTGAAACAACTTGCCTTTGCCTCTTGGAAGGCTAATCCAACTGAAGGCAATCTCAGTTCCTTCCACCAAGCTCGGAACAAGTGTGTGTCTACCCTCAGGAGTGCCAGGAAGCACTATCTCTCCTCACTCAAGAATGAACTCTCAAACCTGTCTCCTTCCTCCAAATCCTGGTGGCGTCTGGTCAAATCCGTTTCTGGTGTTTGTTCCCCCTCCATCCCCTCCCTTACCTCAAATGGCCACACAGTTGACATCGCACGTGACAAAGCCGAATGCCTAAACTCTGTGTTCGCCTCAAAATCCTTAGTCCCAAACCCATCTCTCTCTGTTCCCACCTTTCCCAGTCGAACCCAACTGCTCCTGGACTCTGTGTCCTTCTCTCCTGACAAGGTGGAGGAGTTTTTGTCAAACCTCGACTCTGATTCTGCAACTGGACCAGACGGCATCAGCCCACGGGTCCTAAAATCCTGCTCTGCCGCTCTATCTCACCCTCTCTCTGTTTTTTCACCCTATCTTTTGCTCAAGGTCATCTGCCAGCATCCTGGAAATCAGCTAACATTACCGCTTTACACAAAAAAGGTGCAAAAACAGATCCTTGCAACTACAGACCAATCAGCCTGCTCCCAATTATCAGCAAAGTCATGGAATCCATCATTGCTTCGGATATGAAATCTTTCCTCTTCTCCAATGGCTTGATCTCTGATCATCAATTTGGTTTCAGACCAGGTCACTCTACTCTGGACATGCTGCTTCTGCTGTCTCAACAATGGATGGAGGTCCTCAATGCCAAACAGGAAATCAGAGCTGTCTCCCTTGACATATCACGGGCCTTTGATGCGGTCTGGCACCCAGCTCTGCTCACCAAACTCTCCTCCTATGGTATCCATGGAAATCTCCATGCATGGCTTGCGGACTTCCTCTCTGGTCGTAGTCAACGTGTGGCCCTGAATGGATTTCTCTCTTCTCCCCTTCCTGTTCAGGCTGGAGTTCCCCAAGGAAGTGTGCTGGGCCCTGTGCTTTTTCTGGTCTTTATCAATGATCTCTCCGACTCTCTGGAAAATCCTCTCCATCTCTTTGCTGATGACTCCACTCTCTGCCGCTCCATTCCTCTTCCCTCAGATCGGCAGTCTGCAGCCTCCTCACTCTCTGGAGACCTGGACAAAATCACAGACTGGTCAAACAAGTGGAACATGTCTTTCAATCCTGACAAATCTCACTCTCTTACTATGTCTCTCCGAAAAGATCGACTGGACAACCCTCCCATCTACTTTCTCAACAATCCTCTCCAAGAAGTTCTGTCGCTCAAGCTTTTGGGTCTCACTATCTGCCATGATCTTTCTTGGGAAAACCACATTTCCAAGCTGGCCTCCAAAGCCAGTCGCCGACTGGGCATCCTCCGTCATGCGAAGTCCTTCCTCGGCACACCTGAGCTCCTCACCACATACAAGGCTTTCATCCGCAGCTCAATGGAATACTGTTCTCCCCTATGGGCTGGTGCTCCTGCCTCACACCTGGCTCGGTTTCACGCTGTTGAATCCAAAGCTTTCAAAATCATTGGAATCTCCCGCGATGAAGCTATCTCTGAGGGCCTTTCACTCACTCACCGCAGGCAGGTAGGTGGTCTTTCTGTCTTCTACCGACTCCTCTCCGGCCTTGCTCCCCCAGCTCTCTCTGTGCTCTGTCCCCCAAATATTCCTACAGGTCGCACAAGATCTGCCAGCAACCCTCTGATGGTTAAACTGCCGAAATCTCGGCTCTCTGCTCACCTTCACTTTCATTCCTCTTTTCTCCCGCCTGTGGAACAAACTCCCACACTCCCTTCAATCCCTCTCCTCCCTCCAGGTCTTTAAAACAGCTGTTCACCACCATCTCTTATCTTCCCCCATCCATAACCTTGATCTTTTCTACCCCCACTAATTCACCCCAGATCCACCTTGTTTGAAATTCCAACTTCTTTCCTGGAAATCCTGGCAGTGTCCATATGTTTATACCTCTCCCACCCCCCCCCCCCCCCTTCACATGCCTCCCCCCCAAAGCCCTCTCCCTCCCACAGATCTCTCGATGTCTCCATGTCTCTCGGTCCCTGCTCTCAAATGTTGTGTTTGTGTCCTTCCCCCTCTCTCCCCATCTTGTCTACCGCTCCCGATGTTATTTGTTTTATGTGTCTGTTTGTCTTTCTGTGTGATTAATGTTCGCTCTTTCACGAGCCTCGATCTTGTACACAAAAAAAAAAAAAAAAAAAAAAAAAAAAAATTCAGACCCCTTCACTTTTTTCACGTTTTGTTATGTTGCAGCCATATGCTGAAATCGGTTAAATTCATTTTTTCCCCTCATCAATCTACACTCAATACCCCATAATGACAAAAATGAAAACAGGATTTTAGAAAGTTTTGCAAATTTATTAAAAAGAAAAAAATTGAAATATCACATTGACATAAGTATTCAGACCCTTTGCTATGACACTTGAAATTTAGCTCAGGTGCCTCCCATTTCTCTTGATCATCT
This sequence comes from Myxine glutinosa, assembly GCF_964187855.1. Taxonomy (NCBI): domain Eukaryota; kingdom Metazoa; phylum Chordata; class Myxini; order Myxiniformes; family Myxinidae; genus Myxine; species Myxine glutinosa. Next base: position 294,657,083 of record NC_136261.1, read on the forward strand.
TTGAGATGTTTCTACACCTTGATTGGAGTCCACCTGTGGTAAATTCAATTGATTGGACATGATTTGGAAAGGCACACACCTGTCTATATAAGGTCTCACAGCTGACAATGCATATCAGAGCAAAAACCAAGCCATGAGGTCGAAGGAACTGCCTGCAGAGTTCAGAGACAGGATCGTGTCGAGGCACAGATCTGGGGAAGCCTACAAAAAAATTCTGCTGCATCGAAGGTTCCCAAGAGCACAGTGGCCTCCATAATTCTTAAATGGAAGAAGTTTGGAACAACCAGGACTCTTCCTAGAGCTGGCCGCCCGGCCAAACTGAGCAATCGGGGGAGAAGGGCCTTGGTAAGAGAGGTGACCAAGAAGCCGATGGTCACTCTGGCTGAGATCCAGAGATCCTGTGTGGAGATGGGAGAAACTTCCAGAAGGACAACCATCACTGCAACACTCCACCGATCGGGGCTTTATGGCAGAGTGGCCAGACGGAGCCTCTCCTCAGTGAAAGACACATGAAAGCCCACAGAATCTTGTTTCTCACAGTCTGAGAGTCCTTTAGGTGCTTTTTTGCAAACTCCAAGCGGGCTTTCATGTGTCTTTCACTGAGGAGAGGCTTCCGTCTGGCCACACTGCCATAAAGCCCCGATCGGTGGAGTGTTGCAGTGATAGTTGTCCTTCTGGAAGTTTCTCCCATCTCCACACAGGATCTCAGCCAGAGTGACCATCGGGTTCTTGGTCACCTCTATTACCAAGGCCCTTTTTTTTTTTTTTTTTTTTTTTTTTTTTTTTTGTGTACAAGATCGAGGCTCGTGAAAGAGCGAACATTAATCACACAGAAAGACAAACCGACACATAAAACATATAACATCGGGAGCGGTAGACAAGATGGGGAGAGAGGGGGAAGGACACAAACACAACATTTGAGAGCAGGGACCGAGAGACATGGAGACATCGAGAGATCTGAGAGAGGGCGAGGGCTTTGGGGGGGGGGGGGGCATGGGAAGGGGGCGGTGGGAGAGGTATAAAACATATGGACACTGCCAGGACTTCCAGGAAAGAAGTTGGAATTTCAAACAAGGTGGATCTGGGGTGAATTAGCGGGGGTAGAAAAGATCAAGGTTTTGGATGGGGGAAGATAAGAGATGGTGGTGAACAGCTGTTTTAAAGACCTGGAGGGAGGAGTGGGATTGAAGGGAGTGAGGGAGTTTGTTCCAGAGGCGGGAGAAAAGAGGAATGAAAGAGTGAAGGTGAGCAGAGAGCCGAGATTTCGGCAGTTTAACCATCAGAGGGTTGCTGGCAGATCCTGTGCGACCTGTAGGAATATTTGGGGGACAGAGCACAGAGAGAGCTGGGGGTGCAAGGCCGGAGAGGAGTCGGTAGAAGACAGAAAGACCACCTACCTGCCTGCGGTGAGTGAGTGAAAGGCCCTCAGAGATAGCTTCATCGCGGGAGATTCCAATAATTCTGAAAGCTTTGGTTTCAACAGCGTGAAGCCGAGCTAGGTGTGAGGCAGGAGCACCGGCCCATAGGGGAGAACAGTATTCCATTGAGCTGCGGATGAAAGCCTTGTATGTGGTGAGGAGCTCAGGTGTGCCGAGGAAGGACTTCGCACGACGGAGGATGCCCAGTCGGCGACTGGCTTTGGAGGCCAGCTTGGAAATGTGGTTTTCCCAAGAAAGATCATGGCAGATAGTGAGACCCAAAATCTTGAGCGACAGAACTTCTTGGAGAGGATTGTTGAGAAAGTAGATGGGAGGGTTGTCCAGTCGATCTTTTCGGAGAGACATAGTAAGAGTGTGAGATTTGTCAGGATTGAAAGACATGTTCCACTTGTTTGACCAGTCTGTGATTTTGTCTTCTCCCCCAATTGCGCAGTTTGGCCGGGCGGCCAGCTCTAGGAAGAGTCCTGGTTGTTCCAAACTTCTATCATTTAATAATTATGGAGGCCACTGTGCTCTTGGGAACCTTCAATGCAGCAGAATTTTTTTTTGTAGGCTTCCCCATATCTGTGCCTCGACACAATCCTGTCTCTGAACTCTGCAGGCAGTTCCTTCGACCTCATGGCTTGGTTTTTGCTCTGATATGCATTGTCAGCTGCGAGACCTTATATAGACAGGTGTGTGCCTTTCCAAATCATGTCCAATCAATTGAATTTACCACAGGTGGACTCCAAACAAGGTGTAGAAACATCTCAAAGATGATCAAGAGAAATGGGAGGCACCTGAGCTAAATTTCAAGTGTCATAGCAAAGGGTCTGAATACTTATGTCAATGTGATATTTCAGTTTTTTCCTTTTAATAAATTTGCAAAACTTTCTAAAATCCTGTTTTCTCTTTGTCGTTATGGGGTATTGAATGTAGATTGATGAGGGAAAAAATGAATTTAAACGATTTCAGCATAAGGCTGCAACATAACAAAATGTGAAAAAAGTGAAGGGGTCTGAATATTTTCTGAATGCACTGTATACACACAAAATAATTAAATTTGAAACTAATTAAATAATGCAACTCTCAGAGAACAGGGTTATGTGAGCTGTTTGAGTAGAATAACACTTTAGTGCCCCCTTCACATAGTTCATATAAATAGAGGTTTTCATACAAGTGCACACAGTTACATGCACCTGCCTTCAGGTACTGTATATTTATTATCTCGAAATGTAGCTTTACATATGCAAACACACATAAAACACACACACACACACACACACACACACACACACACACACACACACACACACACACACACACACACACACACACACAAAACATTATGCTCACCCAGCTGGGAGGTGAACAGACGCATGTGTGAGTATACGAGGTGGATTGAGGATGTCACCACGAAAGATCGACACTGCGTGTGGATAAACTCGATACATGGATCCATGAGCCAGAAGAATAGGTCATCCACCTGTCATGCATGAGACCATGCACGCACATGCCAAATCATGAATAATCATGTGCATGAACACCAAGACATGGTTAAATCATGTACAGGAATATATACTAAATAAGTCATTAATAATCATGTACATATTCGTACATGGAAGGGGGTTGAGGGATCCATAGCTAGACTGTGGTAAGTGTAGTGTAGTGTGGTCCATGTGTTTCGAGTCCGTTAGATTTCCATCCAAACAGGAACGTGTCAGAGTAAGTCATTTGTTATACGTGACGCTGAGGAGGCAGCGTAATTTATAGACATGGTAGACAGATTAATTTTGTATGTGTAAACACCTGTTGTTTGTGGGCGGGTCTATGTGAGGACTTTCCATTGCAGAAGCACATGTGTCACATGTGTGTGACTATGCTGATTATGATCTCTCTGGCCAAGTGGTTCACGGAGGAGCTTGTGATGCAGGACATTCATGTGGTTTTGCTCTAAAGAAGCTTCCCACCCCGCCCCCATCTTGAACTCCGCCCACCACCTCTCATCTCTAAAATGAATCTCGACGTAATAGGGAACATCCAAAATGACGTAATGTGCCCCAGATTGCCAGGCAAGCATGCGCAGAAACCCTGAGAAACAAAGTCCATTGGGGCAACCTGGATATACTGTATTTCAGACTGTGAGGTAAGGATTGTAGAATTAAATGCCATAAAAAACTTTTAACGACACCAAAATTACTTGCAAATGTACTTGTGATAAAGGGGTGTGGCTCTAAACAGTGATACATTTGGAGAACTTCCTGGTCAACCCGTCCAAAAACCTGATATTTTGCAATTGCAGTCCGTACAGCAAAAACTTTCGACGATATGGGCTCCTGAAAGGTCAAAGGTTTGTATATGGCCGCTTTCTAACCAAACTTCTGTGTTTCTTAATACCGATGTGAAGGTCATATGTGAAGGTCTTGTCAATGCACAGAGTTAAGTTAAAATGATATTTATATTAATTATGTTTGAGAGGAGTGGGAGTTGTATGGGCTCTGAGTGCCATTATAAGTATATTTTTTTATTTGGTTCCGTGACCTCTAGAAAAACTAGAACAGCACTTGGTAGAGCACATACATCCATCAGGCTGAACACTTTATGTTTTGTATCCCACTGATAGGCCAGAACTGCATCCACACCTGAACCAAAATCTAATCAGCTTGTTATTGTCACCTAACCAACTCAATCACCAAGTTTTGTCATTATCAGTCCACAGGTTTTTGAGATATCGTGTTAGATATTGTTACAGCTACAGGTTTCAGTTCTACTGCGAGGGTGATCCTCGGTTCTCCTCAAACTTACCGTGCCCGAGGCCACCGATCACAAATATCTTCATTCCATGGTGGGTTGCTGGGCAACCGTGAACGCAAATTGGTCTACCATGTGGTCCCAGGGTCTGCCGTCTGACCACCGTTTACCTGCGCCATGTGGCATTCCAATCAGGGGCTATGTACCAATCGGGCTATGCACCAATCTTATCTTAATTGGATCTTGGGATGGAATTGGAGGGTGGCCGAGATTACCGCTGATGCAAGCCGGACTGAATGAGCCAATCAATTGGGAATTATAACCTCCCAGTCTAACATAATGGGCGAACAGCACTGGATCCATCGGAAAATGACAAACACAGACAGATTGAAAATGAAGTTCAACAAGAGGGGATTATTATTTACAGAACAATGTAAGATGTGAAGATGCGGTGCTATTCAACACTTTAATGCACAAGCCAGCAAATCATCAAAAAGGCGGAATGCAGTAAAAAAAAAAAAAAAGTACAAAAGAATAATGGTCGCAACCAATGAATAGTGTCGCGATATATACAGTGAAGAAAAATGGTCGAGATGCAGACTTAATCCTATGCCTTACTTATGACTATACATAAGACCTGGGAACCCAATCAGACCATCTGCAGAGGGAGATAGAACAGAAAGAGAAAAAGAATGAGGGTCTTGTCACCGAACCAACTCCGAGTTTGATCTAGAGACCCCATTTAGAGACGGGGAGGACGGGTGGAACCGCAACGATATCACCGGGTGCTAAAAGGGGGGAGAGGGGAAGGTGGAGGGTTGAGAGGATAAATACTGGGGGTGTCTAAGGTGTGTGACTGTAGAGCGTGCGTTGGGGTACGTGAAATGCAGGTGGTGCAAGAGAAACGGTGAAGGTGCGTTATCAGTGGTTGTCCCTCCGGAGGAGTCGGGCCGCGGCAACGCTGTCAATTGTTGATGCCCTCTTTATTAACGGTGTGTCTGCGTTCAAGGGAGAACAACAACAAAAACAACAGGCATTTTAAGGCCATTTTCCCTGCTAGAGCAGGGGTTAGCCTTGCAGGCCCCATGACAATCTTCTCCATTTTGCCCTATTTTCTGCATCTCCCCTTGTTAACCCCCTTGCCCGCATTTCTTCTTCCACTATCTTTAGCCAAGTCTTTCTCGGTCTTTCCCGTCCTCTACTTCCTTCTACATTCATTTCCATCACTCTTCTCAACCAGTCACTTTCATCCTTCCTCAACACATGACCAAACCATCTCAACCTGTTCCTCTTCACAGCATCCATCACAGGCTCTATTCCCATCATCTTTCGCAATTCATCATTTGTCTTCAAGGTAGAACGATAAAAATAAAAAGAGCTGAGAAAAGAATGCATGAGATTAATAACCTACTGCGTGAGAACTAAAAGATATGTGAAAGCGTGGCTTGGTGTGGCCCCAATCAGTGCACTCGTTCCATCCGCCCCAAGGGTTGGCTCCCAGTTCGACCCGCCAATGTGAGCACCATCACTAGCCCTGATCGTTCTCTCTTGAAGCACCACGAAGTCCCACAAAACAAGCACAGGACCTCGTTATACTCACATTCACGGATGCGAATTATTGAGTGCGTAATTACTTGTGGGGGGAGAACGGAGCGATTATGTATCCACAGGATGCTAATGGCCAATTAGTGCCTGCTTCTTCGGAGGTACAATGTTGTACGGAGATTGGAGACGATTGTGGCTGCTCTCTTTGCTTCCGTCCCCGTGCTTCCAAACTGCGGCGTACATCCATGGCGTGCCTGGATGAGGGATGAGGAAGGTGGACATGTCGTGTGTGGTTGAGGCGGCGTTGTGGTGTCTTCGGGTCGTGGAGCAATGAACGGCGTGTATAATGCCTTGATGTCATGTAAACTTAGCGAGAAAATTATAATGAAACCAAAATAAAGCACAACTAAAAATGTATTTACTAAAAGCTAAGTGTTGTGTCCTTATCGTGTATCTAAGGGAAGATTTAGACGGGGAGGACGAGTGGAAGTTGGGATTCGGCGTGTGATTCGAATGACTTTTGGCGAGCTAAGGTGACTACTCGCACATGCGCCATGGAGCTATTAAACTAAAATACAATGTGCATATATGTAACATATGTAACATATGCATCAGGGGTCGGTACACAGTTCACTACTATTTGTAGCTGTGATGGAGGTGCTGGCTCAGAACGTAAAGGAGGGTTTACCGTGAGAGTTGTTGTATGCAGATGATCTGGTGTTGATTGCGGAAAGTATGGATGGACTGAAGGAAAAGATGAACAAGTTGAAGGAATGTATGGAGACAAAAGGTCTGAAGGTGAATATCGGAAAGACGAAGGTGATGGCAAGTGGTAAAGCACGTGGTGAGCTGGAAAGAACTGGGAAGTGGCTGTGTGCTGTGTGCAGGAAAGGTGTCGGAGTGAACTCCATTCAATGTACAATGTGCGCTGAGTGGGTTCATCAAAAATGTAGTGGTCTGAGAGGGTCATTAACCAGTGTGGCAGCTACATTCAAATGTAAGGTGTGCACAGAGGGAGCTGCAGATGGAGGAAATGTTGAGTTGGATCTTTGAGACGGCGTGAAGCTGGAAGGTGTGAAAACATTTTGCTACCTCGGAGACGTGCTGAATGGATGTGGATCAGACTCGGCGACGGTTGCTCGAGTGAGATGTGCATGGAAGAAGTTTCAGGAACTGAGTGGCGTGCTGACGAGGAGGGGAGTGTCGTTGCAGCTGAAGGGAAAGGTGTATGCTGCAATTGCTGCATGTGCGAGAAGTGTTATGATTTATGGGAGCAAGACATGGGTAATGAACGTAGAGCAGCAACGAAGGCTGGAAAGGGTGGAAATGCGAATGGTTCGGTGTATGTGTGGAGTATCGTTGAGAGAGAGGAAGACAAATGATGAATTGCGAAAGATGATGGGAATAGAGCCTGTGATTGATGCTGTGAAGAGGAACAGGTTGAGATGGTTTGGTCATGTGTTGAGGAAGGATGAAAGTGACTGGTTGAGAAGAGTGATGGAAATGAATGTAGAAGGAAGTAGAGGACGGGGAAGACCGAGAAAGACTTGGCTAAAGATGGTGGAAGAAGAAATGCGGGCAAGGGGGTTAAACAAGGGGAGATGCAGAAAATAGGGCAAAATGGAGAAGATTGTCATGGGGACCGCAAGGCTAACCCCCGCTCTAGCAGGGAAAATGGCCTTAAAATGCATGTTGTTGTTGTTGTATATGTAACAATTACCCCAAGACAATGGGGAGAAAATTGGGGGGGAAGGGAGAAGCCTCTCTAACCCTCACCAATGCATTGTTTCACATTCTAACCCACTAAACAAGGGAAAGGGACTCCTCTAACATTACATTTTGGAAATAAGTATGCCGAGGGACCTGTATGTTTGGTGCTATTACCTTCGGGGCCAATTCACATAACCGCAACAATATTGTTTTTGGCCCCATCTCTCAATGGTGAAGATTCACTTAAAAAATTCTTGCATCCGGGTCTGGATCCAGGTCTTCATCCAAATGTAATCCATTCGCCCTTTTCACACACCCAACCTGTCCACCAAGTTTTGAACAAATCCATCCACAACCTTTTGAGATATCGTGCTCACAGACAGACACGGGTGAAAATCCACTTTTGGTGACAGAGGTAATTATAATACATTTTTGCATCTATTGGTGAAAGGAGAAGCGTCTTTTCGTGCGTGTGTGTGTGCGTGTGCGTGTGCGTGTGTGTTATAACCATGGCCACCGCTAGCTAATTGTATTAACAAGAAATGTTAGGATCCCAACTTCTCTCATCCACCGATACTTCTCATATTCTGATATTTCCTTGAGATATTCCTGGTTGTGATTGATTTCCACAATGTTGTGGAATTATTTTTTTTAACAAGAGAAGCAAGGGTTGAGATAATTTTCATATCAAGTACCAACTCTATATGTTCTGATGCCAAAGTATTGGGTAGAGTATCAACGTAGGAGTCCTTGAGTGGTCTCCAGCCCAGCTGATGAGGTTCCATGTAGATCATTCCACATCTGCAAATGGCGGGAAATACTTGCACCAAAATGAAATGCAATGGTGTCTTGAATATCAGTTCATAATGAACACACACACACACACACCAAGTTTCACTTTGTGTAACACGTCCATATTAAGGATTGTATCTATAATATAAAAGGAGCAGGGTCACGGCGGGTCTGCGTGCGTGCCTGAGTGTGTCCGTCCCTCCGTCAACAATTGTCCTATAGGGGATTTATATGCTGTACATAAGGTCGTCATCAATTCTGATCGCCATCTTTACAGTATGATATACAGACTTGGCATTTAATATGGAATATTTTTTTTGTGGGGGTGAACTTACTTTTCAAGATGTCTTAGAACCAAAAGTTCATTGGAATTATGTTGAAATTATTCTAGATTTTGTTAATGTGACCTTTAAAAGAAACAAAAACCACATTTGAAATTTCGAAACAAATAAATTGATCCTTGAAAGTGATGTAAACTGATATCGAACTAAATTCATGGATAGTACTGTGTTAAACTTCTGTACGTTTTCCAGAAGTATCTCTTTATTTTGCACATTAGCCCAAATTTTTTTTTAACAAAAACAAAAGTTAAATTACGACTGGGATTACGGACAGTAAAATTACAGTTCAGTACTTCATGTAACCCCCACGAGCATTCAGGAGAGCACATACACGTTGAGGCATGCTATTCACGAGATTTGCCAAGGTTTGGACAGGAATCGCTTGCCATGCAGTGACAATAGCCTGCTGCAATTCACGCACAGAGGTCGGCTGCTGGTCCAAGAGGTCGATTTGACGCGTTAATTCTGCCCACAAGTTCTCCATTGGATTCATATCCGGGGACATGGCAGGCCACTCCATATGCTCTACACCACGGTCAGCAAGAAAGTGTTGGATCATGCGAGCACGATGAGGCTGTGCATTGTCATCTTGGAAGACAAAGTTTCCTCGAAAGGCTGCACGAACAAATGGAAGCAATGTTTCTTCCAGAATGGCCCTGTACTTGAACTGGTGCAGGTTTCCATTCAGAACAACCAGGTCAGTTTTGCCCCCTGCATGAAAAGCAGCCCAAACGGTCACCCCATCACCTCCAGCTTGGACTCTTGGCACTATACAATCTTTGTCGTAGGCTTCATGCACTTGTTTGTGCACTCGGATGCGGCCATCTTGACGATAGACCAGAAATCTAGACTCGTCACTGAAGATCACATGATTCCAGTGTCCTGGTTGCCATTGACGGTGCTCTCTGGCCCACTGCAATCGGCGCTGGCGGTGTTGTCTGGTCAGGCGTGGCTTTCTCAGGGGACGCCTGGCACGATAGCCTGCTTGAAACAGTCGTTGGTTGACTAGCCTTCTGGATACAGGCACATTTGTCAGTTGCTGCCACTCAGGCCTACGCCGATTAGCTGACTTGGTACGGCCATTGCGGACTCACAGGTGCAGCTGGCGATCATCCCTCCTTGTGGTTCTGCGGGGACGTCCTGGCCTCGGTATTGGAGTAGGGACACCCCTCTGAACATTTCGTTTCAGGATCTTTGACACTTGACCTTGAGTGATGCCATACTGCCGAGCAATAGCACGCTGTTTCATGCCGTAATTTCGTAAAGCCACCACTCCATGACAAACAGCATTGTCGAGTTGACGGACCATCTCCAGAGGAAGTGGCAATAACCTTTGGAGACGTGCAGCAGTTGTTTTCCACTAATACAGAACGCAACAACCCTTGTATACTCGACTGTGAAGCCAATCATCAAATGCACCTGTCCGTACATTTTGCCACGCCACCTGTGATATAATCCTGTTGTTGACTTCTTGCTGCGACAGACAATCAGTGACATGGTTCTTTTAACAAATAAATCACCAAAGTGTAAAAGAAACTCACCAGATTGATATACTGAGTTAAGAAAGTAAACCCGAGTCAAGAAAAAAATATATTCCATATTAAATGCCAAGTCTGTAGTTGAGTAAAGTGAGGATAGATGGACTGGTTTCAATTTACATGAAAACAAAAACTCTTCCTCATCTTCTTCTTCTTCACTTTTAATAACGATGAGCCTCATTCAATTCCATTTCTCATATCGATTAGATTCAGAAAATGCATCATATATTCAATACCTATTCTTTCAACATTTCCATTTCATTCATATAACAGTAATACATCACCCTATCAAACAATATTTCTGATTATACACCGCCTTTTAAAGCATAAGAAAGCAGGTCGTTCTACTTGCAACACAGGTGAGAAAAGGATACGAACAAAAAAAAAAAATTAGCTGATATTTCAAAAATTTATTTGCGCGATTTTTAAAGGGTGGAAGTTATTTTTCATTTATTTTCTCTTGAAACCTGTCGATGCTGCGAGCGATGCTGCGAACCATCAATAAGTAGGGCTATATCCGGAGCGTATTGACTCCCCTGGCTCCGGTCGTCGTACCTGCGCTTCATCTTTTCCCCCGCCAGATGGAGTTGGCGGCGGGCGAAGGCATGGACTAGCTCCATGCCTTCCTCTAGGTGACGTGCGTACCCCTCCCTCGGCGGGTTAACCACTGTGTCTGGCACGGGACCGCATAGCAAGTCGGCGGGAGCCCGTAACTCCCGCCCATACATAAGCAACGCTGGACTGCATGCGGTGGCCCCGTGCTGGCTGGTTCGGTAGGCCATGAGCAAATAAGGGAGATGTTCGTCCCAGTCATCCTGACGGGTGGTGGTGAACAGTGCCAGTTGTTGGATTAGAGTTCGATTGAATCTTTCCACCATCCCGTCAGATTGAGGTCTTAAAGGCGTTGTTCTGGTTTTCCGAATTGACAGGAGACTGCACACATCTTTTAGCAATTTGCTCTCAAAATTTCGTCCCTGGTCGGTGTGCAACTCCTGTGGAATCCCATGCCGGCACACAAATCCTTCCACGAAGGCCTGCGCTACCACCCCTGCTTCTTGGTTGGGGAGGGCGTAGGCCTCCGGCCACTTGGTGAAATAGTCCATTACAACGAGGATATACTTATTACCTTGGCGGGTGCGGGGCAGCGGTCCTAGAATATCCATAGCCACCCGCTCAAGGGGGGCCCCCACCTGATGTAATTGAAGGGGGGCCCTCATCCTCCGTGCTGGTCCCTTTTTGGCAGAACAGGCGTCGCATCTCCGACACCAGTCCTGTATGTCGCGCCCCATATTCACCCAATAGAACCTCCGGCGGACCCGAGATATTGTCTTTGTCCTGCCCAAATGGCCGCCGGAGCGGGTACCATGCACCTGTTGCAATATGACGTTCTTGAATTTGTCAGGGACTATCACCAGCCAGGAAGTTCGATCAGAGGGAACCTCCACCCACTTGCGATACAAGATGTTGCCTTTCAATTCCAGGGTCTGCCACTGAGCCCAATATGCCTTTGTTTGTGCCCCGAGGGGGGTGACCTTTTACCTACTTTAGTGTGGCACGCAATGTAGTTCCCTCTACTATTAACTCTACCCTGAGTGCGACAGTTTTACAGATATTCACAAATGAGTAAATATGTCCCCCTGCGACGTTGCACCCTTCTCCTCACAGAAACACACCCACAGGATAACCGAATCCGGAAAGAATTCGCAAACTAAACATACAGCCGGTAGGGAGCATTATTTACAAGACTACGCTGCTATTTACACTACGATCCAGGACCTGTCTTTGGAGGAACACATGCAGATGTTATGCATAGAGAGAGCGCGCTTGCCAGCATCGATACACCAACCCACGAGTGCTCTGTGGCCGACGGCCTTTAATAACGTGCAGAGCACCCTTTCCCAGCATCAAAAGCACCACCCCACCACACAGTCAGCACCATCCGGTGCAGTCACCATTGTTCATTGGTATAAAAATAAATTCGACAACCCCTAACCCTGCAGGTGTCTCTTGCTCTTCTTGTGGTGCACTTGGTGTCAACTAAAAGTGGTTCACCTGTATGGCATAGGTGCCACGTTGACCCATAGGTCCATCCCCGGGTGGTGCTTGGCCGCAAACGAACTGCGGTCCATTGTGGGTGGCCACAAACATTGCGGTCCATATGGTGTATCGATCCCGGCAGCAAACAGCGAAAGTGCAGGCCCACAACTGCGCAGCCAGCACCTCTCTCTCCTCTCTCTCTACCCCAAAGCCAGATCCTCGGAGGTGGGAGACAAAAGAAGCGGACAAGTGAGTAAGGTGGTAAGGGCGCAAAAGTGCACGCAATGTAAGGTGATGCACACTGGGGGCACATGGGAACCAGGTGAGACAGGTACGTTCCTATCGTACGCCCCCCCCCCCCCCCACCAGGTAACCTACATGGCCCCTCCCTTACCCCTTACTGTATCCACACAACACAACACTACCCATAAACATCTACTTTACAAATCAACAAACATCCCTACTGTCTTCCCCGTTCCTCCCATAAACCAAATTCGTCTTCTCTCCCTCCTAACCAATCAAATTTGCCATTTTCAACTCTCATCAAAATTTGCCATTTTCAACTCAACATCATAATTTGCCATTACCAATTCATCATCAGTCCCTCCTAGGGAGGGAGAGATGGAATCACCCCAATGTCTCATCCACGTCGTGATGCGTCTCACAAATCCACACAGCGATTCATCTCCTGCAACACAAACAAAGAAAACACAGGTGTGGAGTCATCATCATCACCACAGGTAAGTGGCTGCGTATGGTGCGACAGGTTCATCAATCCTAACTATCTCCTAAATGACTTTAACAACTTTACACTACCCGGGGTCTTTCTCCGGCCAAACCATTGGCCCTCTTACACTATGGGTTCTAAGAACCAATTCCCATTGGCCAAACTGTGGTGCTCTTCAATTTGGGGTCTCACTCCCCCGATTCATCTCCCGGTGCCCTCGTACAATTTCTGGGCTGCGACGTGTACCTCTCCCAGTGGGTCTACCCACCTGCACACCTCCACCACTGCAGTTGCCTCCGAGCTTACCTGCTCCTTACCCTAACCTAACTACCAGGGGAAGGCCCTCTGGCTCTCTCCCCACTCCGTGCCCTCTCTGGCACTGGGCTGCCCGATCCACACCCGGGATCCTCAGGCACCCACTCACAACTACCGGCTCCCAGAGCCCACCTGCGGCCTCACCTGGCCGACATCCTCACAGTGGTGGAGTGCCCAACCAACTACACACACTAACAGGCTACACGCCCAGCCATTTCCACAACACTAATGCACCCATTCACAACACCATTCTGCAACCGCACCACAAATGCCAATATCCAACCACAATTTACCTGCACCCTCTACCTAACACTTACACTACCCGCCCCGGGTGCTCGTGAAAGGGGTCCACTCTTCCCCCATCCACACCTTCGCACCATGCACACCACTCCGTACCACTCACTCCAACTCTCTCCACACACCTGTACCTGCACACCTGTGCTCTCACACCTGGTGCCACCTGCACCCTTCTCTCCCCGAGCGCATTCGCGCTGATCCACACACTCACTACTCATACACTGCTCCACACACCTGTCCAGTTGCACACCTGTGCAATCACACCTGTTCAATTCTCACAAACACGGCATCATCTCAGCTAACTACTCCCTTCTGAAACTTGCGCTTCCCAGTCGTCCCTTTAAACTATTGCGCTCCCACGTCATTATCATCCACACTAATCTACCTGCGTCCCCACTACAGGTATCAGTCACTACCTAACCTTAACGTTACCTAATGTCATCTTCGCTAGATCCCTATCATTATATCCTAACCCTCCCGGGCTAGTTTTCACTGCCATACACCCCATAAACTATTGCGCATTTGCCCCCCCCTGTAGGTCCGAATTGGATTACCCGCTCGTGGTCCACCGCGGGCCACCTCCGGGGCCGCCTGCCATGGTCCAGGTCCTGCCAGGCGCTGGTCCACCAGCCTCCGGACCATGCCCGCCAGGTCAGGACCCACGTCGGGGGCGGGCCCCCTAAGGGGTCCGCCCTCCATCGGGGGTCCCATCTGGCGGACCGCCATTGCGAGACGCTCGCCCCCCCGGGCCAGGGGCCTCGCTGCTTCCCAACGGGCCGCAGCGTCAGCCGCCTGGCTCAGAGTCTGCGGGCGCCACATGGCGAGCTGTTGCCGGAGCTCAATATCCGGGAGGGCCTGGATAAAATGGTCCAGCGCCAGGCTTTCCCGGGAATCCGCTGCCATGCTAGCATGTGCGATCCCCACTGCGCGGCGAATGTCGTGGGCAAGTTCCCCGATGGCTTCCTGGGGCTTGCGTTTTCGCAGCGCGAGCTGAGCTTTAACAAGCTCGCTCTGCTGTTCTATGCCGAATCGATTAATTAGGGCGTCGCGGAGGGCTGGCAGGGTGAGAGCACCCGCTGGTAATGCCGTCAGCACCTCCGCCGCCGCGCCGCGCAATGCGGCCACCAGGTGTACTCCACCTTCGTCCTCACCCCAACCGTTGCCCTTACACACACAGTCGAACTGCGCCAGGTACGCGCGTAGATCACTCTTGCCGTCATACGGCGCGAGTGGGACCTTGTGGGACCACCTCGTATGCGAGTCGTTGCCCGCCGGCCGGACCCCGTGCGTCGCCCCTTGCGGGGTCAGCGCGGGGCCGAACCGGCCGGGCCCCCACAGTACATTACCCCCAAGGGGCTCTCGTGCCTCCCCGGTCCCTCCAACGAACGTTGACTAGCCGCGCTATGCTGGCTCAATAAGAAAAAGAAGACACCCGGCTGGATTACAATCACACAATACGACACCAACGTTTCGATTCTCAAGTATATTCGTACGGAAAAAGGTTAGATTACAGGGGCTAGAGGTATATTACAGGAAGACAGGCACTTAGACACACTCTTATATTAACCCCGGACAGACGACAGACACACGGGACAAAATGCTGACTCACACGGGGGTTGATGAAAAGGAAAGACAGGTCGCGATGGCTCAAGGTGCACTCTTGGCTCAAGGCAGAATCGACTCGGTCCGGTCCAGAGATGCGGGGAGGTATCGTCGCGCTGGGGGTGGCGGTGGCTTCTCTCTCCAGTCTCCAAGCTGAGGCGCATCTCTCCTCAGCCTCAAAGGTTACTCGTGACTCCAAGCTGGGGGCGCATCTCTCGTCACGTCCGGCAAGCGGCTGCGTATATCCGGCGGGGAGTGACACGCCCTCGGCTCGTTAGCTCCGCCTCGTGGAATCGGCACGTTGCTTCTCATTGGGTGCGTGCGGGGGGGGGTTACTGGCTCCGCCCCTGACGAGGAGCTGACAGCCAGCCCCTTCGGGGTAACCCCGTGGAGCGCATGGTCTGGAGCTAATCGAGCCGGTGTGAGGACGCATCCTCCCCCGCTCCGCCGCCATCTCCTCTGTTGTTGTTGTAATTGTTGTTGTAGTTGTTGTTATTGTTGTTGTTTGGGGAAGAAGATGGGAGGAGGTATGGGAAAGGTCCTAAACTCACTACTGGTGCCATATAATCACATTCTGGTGCAACGAAGAGTCATAATTAATGGAAACGAGGCCTTAACTGACATAGAATAAGAATAACTAGGAAGATGTCCGAAAGTTGTCTACATGTGGTGCGGTGGACCTGGGCACGACATTTAATGGGGGAATAAGGGGAAGGTCGGCTCTACTGATTGTTATTTACATGCAATGGGACTAGGGAATGGGGGATCGGGGAAAGTTGGGGAGTATTGGAGAAAATAGGGGAATATTTACAAGCGGATATGGAGGCCAAATTCCATATTCGCAACATTGCACCCTTCTCTACCCTCGGGGCGTCCCGACCCGATAAATTTTTACCTACTTTAGTGTGGCACGCAATGTAGTTCCCTCTACTATTAACTCTACCCTGAGTGCGACAGTTTTACAGATATTCACAAATGAGTAAATATGTCCCCCTGCGACGTTGCACCCTTCTCCTCACAGAAACACACCCACAGGATAACCGAATCCGGAAAGAATTCTCAAACTAAACATACAGCCGGTAGGGAGCATTATTTACAAGACTATGCTGCTATTTACACTACGATCCAGGACCTGTTTTTGGAGGAACACATGCAGATGTTATGCATAGAGAGAGCGCGCTTGCCAGCATCGATACACCAACCCACGAGTGCTCTGTGGCCGACGGCCTTTAATAACGTGCAGAGCACCCTTTCCCAGCATCAAAAGCACCACCCCACCACACAGTCAGCACCATCCGGTGCAGTCACCATTGTTCATTGGTATAAAAATAAATTCGACAACCCCTAACCCTGCAGGTGTCTCTTGCTCTTCTTGTGGTGCACTTGGTGTCAACCAAAAGTGGTTCACCTGTATGGCATAGGTGCCACGTTGACCCATAGGTCCATCCCCGGGTGGTGCTTGGCCGCAAACGAACTGCGGTCCATTGTGGGTGGCCACAAACATTGCGGTCCATATGGTGTATCGATCCCGGCAGCAAACAGCGAAAGTGCAGGCCCACAACTGCGCAGCCAGCACCTCTCTCTCCTCTCTCTCTACCCCAAAGCCAGATCCTCGGAGGTGGGAGACAAAAGAAGCGGACAAGTGAGTAAGGTGGTAAGGGCGCAAAAGTGCACGCAATGTAAGGTGATGCACACTGGGGGCACATGGGAACCAGGTGAGACAGGTACGTTCCTATCGTACGCCCCCCCCCCCCCCACCAGGTAACCTACATGGCCCCTCCCTTACCCCTTACTGTATCCACACAACACAACACTACCCATAAACATCTACTTTACAAATCAACAAACATCCCTACTGTCTTCCCCGTTCCTCCCATAAACCAAATTCGTCTTCTCTCCCTCCTAACCAATCAAATTTGCCATTTTCAACTCTCATCAAAATTTGCCATTTTCAACTCAACATCATAATTTGCCATTACCAATTCATCATCAGTCCCTCCTAGGGAGGGAGAGATGGAATCACCCCAATGTCTCATCCACGTCGTGATGCGTCTCACAAATCCACACAGCGATTCATCTCCTGCAACACAAACAAAGAAAACACAGGTGTGGAGTCATCATCATCACCACAGGTAAGTGGCTGCGTATGGTGCGACAGGTTCATCAATCCTAACTATCTCCTAAATGACTTTAACAACTTTAACAACCTCATCTCCATCTCATCTGCTCCATCATTTGAACACCTGGCTTTTAAACTCTCTGGTCACACACAGTCAGTCATGGCTGTTGTCTACCGCCCTCCCAAACCACACCCATCATTCCTGTCTGACTTCTCCTACTTTCTGACCCAGCTATGTTCCCTCTCCCCCTCAATCCTCCTCCTTGGTGATTTCAATATCCACATGGACTCCACTGACTCCACGCTAACCACTGACTTCACTGATTTACTCACCTGCTTTAACCTCACTCAACATGTCAACTTTCCTACCCATAACCGTGGTCACATTTTGGACCTTGTCTGCTCTACTGGACTAATTTTGCACCATCTCTCTGGCTCCGACCTCACTCTCTCTGACCACCTAGCCATCACTCTGACCATCAACATCCCCACCCCAGCACCAAGGCATTATCGCACTATCAACTTCCGTAAGCTAAACGCTTTTTCACCTGCCTCATTCTCATCGACCCTCTCTGAAAAAATGTCCACTTCTCCCTTCGTTGACCTCCACACCCCTTCTGACCTCACTGACTACTACAACCACACTCTCTCTTCCTGCCTTGACCAAATTGCGCCTATAAAAACCAAAACAGTTTCTTTCACCCATTCTGCTCCCTGGTTTACCCCTGAGCTCCGCCTAATGAAAACTCGTGCTCGCCAACTTGAAAGACTCCGCAATAAAACAGGTCTCACAGTTCACTCCCAGGCCTACAAGGACCACATACAACACTATAAAGATGCCCTCTCCCGCGCCCGCTCCGCCTACTACTCTCAAATTATCCACTCTGGCTCCGGAAACCCAAAAGCACTCTTCTCTACAATAAACAAACTCCTCAGCCCCCTGAACACCACCACCCAGTCATTCACAATAGACAACTGCATCTCCTTCCTTTCATTCTTCCAACGCAAAATTGAAAACATCTACAACAGCTTGACCACCGCCGCACCCGCTCCCCCTCAAACCACCTGCCCCCCCTTATCCTGCCATCCCCTGTCTCAATTCTCCCCAGTCTCCCCTACTGACCTCTCTGAACTCCTCATCGGAATGAAAACTGCCACCTGCACTCTTGACCCCATCCCCTCCAGCTTTGTCAAGGCCTCCCTTCCTGCTCTTTCTCCACTTATCATTGCAACAATAAACTCCTCCCTGTCTACAGGCATCGTCCCACCATCCCTCAAAATTGCTGCTGTTACCCCCATTCTGAAAAAACCTGGACTAAACCCTGACACCCTAAATAACTTCAGACCCATCTCCAACCTACCCTTTCTGTCAAAGGTTTTGGAACGCGCTGTAGCCACTCAACTCAAGCATCACCTCTCTGCCAATAACCTGTATGAAACATTCCAATCCGGATTCCGGTCCAACCACAGTACTGAAACTGCTCTCCTCAAAATCACCAACGACCTTCTCCTCTCCTCTGATGCTGGCAACCTCAACATTCTCATCCTCCTCGACCTCAGCGCTGCCTTTGACACCATCGATCACACCATCCTCCTCACCCGACTTGAAACCACCTTTAACATTACCGGCACTGCCCTCTCTTGGATTAAATCATACCTCTCTGACAGACGTCAGTTCATCTCCATCAATAACTGCAAATCCCCCACTGCTCCCCTCCCCCAAGGTGTCCCCCAAGGTTCAGTTCTTGGCCCCCTCCTCTTTATCCTTTACCTGTCCCCCCTCGGTCACTTAATCCGCCGTCATGGTCTCCAATTCCACTGCTTCGCCGATGACATCCAGCTTTTCATCTCCACCAAGTCCATCTCCACCGCCACCCACTCTATCCTGACAAACTGCATCACTGAAATAAAATCCTGGCTTCAAATCAACTTCCTCAAACTTAACTGTGATAAATCTGAAATAATCATCATTGGCCCAAAAACGCTCACCAAGTCCACCCATAACTTTGCCCTCAACATCGACGGTTTCCCAGTGTCCACCTCCCCTCACATCCGGAATCTTGGCATCATCTTTGACCAAACCCTCTCCTTCGACAAATACACTAAACAGATCACAAAGACAGCCTTCTTCCACCTGAAAAACATCGCCCGTCTCCGTCCATCCCTCTCCTCTGTGGCTGCAGAAACCCTCATCCACGCCTTCATCACTTCCCGTCTGGACTACTGCAATAGCCTCCTTTATGGTTCACCCTCAACAATCACCAATAAACTCCAATACATTCAGAACTCCGCTGCCCGTCTACTCACCCATTCCCGGACCCGTGACCACATCACCCCCGTCCTTTACAAGCTTCACTGGCTCCCCATCTCCCAGAGAATCCAGTACAAAATCCTCCTCTTGACCTACAAAGCCCTCCATAACCTGGCCCCATCCTACCTGGCTGACCTCCTCTCCAGACACACTCCCACCCGCAACCTCCGCTCTGCTGGTACCAACCTCCTGACCCCCCCCATCCGGACCAAATTTAGATCCTGGGGGGACAGGGCCTTCTCCATCGCTGCTCCCACCCTCTGGAACTCGCTACCTCACACCATCAGAGACTCCTCCTCACTCACCACATTCAAAACATCACTCAAGACCCACCTGTTCAACACTGCATTCAACATTTAACCCACAGCATCTAACCCCTGACTATCTCCTCTCCTTCTCCCTCCTTTGTGCTTTGAATATTTCCCTATTGATTCTTCTTTTTTTGCAATTGTCTTTATGTTTTGCTATGCGTTATGTTTTGCACTCTGTCAAAGCGTCTTTGGGCTTCCTGAAAAGCGCTATATAAAATAAATGCATTATTATTATTATTATTATATCAGGTTTCAGAGCAATTGGTTGGTAAATAACGAAGGAGTAGGCATGGAGGTATATAATAAACCTGGACCCGCAATGCGTCTATCGCTCCCATGCGAGCTAATGAAGTCACCGGAAGCAGTCTGGCGGCCATGTTGGTGTGACACTCCCACCACCCCGCGAAACTTGAAACGAGTCCGTTTGTTCATCAGATGTTCAACGTACTTTGACATATTTTGTGTGTATGTCGTGTTACGGATTCGTCACTTCCGTTGTTGTGGTTCTCATCCACTGTAAACATTTTTGGTTCCATGTACTAGTATTGTTATCGTTTAAGTGAATTGGAGATAACTGTTTTCAAAAGGTAAAAAAAATTAATGTTTTAAAAAGAAACGGGAAACCGGATCGGGACCCGGACGAAGAAGAAGAGGAAGAAGCAGAGGAAAAGAAGGTGGAGCAAGGGAGGTCGAGAAGGAGCCGAGCTGCTTTGAGGTCTTGAGCAAACGCTGGTGAACGGGGGTCACTAGCGAACTTTGGGGTTTCCTGGGAAAGGGATTCCTGCGACAGAGATGTTATCGCTGTGACAGATAAACCTGCGTGTCAGGTTTTGCGGTTGATTCCGAAGAGAATCGTTGGAGTGCCGTTACGCCTCGAGTTCGGGCCCGTTGGCCATTTTGCCTCATGCCGGATTTCACATCGCTGTAGGCTCTTCACCTCGCTTCAACCATTTCACCGCATCCAGACGTTAACCTGGTGTGTGTGTGTAACGTGGATTTTGAGTGGGAATTTGCGGTTCGCCGATTGGGAGCCGTTGAAGGTCCATACCCGAAGATGTGATTTCCCAGTCGTCTCTTGAGGGTACGTTTGCCCATCTTTGGCAGTGTGACTGTCAACCGAACGGGATTCTGGTCTCGAAACGACATCGTTCTGACGATCACTGGAGCGTGGATCGACTTTGGCTTGATGCCGGGACAGAGACATTGGGAATGTTATTTTCGCTCACTTGGAGCACAGTGAGTTATATTGTACGAAACTAATGGTACCATCATAGGAATGATATATTGGTTGTACAATTGATTACTATTGTTTTTGTGCTGTTATTCTTGTGTGACCTTAATACAATACTTGTTTGTTGGTAACAATTGGTGTGGTTTCACCATTGATCTTTGACACACAGAATAACACATCTTTCTGCCGTGACTCCTCTCGGGGCTCGGAGGTACACCGTGACCAGGGTTTGGGGAGGAGCACATAACAGAAATTGGGGGCTCGTCTGGGATAGAATTCCCTAATATTCCCAAAATTCCCAAATTTGGAATTTTCTAACATTCCCAAATTTTTCAAAAAAAATTGGAATTTTTTGTGTGAAGGTTAACAGGTGCTAACATAGTCACCATGGTGTTTGACGCAGAAAAGATGGCGGCGTCCCCTAATGAGGCACAGTTCCAGGTGCTAACAAGATCGGAACTCATGATATTGGCCAAATATTTTAACTTGGAGGTCTGAGTTAATATGAAGAAAGCAGAGATGCAGACATTGGTGGTGGAGTCTTTAGTGGGACAAGGGACATGGGAAGAAGTAGCCTTGGATTGTTTACCAGAGGAAAAAGGAAATGTGGAGCTCCGGAAAATGGAGATGCAACTGCAGAGCCAGGAAAGGTTTGAAGAAAGAAGAGCAGAGGAAAGGAGAGTTGAAGAAGAAAGAAGAGCAGAGGAAAGAGCAGAGGAAAGGAGAGCCGAAAGGGAGTTAAAGGAACGTGACATGGAGTAACAGAGGGAACTTGAACTCAAGGAGCTGGAATTATTGGGAGAACGGAGAGAAGTAGTATCCATGCCAGCTAGTTCGACAACTAGTCAGAACTCTTGGGATGTTGGTAGGCATGTGAGGCTGGTTCCACCCTTCAAAGAAAAGGAGGTAGCCAAGTTTTTTTTACATTTTGAGAAGGTGGCTCAAATGTTAAAATGGCCTGTGGCGTCCTGGACTATGTTAGTGCAAAGTGTTCTGGTGGGTAAAGCTCAAGATATATTTTCGGCTTTACCGATTGACCAATGTGCAGATTATGAGATAGTGAAGAAAGCCATTCTCAAAGCCTATGAATTTGGTCCCTGAAGATTACCGGCAAAAATTCAGGAATGCCAGGAAGAGGGAGAGTGAGACCCATGTGGAGTTTGCCAGAATGAAGGACACCATGTTTGATAGGTGGTGTGACTCGAAGGAGATTGGGAAAGACTTCAACCTGTTACGATAATTGATCTTGGTGGAGGAATTCAAACAGTGTGTCCACGTGGACATTAAAGTACATCTGGATGAAAAGAAAGTACCAGAGTTGTATGAGGCAGCAACCGTGGCAGATGACTATGCCTTGACACACAGGATGGGGTTCCACAAACCTAACTTCCCGCCTAGAGTTAGCCAGGGGAGTTATGGTAAATCAGGTTCAGAGAACAGATTTTCATGGAGGCGGCCAAGAGAGGACTATGGGGACAAATCTGATACCGCGACTTTTAGGGATCAGAAGACTGCAGTTCCAAGACTTACCTATCTTCCAGGGGGGCCGAGGCAGACCACGAGTTTTTCCTCCGGGCCTACTTGCGCTTTTTGCACGAAACCTGGGCATTTGATGTCCCAATGTTACGCCCTCGGAGGAAAAATCAGGAGCGGAGTCAGACTAGTGCAACTCCGAATGCATTGGCCAATGCGAGAAATCGTCCATGGAGGACAGTGCCTTGTGAAGGTTCCTGTGCCAAAGTTACGGCATCACAGAATGACCTTGTTCAAGAGGGTTACAAACCTTTTATTTCAGAGGGGTTTGTGTCACTGGATGTGGACTTAACGAACCAGAGACCTGTTAGGGTATTGAGGGACACAGGAGCACATCAATCTTTGATGCTTGAAGGCATTTTGCCATTGTCAGACAAAACGGCAACTGGTGTTAGTGTTCTTTTACAGGGGGTTGGTGGCTATGTTAAAGCTCCTCTTCATGTCATCCATTTGAAGTCTGATTTGCTGTCAGGACCGGTCACCGTAGGTTTAAAAGCCACCCTTTCTGTAGAGGGAATCTCTTTTATTATCGGGAATGATTTGGCCAGTGGTCGAGTTTCTGGTAATCCAATGTTGGTTGAAAAGCCCAGTATGGAAAATAACACCGCACAGTTAGAGCAGGAGATTCCGGGTATCTTTCCATCCTGTGCAGTGACTCGTGCTATGGGTAGGAAACGCTCTGAAGAGAAGGAGAAGGCAGGCGATGTGGATTTGGGTTCCTCGGAGGTATTGGAGGAAAATTCTGAAAGAGGTAATAGGAAAGGGAGTGACATCAAGGAACTGAAGGAAAAGGTGGCATCTGGAACAAAAGAGGAAATGGAGTGTCCGTCGGAGACATCTGGGAACGAGGTTGAACAAACGGTGCTGGTCCGAAAGAGACTTGTTGAAGAACAAGAACAACTCCACCTCACCCCCAGGAATACCTTTGGCTACGGCTTCCCCTTCGCTCCCACCTTTTGTTCATATGTGTGTTGTACCGTCCACCAAACAGTGATGACTCCATCTACATCTCGCTGTCTGATAATATGGACCAACTTCTATCTACCCATCCCAACTCTCTCTTCCTCATATGTGGCAATTTCAATTGTCACCATGCGAGTTGGTTGGGTGTGGGTACCTCTCTCACCAGCCATGGCTCCTCAGCAAAGGAATTCTGCGATTCATTGGGACTGACACAATCTGTCAATTTCCCGACCCGGATCTCAGTCAACGGAGCATCTTCTCTTCTGGACTTGGTTATGACTAACTTCCCTGAAAATGCCTGCTGCTCTTCTTCTGCTCCAATCGGCTCATCTGATCATGTGCTTGTTAAAGTGGACATCTCTCTGACCATTCTCAGAGAGCCTCCTCAGCGTCGACGAGTCTGGCATTTCACTCAGGCCAACTGGCACGGTCTTCAAGCAGCCATCAATCATCTGGACTGGTCTCCCATCTCTACCACCTCTGACATCAACTCATCCTGGGAATTCTTCCAAAGTAAATTGCTCTCTCTCTCATGCACAGATTTATCCCATCTCGTCTTCAGTTGTCATAGCCTTCCGCCCGTCCATGGTACACGGAATCTTGTGGTGAGGCTGTTGCCCATAAACAACTTGCTTTCGTCTCCTGGAAAGCAAATCCAACGGAAGGAAATCTCATTTCCTTTCACAAAGCCCGAAACAAGTGTGTGTCCACCCTCAGGAGAGCCAGGAAACAATATCTCTCCGTTCTCAAGACCGAACTCTCTTATCTGTCTCCCTCTTCCAAATCCTGGTGGCGTCTGGTCAAATCTGTTTCTGGTGTTTGTTCCCCCTCCATCCCCACCCTCACCTCAAACGGCTACACGGCTGACTCTGCACGTGAAAAAGCTGAATGCCTCAACTCTGTGTTGGCCTCTAAATCTTGTGTCCCAAACCCATCCCTCTCTGTACCCACCATACCCAGTCATACCCAGCTGCTGCTGGACTCTGTGTCCTTTCCTCCTGACAAGGTGGAAAAGTTTCTGTCAACCCTCGACTCTGATTCTGCAACTGGACCTGACGGCATCAGCCCACGGGTCCTAAAATCCTGTTCTTCCGCTCTTTCACTCCCTCTCTCTGTTCTCTTCACCCTCTCTTTTGCTCAAGGCCATCTGCCATCTGCTTGGAAATCAGCCAACATCACCGCTTTGCACAAAAAGGTGCAAAAACAGATCCAATCAACTACAGACCAATCAGCCTTCTCCCAATTATCAGCAAAGTCATGGAATCCATCATTTCTTCAGATATGAAATCTTTCCTCTTCTCCAATGGCTTGATCTCTGATCATCAATTTGGTTTCAGACCTGGTCACTCTGCTCTGGACATGCTGCTTCTGCTTTCTCAACAATGGATGGAGGTCCTCAATGCCAAACAGTAAATTAGAGCTGTCTCCCTTGACATATCACGTGCCTTCGATACGGTCTGGCACCCCGCTCTGATCACCAAACTCTCCTCCTTTGGTATCCATGGAAATCTCCACGCATGGCTGGCGGACTTCCTCTCTAGTCGTAGTCAACGTGTGGCCCTGAATGGGTTTCTCTCATCTCCTCTTCCTGTTGTTGGGGATTAAATATTCATATTGACAATATTGCTAGAATATATATCAATGTAATCTTGTTTAAAGTGGAATTATGTTTTACTTTACGAATGAGCAAAAGAGCATAGAGCTAGCATTAACATGTGGTCAGGAGAGTTAATTTCAGACAAGAATGTGTAACGCTCTTGGACCGCCACCTGTCGATCATTAATAGCCTATGTTCAGAGTGGCTGCGCACACGCTGCAAATTCTCCTTCAGCAGGTCAGAGTATTTGACCTCTTGAAACAGAAATAAGTATTTGCTGCCAAGAGAGCCAAATAAGGTTACACCCTGCATGCTCTGCAACATCAAAGGAGTTTGGGGCTTTAAAACCAGGAGAAAGTTGTGAGCAAGGAGAGTGGAAGAGAAGAGTGGACTGGGACAGTGAACTGAAGAGGAGTGAAAAACTGAAGACCAGTTGAAACTGATCAACCAACTGGAGATTGTCAACAACTGGACGAGCTTCAGAAGACCTACTGAACGAGCTTCAAAAGACCGACCAAACAAGCTTCAACAAACTCTGGAACAGACTCATTAAAGATCTCGGCTTAGTATACAACAAATTCTCTAAAGTGAATAAACCATTGATTTTGCTAAACCGAGTCTCTTGAAGTTTTACTAACATAACACCAGTAATTGTTAATAATTCTCCAAGAAGTGGTGGCCCGTAGGGACTCAACTGCCCAGGTAAGCTTTTGTTTGTTATCTGTGTAGTCTGATGTTAATCTGTGAAAATAGTTCAGTGTTTGAGTTTTGTGTACGTTTGTTGATGTGTGGAAGGAAAAAACACGAGGCCTTTAACAGGTTTCAGAAATCATGCCAATTTTTTCTTCCAAAATTTATGTATACGCATTTTTGAGGGATGGTGCCATGAACTGTCACAAATATCCACTAAAGCTTGGTGTCTTTAGAAAAGGTGCTGTGCTTTCATGAAGGATTTGTTTTAAAATTTCAGAAGTCATGACGATAAAAAAATTTTTAAAAAATTAATAATCAATTATTTTTTTGTTTTTTCTGTAATTTGAATTTTTTTTTCGGTACATTTTACGAGTTTAATGAGACGATTGCAAAGAACCACTAACGAACCCCGGGCGTTAGCCAACAGGTGCTGCATTCGTCTTGTCATGTACAACTGAAATATGGATTTTGTATATTTCTTGCTCATTTCATGAATGTCGTGAATTCATGAAATAGAACGTCAATTTTGTAAATATCTTTAAAATGATTTTCAGCAATGGTCTGCATTCAAATCTCTGCTCGTTTTCGTGATCAAACGACTTATAAGTGTGTCGATTTTCCCGTTAAAATAATGGTTGAGATCCTGCTTGGTTGTGACCACAGGCACGAGCAGATTGCAGAATGGACACTATTTGATTTATAATCATATTCGCGGTTTTTGTAAAAAGCGATTTTATACAGCGTCTGTACAGTAAGCCAAATAATGGTAAAATCGACTGGCTCGATTTTAAGTCATAAAAAAAAAAAAAAAAATTCCATTGTGGCACAAATATGGGTTTTTGTACCTTCATAAGAGTTAATTCGAAGCGGTTTGGACGCACGTCTGCATTTTATGCACATTTATGTGTGTGTTTGGCCAAATGTGCTCTTACGAACACAAGAAATTGTAATCTTATGAATTATGATGTTCTGACAGGGATGACTTGATGAAGTGCACCATCAATTCATTTTTCCCATGTAGGACAGTAATGTAATTTTTAATTTCTACTGTAATGTAATGTAATGTAATGTTTGCAATGCAATGTAATTTAAAAGAAAAAAAGTTTTCCGTGTCATCTCCAAGTAAGATTGGCACACACTGATGCCGGTAATTGTATCCTGCCAGTGGAATGCGTGCAGGCAGGTTGCCCATGGCAACCGTTTGATGTTGTTGGCCCTAGCCCAAACTTCTACATATAGGATGAGAAGCGATTTTTTAAATGTAACCTTTTTCACTTTTCTTGCCCTACACCCCCCAACCTTCCCTCGCCCTTTCCCCCTCCCTCCTTCCGTCCCCCCCCCTATCCAAACCCCCCATTTTTTCTTCCCTTCTGTATCCCTTCCCCCTTCCTGTTTTCTCTCCAAACTTACTTTTATCTGTATATTTACATCCTGATTAGAAAAAATATATATATTTTTAGGATTTTTTATGGCGGCGGCCATCTTGGACCACAGCTAAAAATCCTTCAATCAAGATGAAATTTAATGTGAGCCAATCCCAGGCTACTGTGATCCGTAATCTCTACAAAATAGAACCATCCAATGTACCTTTGATCACTTTATATTTCATCTGTCTTTTAAGATTTTAAAAAGGGAATTTATTGATATAAGATCCTATGACATTTGCCAAGGCAATTAAATGGAGGGAAACCAATGATGAAATATATTGTGATCTGTTTATACATGAATGAATTTACATGTACATGAATTTGTTGACCCCAACCCAATCTTAACCCTAACTTCATTCTATAGGATTGTTGATCCCATATCCCATTGGATCCCATGTTGATTTTAGCATATCACCTCATTATGTGGCTTGCTGTGTTTTTGTGTGTATGGGTGTGGGTATGTATGTGTGGGTATGCATGTGTTTTTGCACCCCTCTCCCCCCCCCCTCCTCCAACCATGGCCCCAATACTGCTACAATAATTTGTGAAATGGTACGACACAGTTTAAATGGTTAAATAATACACAGATGAGTGTAATGGCTCGCACAGAAGTTCGAGAGGGAGACAGTATTTACCATATAATCTCACAGCCTTGTAAGGGAGCCATGAGTGCGGCCAATGATACACAGCTATCTTTAGGTTAAAATACAATGAGTGTCGTATTTCGCATAGTATTAATTCCTCATTCCTCCCTTGGCATTCTGCCACTTCTCCCCCTCCCTTCCCCACCCTTTTCCTCCCCCCTTTCCTTCTCCTTTCCTCCTCTTTTGCTTCTTCTTTTACCTGTTTTCACCTTTCATAGTTCTCATTGTTTTCTCATTTCTCTCATTGTTTCTCATTCTCATTGTTTTCTCTCATTGTTGATGAGATTCATCATTGTCATCATGATTGTCATATTGTTGATTATTATTGATGTTCATTCTCAAATTTTGTTAATGATAACTGTTTCATTGTTGATTATACCACGTGGATGTGTTGATACAGGAAATGTTTGTCTTCTGCAATGGATGATTATGGTATGACTCTGATAATGGTAACAATTTACAATTTTTTTACAATTATAATTTATAATTGCCAATTTACAATTATGGTAAGTTTACATTTACAATTTATAATTACAATGATTTACAATGGTCATGATTTTACAATCATGAAAATTGCTATGATTATCAGGCATGTCATCATTGGGTTTTGATGTAAATCGATTGCATGGACTTTAAGGATAGCTTTATAGCCCTGCAGGATTAATGATGTATTACAAGTTACAAAGTTTATTGGAGTGTCGAAATTTCGGTATGATTGGATTCCCTTGATAAATATTATAAATTGATTGCCATTCATTGGTACACATTTCAGGAATCTTACACCATTTTAATTGTCAAGAACTTTGAGTGTCTTTCAAAGTGAGACATGGTGGGTGACACATGACATGACATGTGACATCACATGACGTGTGACATGTGACACGTGACATGTGACATGGGTGACATGTGAGACATTGCCCAAATGGACTGGCTCATATCTGTCGGAGCAATTTTCACTGATTGTCTCACAAATGAAGGGTTGAGTTGCCTTCAGTGGTTGTTCAACTTTAATTTGTGATATAATGACCACACAGGATTGAACAAATATGTCAGATATGATCCAGAGGCAGAACGGTGATTTGTCAACTGATGGCAGATATGGGTCAAACGGTGACGACCGATGCTCATATTCCCCGTCAGTAGATGGAACTGTTTTGCCTACATTGCGAACAGGCATAGATATAGAGTTATCAGACTGATAAATGTGAATTTTGATATTTTGATATTTTCAATGATAAATTCAATGATGATTTGATATTTGAATTTTGATATTATCATTTATGATATTTTATTATGTATTATTATTAGGATTTTATTGATTAATGTTGGTGAATTGATTGAGATTGCATATTTGAATTGATTCTGATTCTGATCCGATTGATCTGATTGATTTTGATCTGATTAATTTAATCTGATCTGCTTTTATTTAAATTTAATTTAAACAAGTCAATTGATGGATGAATAAAAAGTGCGGTCTCAAGAAAGAAGCTTTGAGACATTTGCAAAACATCAATGTGCAGACAACCTGGGACGATGAGCGAGGTGGTGAGTCTAGTGGTTATTTGTTATATTATGTGGTTATTTTTGTTTGACCCCCCTTGACAGGACTTACTGATCCAGACTCATCTGCAACGCTGATCAGTGAGATTGGGGTGTGGGAAAAGCCACAGGGCAGGGGGACTCTCTGGAAATCACCTGCAGTCATCAAGTGGACAGGTGGAGAGATACTTCCTGGAAGACCACAGAGTAGAGCTTATCGGAATAAGCTAGACAACAACGCATTCAACGCTACTTTGTATAAAGTGGAACAAACTTCTGCGATTTTTGCAGTACACACATTTGATAGTGGATACAGGTGTAGTCCGATGTGTAGTCCTTGTAGTTATTTGATATATTGAGTGAGTATAAAGAGGTACTCACACACAGGCAAAATGGGACATTGGATAAGGCGATGCCCATATCAAAGACAATTTCGGAAGAACAACCAAGAACAGGGATACTACCAGTTACCACCGCCTCCATCAACAAATAGGGTTCTATTGAGGAATGCCCCAAATTCAGGGAGGACCTCAGCAGACTAAATGGTCTGCCACACCCTGTTGACTAGACCAAAATGACCAAGTGGCAGCGCTTCCTTTAATCTCAGGGTCGGCTGCACAGGAACCAAGTGTTAATTTGACAGTAGGTGGACGCAAGGCACCCTTTCTCGTCGATACGGGAGCTACGCGTTCCACGTTACGACAAGCAGATTTTCCCGATATACCATTGTCAAAATACTATACAAAGGTGGTCGGAGTGTCAGGAGTTCCCATACACACGCCAGTCACGGAAGAATTGCGTGTCCAATTTGTTCCACTGACTGCACAACATGCCTTTCTTGTGGCATCTGGCGTTCCAGTAAATTTGATGGGAAGAGATTTATTGTGTAAATTGAATTGCACTGTCATCTGTAATGAAAACGGAGTGTATCTAGAAATGCCAGAACACTCCCACGACTTTATTTCTAAGGTACTAGATGGCCTGACAAGACCAACAACACATCGATGGGATATCGATGATACAATCATGGCGGAACTTTTGTGTGTTAGTTTTATGACACTGAAGGATGAAATGCCCGAAGTACAGGAATGGTTAGATAATTTTTTGATGGACTTTCTGACACGGCAGACTGATCTTCACTGTACAACATGTTATGATGCTACAGGAGAAGAGGGGTCCTATGCAGAGTGGGGTTTTAAATACCTGCACACCAAGTATGATATACATCTGACGTCATTGTGGGTGGGACGACAGGGAGTTGGGATGTCAGTGTCTTTGACGCCAGACCAACAACTCCTGTGGAATCAACCCGAAACAACAACCCCACACGTCACCTTAGCGGTGGCACAAGGGTACGAAGCAAAAGATGTTGGAATAATGATTGCAACTCTGAAAGAGTGTAACAACAGGGGATACATGGGAGAAATTCAAAGCGCCCCACTCTATGACTTAGATGGAGATGGATTTTGTTGGCAGCTCGGACAGCAGGTGCTTTCTACAACCTTCAACATGATTGTTGAATCGAATGATACTGACGATATTGGGGTATACCTACTCAGCTCTGACGCTGACGGTGACCAGGACCCACTCGATCAAATACCAATATGCTTGTGGACAACGCATCCAAATGATGTGGGACGAATCAAGAGTATTGCACCTGTAAGGATCACAGTAGATGATTCTAAGCCATTGCCTAGAAAGCGCCAATATCCATTGAGACCAGAGGCAAAAGCTGGTATTGCACCAGTGATTCGATCATTGGTGGAACAGGGAGTTATAGTTCGCACTGTGAGCATGTGCAACACTCCTATTTTACCTGTGAAGAAGCCAGGCAAGACTACTTGGAGATTTGTTCAAGATCTTCGAGCAATTAATGATTGTGTCATCCCAGCCTATCCAGTGGTCCCTAACCCGATCACTGTACTGTCAAGTATTCCATGCAACACGAAGTTTTATTCTGTGGTGGACTTATGTTCAGCGTTCTTCAGTGTACCCATTCATGTGGATTCGCGTTAACTTTTCGCATTCACGTACGAAAATTTACAGTTTACCTGGACTGTGTTACCACAAGGGTACACGGAGAGCCCAACTTTGTTTTCACGTGCTCTACATGAAGACCTCAGCGATGTTGAATTTCCTGGGGGTTCAGTGATGGTACAATATGTTGATGACCTTCTCATATGCTCAACTTCAAAGGAAGCATGTGAGCAGGACACTGTTGTGCTACTGACAGCGTTGGCAGACAAAGGCCACAAGGCCTCGAGAGATAAGTTGCAGTTCTGTAAGGAAGAGGTGAAATATTTAGGACATATTTCGAAAGGCGACACGAGACGATTGTGCCCTGAACGTGTAAAAGTGATCAGGACACTTCCAAAACCTAAAACTGTCAAGCAGATGAAATCTTTTCTAGGGACGGGGAGACCAAAGCAAAGATGGGGGGCTTGAAGAAAGAGGTGATACAGATACAGCATAGGTTGTGTAAGGTAGCAAATCAGATGCCTCTTCAAGTCAGTAATGGAGAGCAATCCCAACCCAAATTGTATCCAGAAGCCAGATCATACGAGACAAATGAACTGGAAGATGAAACTCCTCCACCTTATCGGAGACATATTGTATATCAGCCACAGGTAGTGCCTGTACCTGTACCTGCCGAAAGACCAGAACAGAGTGCAGCGATTGGTTCTAGTCAACAGAGGACAGGTGAAAGACGTGACCCATTTGAGGTAACTACCCAAGAGGGTGCAATTGGGGCACAGGAACCGACTCAAAGTGGGCAAACGATGCAACCAGCTGCTATATCTTTATCATGCTCTCCATTTCACCATACAAGGAGTAAGGGTCGTGTGATAAATGCCAATCAATCTAACGATCAATGTGATTGGCTAATGAATGATCAAAAGTTGACTCTCTCACAAGGAGGGTTTGAGCAAGTGGTGTTATGAATTTTCCTCAGCGGCAATTTCCAGGGGCAAATCAGCAACATCCAGATCTGATGTATAGACCATGGCAGGTACATCAATTGAAGGCATTGCAGAGTAGTATGCCATCAATCAAAACAGATCCACTTCAATTTGCGGAGGAACTGCGGTTAATTGTGGAAACTCAGTTGCCCACTGCAAGAGACATGGAAATACTTTTAAAATGGTTAATTCCTAATACCACCACTTTGAGGAACTTAATGCGTGAGGCCAACTGGGTAAATACGGACGATGGACAGGTGGACATGCCCACGGAGGCTAGAACGGCACAGATCAATAACTTGATAGAGGCCATAAAAAAAAATTGCCACCAGTGACGGATTGGAACAAAGTGGTTACATGCAAGCAGAAAACAGGCGAAGATGCTAGCGATTATTTGGACAGATTGCGAGATGTTTTCCGACTATATTCAGGCATAGACCGGGCACAAATTGACAATGCCTTAAAACCCCTTTTTATTAATGGTCTATTGCCCAAATTGAAGAGTGAAGTGGAAAGACAATGTATTGCTTGGGAAGGCAAGCCAATGCAAGAAATATTGAATTACGCCTTGCATCATCAGCGGATTCAAGCCAGGAATAGTGCTGTAAATGCCGACAAATTGATGCAACTACAGACTCAAGCCCTGATGACTACGAATCAACGCAATAGGTTTTCTGGGCAACAACGCAACAATGCAGTAGGAGATAACCAGGGAGTGGGGTGGCAACTCAGGGATCTGGAGAGGCAGCCCAGCGATACAAGTGAACAGGTGGATAAACCAGCCAATGACAGACATCGATGTTTTAATTGTGGAAATATTGGACACTGGAAACGATGTTGTCCATATTCAAATAGGAAGACGAGTTCATAGGACGAACCAAGATCAAGGGTACCAGTGCTTACCGGTACCTCAGATAACGATTAGGCCTTCATTGCTGCAGATCCCAAATGCCAAAAGACCAACATGAATAATTGTTCATGCTTCTTGTCTCAAACATTTTTGGAGCAAGAATGAATTTTACTTTTGCTTATTAGCAAATTAATAATTAGTTGATTAAATGCCAAAATTGGATTTTTTTTGGAACATGAATTAAAAGATCCAGAATTAGAGTTCATTCTGGAAGCCTCATATTTGCCAATTATAAATGTGGTTTTAGGGAGTATTTTGGGCGAAACAATTTTTTACAACAAAACAATTACCAAAGTGTGGAACATTGCTTTGCAAAATTTTTTGGAAACCAAGTGACGAGCATCACATGATCAGCAGGTGGGCATTTTGGACTATTTTTTGCATGCTCATAGGTCAGTGGTCGACTGACATGTAAATAGAGGTGTTGTAAAATTTGTACAATTTGTAAATTTGTAAAATTTGGATAAATTATTGTAGGACCAAAAAGGGTAATTTCAAGGTGACATTAGGGGTTTTCTAAAAAATAAACTTTTTGTCTATTTGTGTATTAGCGTTTCTAACATTAAAGGATAAATTTTACGAAATTGAAATGAAATTGACACCCATCTTGATCTGTTAATGATGGTTCAAATGCAAACAAATATACATAATGCTTGGGTTTGTGTATGTTTGTGTGTCAATGTTTTTGTTTTGTGTGTCAACCTTACAAGAATATCCAGAAAATTCGTAAAATAAAATAGGAATATAATTTGATTATGAACATTATCTCTTTTGTCAAGGGCGATGGAATATACGGATTTGATGTGCTAGGTTATGAGCAGCCATTAATTAATAGTAAAATTGTGAGTAATCTTGGGATTCCATTTTTGATAGAATTCATATGAGAATAACAGCTATTTATGGATATGAGTTTCATAAAAAAAAAATGAGAGAGTACAAAATTAGTCAAATTTGGAAAAGGTCTTACACTGACTTCCCAGAGTACTCTGCTCACAGATTTTTTACATATATAAACTTGACCTTTATCAGCATATAAATTGTGCTGTATGTATGGATGTGTCTTAAGCATAGACGATATGGGCAGATATGGGCAGATAGTAAAGACAATTTTGTTGAATTGAACTATTGTGAGTTTTACAACGAAATGCATTGTGAATCTTAAAACCAAGGGGCAGACGTGAACGCGCTGTTATGTTTTTACACTCAGATGTTTTTTTGGGTTTTTATGGGTTTTTACACTCAGAACACGATGTTACGTGTACCTGCAACATATTTTGTTAATCTGCCACACCTATATTGGCATACTGGTGTCAGTAGTCTTCACTAAGTTGCATAGAAAAATGGAGGAACAACTTTTAAGGGAGTATACAACCACGTATTTGGATATTTTCTACAAAAGTAGGGGTTTCAATAAGTGGTAGCTGTACACATGGGATTTATCAAATTAAGTTATGCAGTTTAAACAAAGTTACTGGTAAACAGAAGGGAAATGGATAGTAAATAAATTCTTCAATGCTGGGTAAATTTAATGAGATATTACAAAGACTTATAAGAGCTACTGTTCTTCCTTATAGCAGTGGGAAAAGAGTGAATTAGAACCAAATGAATCTATAAATGAATGTGATAGGGATAATATCCTCAATTTGTGTTACTTATTTGATTGTAGGTAAAGAAATTATTTTATCGGAATGGATTGATAACAGCAGCCTGCAATGTCCTGAGAGTGTGCATCCATGTAATTAGAAATCCCAGATTTGTTTCTACAACCAACATTTGGTAGAGGTCTTATGTCGATGAGCACTTACTTGGTAGATAAAAATGGTACTGCATGTTGGCAGCCACTTTTGCGGCCATTTAGGCCAAACACATTGAGAGGAAAATTGTCGTTCAATACGTAATTTACACATGGCTATTTGTAAAAGGGAAGTTGTTGCGATGGGCAACATTTCTAAAGGTTTATTAAAATGTTATAATATGACATGTGTCAAGGCAAACTATTGGATGGGAATATTAGATCTGGTTATAGAATGAATTTGCTGACCCTTTGAGTTTAATTTTTTGAAATTGATTGTTTTATTAGTATTTTGAGTTCACATTGGAAATAGTTTGGTAGAGCTTTGTTAAAACCTATAGTTGTGGTATCTTGGAACGAATTCACAGATCATAGGAAGTTGATAACAATAGAAATGAATATGGACCCCGGGAAATAGGGGCATCAGAATAAGGCAAATAATCAGATTTATGTTACATATTAAGGGATTTTTCTTTAGTCACATTTTAAGAAGTTTGTTAGTTTGGTATATAATGTTGAATGTCATTGACATAAATGAGGGCATAACAACTTGTTGTGCACTATGTCTGTTTTACACGATCGATGAACTCATATCACCACAAGTAACACTGTTAAAGAAAAACAAAAAGCGGGGAGGACTATGCTAATAACATATTAGGCATAGTTTGCTTGTTTGCAAGAATTGTTGGGAATTAGATATTCCTGTTTGTGATTTAAATCATATATAATCATTATTAATGCATTTATTTTCTTTGAGTTGAGTTACAATACCTGCATGAGTTTAATTTTTTGAATTATATGAACCTGAAAGCAATTGTGGATGCTATTCTTAGTTTTAGTAGTGTAAAACACATGTCTGAGTTGAATATTATTCGTGTGAAGTTGTTCTAAAATATAGTGATTTCATGTTACAATGTACCCCATCTGATTCAATCTGTGCGGAGAGCAGATATAAATGTGGCTAAGTAAAGGAAAGACAAGACCACATCCCAAATGGAGTGATAACGACATCTGGGGAGAAGTTTGAAAAAGGAAAATTTGTGAAAATGAAGTTAATCTTGGCATACACCCTCTTTCTCAAAGAATGATGAAGAAATGCTCCTTTGGAAGATGGATGTTTTCCTTCACCAAGGGAAAATTATGTGACCATTTGTCTGGGTCACACTGCAACATATGGAAAAGGGCGATCACTTACTTGTGTTCAAATACCTCGAACAGTCATCACATCAGCAATTGCAGGACGACGATATTTTACCTGCAACGTTTACGGGATACGGTGACGTGTGTCATTACTTCACCAACTTCCGGGGAGCCAGCATGGAGCTGCAAGCGAACGACTGCCTTTTCCTTCACAACAGCTGTGCACGATTCTGCTGTGTGCTCCTGGTATGGACCATGGACAACTGAGTACCATGGTCCCAACATCATCATTGCGGATGCATCCGGCATCCCTGCTCCACATCTTGTTGACAAATCAACATCACATCAATACTTGCTCCATGCTCACGATTAGTGAGGAGGCAAGTCAACTACAACTGGATGGAGGCCTTGTTCAAATCTACTATGGCTCACAGCAAGAGTGGCAAGGATGCTGCATGGAGAGCAGGGTCAGTCTTTGACTCTGCCCAGCTATCACAACAGCAGAAAATCCTATGCAAATAGTGAAGGTGTGATGAAGACAACAGGAGAAAATGTTTTATGCTGAAATTCCAAACACAAGTGATCCGCCCCTTTTTCAAACAAAGAAAGTCAATATTTGATTAAAGGCAAATATTTTGCCAAATGTTGCAGATGCTTTATTATTTTGATGAACTGAAATTATTGCGTTTTGGTAAAGGTGAAATGTTTTGTGATCTTTATGCAAATGAGTTGAATTGAATTATCAACATAGAAAGAGTCAATGAACAAGGAAATGTATTGTGATCAAAATTCTTCCAGAATGACGGTGTATGCCTTAGGAAATTGAATTACAAGATTAGTGGTTTGAATATTTAATGTGGTAATGTTTAGATTAATGGTTAATATAAACATAAAAGAAAAACTGGGGATTGTTGGGGATTAAATATTCATATTGACAATATTGCTAGAATATATATCAATGTAATCTTGTTTAAAGTGGAATTATGTTTTACTTTACGAATGAGCAAAAGAGCATAGAGCTAGCATTAACATGTGGTCAGGAGAGTTAATTTCAGACAAGAATGTGTAACGCTCTTGGACCGCCACCTGTCGATCATTAATAGCCTATGTTCAGAGTGGCTGCGCACACGCTGCAAATTCTCCTTCAGCAGGTCAGAGTATTTGACCTCTTGAAACAGAAATAAGTATTTGCTGCCAAGAGAGCCAAATAAGGTTACACCCTGCATGCTCTGCAACATCAAAGGAGTTTGGGGCTTTAAAACCAGGAGAAAGTTGTGAGCAAGGAGAGTGGAAGAGAAGAGTGGACTGGGACAGTGAACTGAAGAGGAGTGAAAAACTGAAGACCAGTTGAAACTGATCAACCAACTGGAGATTGTCAACAACTGGACGAGCTTCAGAAGACCTACTGAACGAGCTTCAAAAGACCGACCAAACAAGCTTCAACAAACTCTGGAACAGACTCATTAAAGATCTCGGCTTAGTATACAACAAATTCTCTAAAGTGAATAAACCATTGATTTTGCTAAAACGAGTTTCTGAAGTTTCTGAAGTAGAACAGTAGTTAAAATTATTATTCTACAAGACTGTTCAGGCTGGAGTTCCCCAAGGCAGTGTTCTGGGCCCTGTGCTTTTTCTGGTCTTCATCAATGATCTCTCTGACTCTCTTGAAAATCCTCTCTATCTCTTTGCTGATGACTCTACTCTCTGTCGCTCCATTCCTCATCCCTCAGATCGGCAGTCTGCAGCCTCCTCACTCTCTGCAGCCCTGGACAAAATCACAGAATGGGCAAACAAGTGGAACATGTCTTTCAATCCTGACAAATCTCACACTCTTACACAATGTCTCTCCGAAAAGACCAACTGGACAACCCTCCCATCCACTTTCTGAATAATCCTCTCCAAGAAGTTCTGTCACTCAAGCTTTTGGGTCTCACTATCTGCTATGATCTTTCCTGGGAAAACCACATTTCAAATCTGGCCTCCAAAGCCAGTCACTGACTGGGCATCCTCCGTCGTGCAAAGTCCTTCCTTGGCACACCTGAGCTCCTCACCACATACAAGGCTTTCATCCGCAGCTCAATGGAATACTGCTCTCCCCTCTGGGCTGGTGCTCCTGCCTCACACCTAGCTCATCTTCACGCTGTTGAAACCAAAGCATTCAGAATCATTGGAATCTCCCGCGATGAAGCTAACTCCGAGGGCCTTTCACTTACTCACCACAGGCAGGTTGGTGGTCTTTCCGTCTTCTACCGACTCCTCTCTGGCCTTGCCCCCCAGCTCTCTCTGGGCTCTGTCCCCCAAATATTCCGACAGGTCGCACAAGGTCTGCCTGCAACCCTCTTATCGTTAAACTGCCAAAATCAAGACGCTCTGCTCACCTTCACTCCTTCATTCCTCTTTTCTCCCACCTCTGGAACAAACTCCCTCACTCTCTTCAATCCCACTCCACCCTCCAGGTCTTTAAAACAGCTGTTCACCACCATCTCTTACCTTCCCCCATCCAAAACCTTGATCTTTTCTACCCCCGCTAATTTCACCCCAAATCCACTTTTATGAAACACCAACTTCTGTCCTGGAAGTCCTTGGTGTCCTTGTGTTTTATACTTCTCCCACCCCCCCCCCCCTTCCCACGCCTCCTCCCCCCAAGCCCTCTCCCTCCCACACATCTCCCTACTCTCAAATGTTGTGTTTGTGTGCTTCCCCTTCTCTCCCCATCTTGTCTTCCGCTCCCTCTTTTTATATATTCTGTTTGTCTGGTTGATTTGTTTGTGATATAAATGTTAGCTCTTTCACGAGCCTCGATTCAGTATACAAAAACAAAAAAACAAAAAAAACACGGAGATTCGGAGCTCCGGAGTTTGATTGATCAAGCCGTTACAGAGAAAGAGGCTATGAAGATACCTGTTGGTTATTTCATGAAAGGGGAAATACTCATGAGAAAATGGAGACCACCGGAGGTGCCAGCAAACGATGAGTGGAAAGTTCATTACCAAATTGTGGTGCCACCGCCGTACCGGAAGGAGATATTGAGTTTGGCGCATGAGACACCTTTGGCTGGACACCTTGGAGTGAACAAGACATGTGACAGAATATTGGTACATATTTTCTGGCCAGGATTGCGACGTGATGTGGCGGAGTTCTGTAAATCTTGCCACTCTTGCCAGCTGGTGGGAAAACCTAATCAGAAAGTCCCATCCTCACCTTTAAAACCAATTCCAGCTTTTGAAGAGCCATTCAGCCGTGTCATTATTGACTGTGTAGGCCCTTTACCTAAAACTAAGGCTGGACATCAGTATTTGCTGACCATCATGTGCGCTTCCACAAGCTTCCAAGAGGTAGTGCCTCTTCGAAAAATTACTGCGGTAGTTATTGCGAAGGCCTTGATTACATTTTTCACTTTGGTTGGCCTACCTAAGGTCATCCAGTCTGATAAGGGTTCCAATTTCATGTCAACGCTTTTTCAGCAAGTGGTACACCTGATGGGAGTGGAGCAAGTAAGATCGAGTACTTACCATCCCGAGAGCCAAGGGGCCTTGGAAAGGTTTCACCAGACATTAAAGAATATGATCAGAACATACTGTTTTGAATGTGACAAGGATTGGGATGTAGGAATACCCTTATTGTTGTTTGCTACGAGGGAATCTGTTCAGGAGTCATTGGGATTCAGTCCTTTTGAACTTGTGTTTGGACACTCAGTGCGAGGACCATTGAAATTAGTGAAAGAACAGTGGCTAAAGGAGGAGTCACAGTCAACAGTGGTGGAGTATGTGTCAACGGTTAGGCACAGATTGGCAAAGGCTTGTGAAGTTGCGAGAAGAAACATGAAAGTGACACAGGATAAAATGAAAGTGAGACATGACAAGAAATCTCAGATAAGAAATTTCAATCCTGAGGACCGGGTGTTAGTGTTGCTTCCTGTTCCAGGTCAGCCACTACAGGCTAGATATTTTGGTCCCTATGCAATCGAAAGGAGGGTTAATGAAACAGATTACGTGGTGACAACTCCCGAATGACGGAAAAAGCGGCAGCTGTGTCATGTCAACCGACTGAAGAAATATTATGAGAGGAAGCCTGTGAAAAAAATGGTTCCAGTCTCACCTGTCGTGCCTGTAGTCGGGATGCAAGAGAATCCAGAGGTTGAGGCCGGTGTGAGGTTTGATAACATTGATGACCAGGCTTGTCCCAGATTGACGAACACGAAAGTGTTGAGCAATTTAGATAAGAAACTAGGTCATTTGACGAGGGAACAACAAGGACAACTATCCAGCCTAATTTTTGAGTTTGCACATTTGTTCACAGATGTACCTGGTCGTACTGACTTGGTATATCATGATATTGAGGTGAGGGAAGCCACTCTTGTGAAGCAACACCCCTATCGGATGAACCCTGTGAAGATGGAGAATCTTCGGAAGGAGGTTGTGTATGTTGGAGAATGACATCATCGAACCAAGCAGCAGTGAATGGAGCTCACCATGTGTGTTGGTTCCAAAACCCGATGGCAGTTTTCGCTGTTGTACGGATTTAAAACGTGTTAATGCACTCATGCAGTGACCAAGACCGACTCATATCCCATCCCGAGGATTGATGACTGTATTGATAGAATAGGCCCAGCTAAATTTGTAACTAAATTTGACTTGCTGAAAGGGTATTGGCAGATTCCTCTTGCTGATAGAGCCAAGGAAATCTCGGCTTTAGTCACACCAAATGGGTTGTATCAGTACAAGGTTCTTCCCTTTGGATTGAAAAACGAGACTGCTACATTTCAACGGCTGATTAATAAGCTCATTGCAGACCTTGAGGGGGTGGAGGCTTATCTGGATGATGTTATCATCCACACCATGACCATGGAAGATCATATTAAACAAATTCATGCATTTTTCAAGAAACTGACCGAGGCAGGGTTGACCATCAACTTATCTAAGATTGAGTTTGTAAAAGCACAGGTGGTGTTCCTAGGCCATATAGTAGGCCAGGGTCAGGTGCAACCGGTGACAGCCAAGATAGAAGCCATTGATCGCTTCCAAGTTCCAAAAGGGAAGAAGGAGCTTATGAGATTCTTGGGTATGGCTGGTTGGTACCGGCGGTTCTGCAGGAATTTTTCTGATGTGGTTTAACGATTTTGCTGAGGAAAGAGACCAAGTTTATTTGGGATGACAAATCTCAAGCTGCCTTTGCCCACGTCAAAGCGATATTAATGAGCTCTCCTGTCCTAGCAGCCCCGGATTTTCAAGAACCATTCAAGTTGGCCATTGGTGCATGTGATGTGGAGGCTGGGGCAGCTCTATTGCAGGAATATGGTGATGGCGTGGATCACCCGGTGTGCTACTATTCTAAAAAGTTTAATAAACATCAAGCAAATTATGCCACCGTGGAAAAAGAGACCCTTGCTCTCCTGCTCGCGCTTCAGCATTATGAGGTGTATCTGGGAACTACTACCTTTCCTATAAGTCTTCACTGATCACAACCCATTAACCTTCATTCAAAAAATGAAAAATAAAAATCAGAGGTTGATGAGATGGAGTTTGGCTTTGTAGGAGTTCAACTTGGAAATTGAGCATGTAAAGGGCAGGGACAATGTCGTTGCTGATGCTTTATCCAGAGTGAACTAACTTTGGAAATTCCTGTAGGTTGTTTGGAAGTTTTATTGCTGTATTTTGGGGAATATTAATTAATTATATTGTTGCTCACGTGAATTGATCATTTGGGTGTGAGTTTTACTTTTGTTTGTTAAAAGAGTTTTTGCATGCAAAGAAAGTTTTCACTGTGTTCCAACTTTCTTTCTTGAGGGGGGGGAAGTGTTACGGATTCGCCACTTCCGTTGTTGTGGTTCTCCTCCACTGTAAACATTTTTGGTTCCATGTACTATTATTGTTATCGTTTAAGTGAATTGGAGATAACTGTTTTCAAAAGGTAAAAAAAATTAATGTTTTAAAAAGAAACGGGAAACCGCATCGGGAACCGGACGAAGAAGAAGAGGAAGAAGAAGAAGAAGAGGAAAAGAAGGTGGAGCAAGGGAGGTCGAGAAGGAGCCGAGCTGCTTTGAGGTATTGAGCAAACGCTGGCGAACGGGGGTCACTAGCGAACTTTGGGGTTTCCTGGGAAAGGGATTCCTGCGACAGAGTTGTTATCGCTGTGACAGATAAACCTGCGTGTCAGGTATTGCGGTCGATTCCGAAGAGAATCGTTGGAGTGCCGTTACGCCTCGAGTTCGGGCCCGTTGGCCATTTTGCCTCGCGCTCGATTTCACATTGCTCTAGGCTCTTCACCTCGCTTCAACCATTGCACCGCATCCAGACGTTAACCTGGTGTGTGTGTGTAACATGGTGTTTGAGTGGGAATTTGCGGTTCGCCGATTGGGAGCCGTTGAACGTCCATACCCGAAGGTGTGATTTCCCAGTCCCCTCTTGAAGGTACCTTTGCCAATCTTTGGCAGTGTTACTGTCAACCGAACGGGATTCTGGTCTCGATATGACATCGTTCTGACGATCACTGGAGCGTGGATCGACTTTGGCTTGATGCCGGGACAGAGACATTGGGAATGTTATTTTCGCTCACTTGGAGCACAGTGAGTTATATTGTACGAAACTGATGGTACCATCATAGGAATGATATATTGGTTGTACAATTGATTACTATTGTTTTTGTGCTGTTATTCTTGTGTGACCTTAATACAATACTTGTTTGTTGGTAACAATTGGTGTGGTTTCACCATTGATCTTTGACACACAGAATAACACATCTTTCTGCCGTGACTCCTCTCGGGGCTCGGAGGTACACCGTGACCGGGGTTTGGGGAGGAGCACGTAACAGTAGTATGAAGGTAGCATGTAGTATGAAGGGAGTAAGTATGTCGATAGTAAGTATTAAAGTAGTAAGTATAAAGGTAGTATGCAGGTAGTATGTAGTATGAAGGTAGTATGTAGTATGAAGGTAGTATGTAGTATGAAGGTAGTAAGTATGTAGATAGTAAGTATTAAAGTAGTAAGTATTAAAGTAGTAAGTATTAAGGTACCGTAGTATGTAGTATGAAGGTAGTAAGTATTAAAGTAGTAAGTATTAAGGTAGTATGTAGTATGAATGTAGTATGTAGTATGAAGGTAGTAAGTATGTAGATAGTAAGTATGTAATGGTATGTATGTTGTAAGTAAGTATGTAGTAAGAATGTAAGAAGTATTTATGTAGGTAGTATGTATGTAGGGAGTATGTATGTAGGTATTATGTATGTAGGTGGTATGTGTGTAGGTAGTATGTTTGTAGGTAGTATGTTTGTAGGTAGTATATTTATAGGTAGTATGTATGTAGGTAGTATGTATGTAGGTAGTAGTAGTATGTTGTGGTAGTATGTAGTGGTAGTAGTAGTAGTTGTAGTGCCAAGTTGTCATAGTAGTATGCAGTAGTAGTAGTAGTAGTAGTAGTAGTAGTAGTAGTAGCAGTAGTAGTAGTAGTTGTAGTAGTAGAAGTATGTTGTAGTAGTAGTAGTATGTTGTATTAGTAGTAGTAGTAGTAGTATGTTGTAGTAGTCGTAGTATGTTGTGGTAGTATGTTGTAGTCGTAGTAGTATGTTGTAGTAGTAGTAGTAGTAGTAGTAGTAGTAGTATGTAGTAGTAGTATGTAGTAGTAGT
Organism: Myxine glutinosa; assembly: GCF_964187855.1. Taxonomy (NCBI): domain Eukaryota; kingdom Metazoa; phylum Chordata; class Myxini; order Myxiniformes; family Myxinidae; genus Myxine; species Myxine glutinosa. The sequence continues at coordinate 294,700,948 of NC_136261.1, forward strand.
ATGTAGTAGTAGTATGTAGTAGTAGTAGTAGTAGAAGTAGTAGTAGTAGTAGTAGTAGTAGTAGGTTGTAGTAGTAGTAGTATGTTGTAGTTGTCGTAGTATGTTGTAGTAGTAGTATGTAGTATGTTGCAGTCGTAGTATGTTGTAGTAGTAGTAGTATGTTGTAGTGGTAGTATGTAGTAGTAGTAGTGGTAGTATGTTGTAGTGGTAGTCTCTTGGCCGCAAGAAAATATGCTTCCCTGACCGATGCATCCACGTTATCACGTTTGTCTGTTTCCCAGTGAGTGTCACACAAACATGGCTGCCGACCGACTCGCTCTGACTTCAGCCAAGCAGGCGCATTGCGGATCCAGGTTTATTATATACGTGCGTCCGTGGGAGTAGGGAGGGATTCAAAGCGTTGGGGTTAACTCCTCCCACACCTGAGAACCTCTTGCTCCGAAATCGAAAAAATTGAAGGCGAAGCAATTGTGTGGGCTTCTGTCTTGTATTCATGTGTTAAGTTTCAGAACAATCAGTTGGGTGATAAGGGAGGAGTAGCAAAAATTGCAAAAAAAAGTTAACGGACGGCTGGACAACCAGACTGAAAAACATTCTGACATCAGGACCCATTTTTTAAGTTCATCTCTACAAGAAACAAGTACAAAAAGTTTTAATGAAAACAAAAGCCGCGTCGATGTTACACAATGCCTAGATGCAGCTGTGCCTATAACGTCGATGTTATAGGCACAGGACATTCCTATTGATTCGATTACTTGATGTTATTTTTGTGCAAAGTGAAAATATATCTCGGCAATTTCCCGTGTGTGGCGACGAATTTTTAATATATCTCGGCATTTTCCCGTCTGTTATTTCAGGCGGTGTATGACTGACCATGCCGCGATTTAAAAAATATATATCTCGGCAATTTCCCGTGTGTGGCGACACGTGAACGAAGCTATGCTCCTCTCTCCACATTATTGTGACGACGTATAAATTAAATATTTCATCGTGACGATTGTCATCAAATGGACGAATTTTTAATATATCTCGGCATTTTCCCGTCTGTTATTTCGGGCGGTGTATGACTGACCATGCCGCGATTTCAACAAAATATATATATCTCGGCATTTTCCCGTCTCTTATTTCGGGCGGTGTATGACTGACCATGCCGCGATTTAAAAAATATATATCTCAATGGACTTGAAGTTACAGGCCTTTGAGAATTCATTTCGTTCTATACACAAAGAATTAAGTTAAGCACCCCCCCCCCGTTTTTTTACAACCTCGCACATTACAAGTTTGTTGTCGTCAAAACAGTGTAATATACCCATGATATTGCTATATTTTCTGGAGAAGTGATATTATGGTCACATAAAAACATAACAATCATGCCGTTTTCAATATTTTATTCTGAATAATTTAAGGTGAAATTTTTTGGGAATTTTAGGCATATTTTCACCTCAATTTAAGTATGGAGCTATAGGTCCATCACGGACAGTGTGGATGACGTTTATGTTTTCTAACGTACAGTCATTGTTCTGAGAAGACCTCTAGCGATCTTTGCGTCAATAACGTGTGTAGGACCCACGTGATCGGATCACTGACTCAACCCTACGTCTCATAGACCCTGTAAGCCGTCGTATGCGTTGCTGTGGCAGGTTGTTCCATTCCCGATGTAATGCACGTTCCAATTCATCCAGATTGGCTATTGGAGGGACCATCTTCGCAATTTGTCGTCCCAACATGTCCCAAACGTGCTCGAGGGGGTTCAACCTGCCACAGCAACGCATACGACGGCTTACAGGGTCTATGAGACGTAGGGTTGAGTCAGTGATCCGATCACGTGGGTCCTACACACGTTATTGACGCAAAGATCGCTAGAGGTCTTCTCAGAACAATGACTGTACGTTAGAAAACATAAACGTCATCCACACTGTCCGTGATGGACCTATAGCTCCATACTTAAATTGAGGTGAAAATATGCCTAAAATTCCCAAAAAATTTCACCTTAAATTATTCAGAATAAAATATTGAAAACGGCATGATTGTTATGTTTTTATGTGACCATAATATCACTTCTCCAGAAAATATAGCAATATCATGGGTATATTACACTGTTTTGACGACAACAAACTTGTAATGTGCGAGGTTGTAAAAAAACGGGGGGGGGGTGCTTAACTTAATTCTTTGTGTATATAAAGGGCAACTTTCATCGGATTTTCTTCCCGTTTTTTTTCAACCGAGTCTAAAACTATGTTAGCGACTGTGAAAAATGAAATGATGTATCGAATTTGATTTGAAATAAAACTGTGTGAGAGAGGAAGACACCACGGGCCTACAAAACAGGCCTCAAAGCTATGCGAGTTAATAAAATGGTGGATATTTGTTTATATGAAGCCTCTCCCACAATGGGTGGAGCTATGGTTCCCAGAATGGGTGGAGCTTTGAGGTTTTGTCTTCTCTGCAAGAAGAAGAAGAAGAAGAACAACAACAACAGCAGCAGAGGGCACTCTATGAGCAGCGTCTGCGACACGGCTAAAAAAGAATGGGAGAATTTCCCTGCACTGTATTCTCCATATGTGAGAATACAGTACAGTGAAATTCTACCGTTTTTGGTGACAGAGGTAATTATAATATTACTAGTGGGGTCACCCGTGGGAATCCCACGGGTATGGACGTGTGTGACATTTGGACATCTTGATTTACATGCTGCACATTAAATTTTACAAAATGGTTAAAATGGTGTAATGAACACAATTTATTTATTTCACATAATATGTGACCCCTCACTCCTCTCCACCCTCACGCCTCTCCAATGCTACTCCTCCTCACACTCCTCTCCAATACCTCCTCACGCTCCTCTCCAATACCTCCTCACGCTCCTCTCCAATACCTCCTCACGCTCCTCTCCAATACCTCCTCACGCTCCTCTCCAACCCCTCACGCTCCTCTCCAACCCCTCACGCTCTTCTCCATCCCCTCACGCTCCTCTCCAACCCCTCACGCTCCTCTCCAACCCCTCACGCTCCTCTCCAACCCCTCACGCTCCTCTCCAACCCCTCACGCTCCTCTCCAACTCCTCACGCTCCTCTCAAACCCCTCACGCTCCTCTCAAATCCCTCACGCTCCTCTCAAATCCCTCACGCTCCTCTCAAATCCCTCACGCTCCTCTCCAATCCCTCACGCTCCTCTCCAATCCCTCACGCTCCTCTCAAATCCCTCACGCTCCTCTCAAATCCCTCACGCTCCTCTCAAATCCCTCACGCTCCTCTCAAATCCCTCACGATCCTCTCAAATCCCTCACGCTCCTCTCAAATCCCTCACGCTCATCTCAAATCCCTCACGATCCTCTCAAATCCCTCTCGCTCCCCTCCAGTCGCACCTCGCTCCCCTCCAGTCGCACCTCGCTCCCCTCCAGTCGCACCTCGCACCTCTCTCCAACCGCTCCTCGCACCCCTCTCCAACACCTCCTCGCACCCCTCTCCAACACCTCCTCGCACCCCTCTCCAACACCTCCTCGCACCCCTCTCCAACACCTCCTCGCACCCCTCTCCAACACCTCCTCGCACCCCTCTCCAACACCTCCTCGCACCCCTCTCCAACACCTCCTCGCACCCCTCTCCAACACCTCCTCGCACCCCTCTCCAACACCTCCTCGCACCCCTCTCCAACACCTCCTCGCACCCCTCTCCAACACCTCCTCGCACCCCTCTCCAACACCTCCTCGCACCCCTCTCCAACACCTCCTCGCACCCCTCTCCAACACCTCCTCGCACTCCTCTCCAACACCTCCTCGCACTCCTCTCCAACACCTCCTCGCACTCCTCTCCAACACCTCCTCGCACTCCTCTCCAACACCTCCTCGCACTCCTCTCCAACACCTCCTCGCACTCCTCTCCAACACCTCCTCGCACTCCTCTCCAACACCTCCTCGCACTCCTCTCCAACACCTCCTCGCACTCCTCTCCAACACCTCCTCGCACTCCTCTCCAACACCTCCTCGCACTCCTCTCCAACACCCCCTCGCACTCCTCTCCAATACCCCCTCGCACTCCTCTCCAATACCCCCTCACACTCCTCTCTACAACCCCTCACACTCCTCTCTACAACCCCTCACACTCCTCTCTACAACCCCTCACACTCCTCTACAACCCCTCACACTCCTCTCCAATACCTCCTCACACTCCTCTCCAATACCTCCTCACACTCCTCTCCAATACCTCCTCACACTCCTCTCCAATACCTCCTCACACTCCTCTCCAATACCTCCTCACACTCCTCTCCAATACCTCCTCACACTCCTCTCCAATACCTCCTCACACTCCTCTCCAATACCTCCTCACACTCCTCTCCAATACCTCCTCACACTCCTCTCCAATACCTCCTCACACTCCTCTCCAATTCCCTCCTCACACTCCTCTCCGCTCCAATACCTCCTCACACTCCTCTCCGCTCCCATTGGTCCTCGCTCTCCGCTCCAATCGGCCCTCGCTCTCCGCTCCAATCGGCCCTCGCTCTCCGCTCCAATCGGCCCTCGCTCTCCGCTCCAATCGGCCCTCGCTCTCCGCTCCAATCGGCCCTCGCTCTCCGCTCCAATCGGCCCTCGCTCTCCGCTCCAATCGGCCCTCGCTCTCCGCTCCAATCGGCCCTCGCTCTCCGCTCCAATCGGCCCTCGCTCTCCGCTCCAATCGGCCCTCGCTCTCCGCTCCAATCGGCCCTCGCTCTCCGCTCCAATCGGCCCTCGCTCTCCGCTCCAATCGGCCCTCGCTCTCCGCTCCAATCGGCCCTCGCTCTCCAACCCCTAGCTCCTCGCTCTCCAACCCCTAGCTCCTCGCTCTCCAACCCCGAGCTCATCGCTCTCCAACCCCTAGCTCCTCGCTCTCCAACCCCTAGCTCCTCGCTCTCCAACCCCTAGCTCCTCGCTCTCCAACCCCTAGCTCCTCGCTCTCCAACCCCTAGCTCCTCGCTCTCCAACCCCTAGCTCCTCGCTCCTCGCTCTCCAACCCCTCGCTCCTCGCTCTCCAACCCCTCGCTCCTCGCTCTCCAACCCCTCGCTCTCCAACCCCTTCGCTCCTCGCTCTCCAACCCCTCGCTCCTCGCTCTCCAACCCCTCGCTCCTCGCTCTCCAACCCCTCGCTCTCCAACCCCTCGCCCCTCGCTCTCCAACCCCTCGCTCCTCGCTCTCCAACCCCTCGCTCCTCGCTCTCCAACTCCTCGCTCTCCAACCCATAGCTCCTCGCTCTCCAACCCCTATCTCCTCGCTCTCCAACCCCTCGCTCCTCGCTCTCCAACCCCTCGCTCTCCAACCCCTCGCTCTCCAACCCCTCACTCTCCAACCCCTCGCTCTCCAACCCCTCGCTCTCCAACCCCTCGCTCTCCAACCCTCGCTCCTCACTCTCCAACTCCTCGCTCCTCATTCTCCAACCCCTCGCTCCTCGCTCTCCAACCCCTCGCTCCTCGCTCTCCAACCCATAGCTCCTCGCTCTCCAACCCCTATCTCCTCGCTCTCCAACCCCTCGCTCCTCGCTCTCCAACCCCTCGCTCTCCAACCCCTCGCTCTCCAACCCCTCGCTCTCCAACCCCTCGCTCTCCAACCCCTCGCTCTCCAACCCCTCGCTCTCCAACCCCTCGCTCTCCAATCCTCGCTCTCCAACCCCTCGCTCTCCAATCCTCGCTCCTCACTCTCCAACCCCTTCTCTCCTCATTCTCCAACCCCTCGCTCCACTCCAACCCTCCTCACCGTTGTTGCAGCAGCATTCTGTGCGGTTCTCCCGTCTCGTGCGGTCTCTGTGCGGTTCTCCCGTCTCGTGTGGTCTCTGTGCAGTTCTCCCGTCTCGTGCGGTCTCTGTGCGGTTCTCCCATCTCGTGCGGTCTCTGTGCGGTTCTTGCTGCATCCTGTGATCCTGTTCAAGTCTGCATTGACGTTCATCGACGGACTCGTTCGCCCGTCTCATTCGTTTTCTTGCTGCATCCTGTTCAAGTCTGCGTTCTTCATCGACCGTCGCATACATTTTGGAAATGGAAGTTTCCACCTTCCACGCAACGCATGAATTGTCACGATCCTCAAGAGGAAGTGTCTCGTAATTATCAAATGACGAATGGCAAGTAAATTACATTGTGAAAATTAAAGATTTCAAATAAACCTATTTAAAGTGTATGCGCACATAACTAATAAAAAAAACGAAGAAATATCTCTCGGTAATTTCCTGAAACATATTTACTTCCGGATAATAATGTTGAATGAAATAAGTAAGAACGAAGATATGTATGTCGTTTTTGTGCCGAATGTCATAAAACGTAAAAGTAATATATCTTAACGGAAAAGAAAAAGCGAATTTTTAATATATGTCGACATTTTCCCCAACTGTTATTTTAGGCGGTGTATTTTCGTGTTTCATCATGGCGCGATTTTTATAAATATATCTCGGCAATTTCCCGTGTGTGCGTGAATGTTCTCAATTATTTCTGACACCGAGTCTAAAACCATCGATAAAAATTAAATCAGATGGTGAATTCGAGATAAAATCGTGAGGGTGACTCTCAATGAATGGGCTTTAGTTTACAGGCGTTTGAGAATTCATTTCGTTCTATAAACGGCAACTTTCATCGGATTTTCTTCCCGTTTTTTTTCAACCGAGTCTAAAACTATGTTAGCGACTGTGAAAAATGAAATGATATATCGAATTTGATTTGAAATAAAACTGGGAGAGAGAGCAAGACACCACGGGTCTACAAAACAGGCCTCAAAGCTATGCGAGTTAATAAAATGGTGGATATTTGTTTATAATTATATGAAGCCTCTCCCAGAATGGGTGGAGCTATGGGTGGAGCTACTCTGCAAACCGAGTAAGCCACACCCCGGACAGACGCCCAACAGACAGACAGACAGACAGAATCATCTACGGCTATTATAATTGTCATGTATGGAGTGCAAATGTTCACCGTTGTATCCCTACACCGGGACCGGGTTGTATCCCTACGCCAGAGCTCGGATGGCACTGCTGTGAATCGGGCCTTGATCGGCAGAGTGAATAAACGCGTACGACAATTGATCGCAGTTTGTCGAGATACTTTACAGCTCCGTCTGAGTTATTGATGAAACGACACTTGAGATCGACACTTGACAATCTCAAACCAGACATATCATCAAATGTTTATCAGAGCCAGCTTAATCAAAAGTTGGTGCACGATAAGACGTCCAATGTTCTCGTTCATTTTGATCCAGAGAAGGATCTTGTGCTGACATGCGATGCCTGTCGGTATGGAGTGGGGAGTGTATTATCGCACGTGATGCCTGATGGTACGGAAAGACCGGTTGCATTTGCATCCACAACGTTGTCCCCGGCAGAGAAAAACTATTCCCAACTTGACAAGGAAGGATTGGGAATCGTTTTCGGCGTCGGCAAATTTCGCCCGTACCTTCTTGGACATCATTTCACGATTCGCACTGATCACAAGCCGCTGATCAGTCTGTTTGGTCCAACTAAGGCGACATCTGACACACTACCGCCCAGGATCATCCGCTGGTCCCTGTTTCTCGCTGCTTATGACTACACCATATGTTATAAGCCCGGTTCGTCTATCACAAATGCAGATGCCGTGAGTCGGTTACCCCTTCCAGAATCCGTTGATGATTCGCCTACACCAGGATCCATTATCGCACTGATGGATCATCTGGAAGATTGTGCTGTCGATTCCGGCCAGATCCGCACTCATACTCGACGAGACCCCGTTCTGTCCAGAACTGTCCAGGCTGTACAGCTTGGATGGCATTTGCTACCTGAGGGTGACCCAGATTTTGCGGCTTTTAAAGCACGTAAAAACGAACTCAGCGTGGAAAATGGTTGCCTACTCTGGGGATGTCGTGTCGTGATCCCGAAAAATCTGCGTTCCAGGGTCATGGATGAAATCCATGACTGTCACCCCGGGATTGTGAAGATGAAGTCACTCGCCAGAAACTATGTGTGGTGGCCGAATCTTGATGCTGATATCGAACATCATGTTCGACATTGTTACCCCTGCCAGAGCACCCGGAATACACCTGCGAAAGCGCCACTGCATCCCTGGGAATGGCCCAGCGAACCGTGGCATCGCCTACATCTCGATTATGCCGGGCCTATTAACGGCAGCATGATTCTAATAATTACGGACGCGCACACAAAATGGATTGATGCCTATGTGACGCGTGGTACTACGTCAGCCATTGTCATCGAAAGACTCAGACGCTGTTTCGCCACTCATGGTCTGCCCAGGATGATCGTGAGTGATAACGGTTCGTGTTTTTCCAGTACCGAGTTTGCCAAGTTCACACGTCGGAACGGCATCAAACATAAGTTTGTCAGCCCACATCACCAGGCTTCAAATGGCTTGGCCGAACGATCCGTGGGAATCATCAAATCCGGATTGCAGAAACTTCAGGAGGGAACCCTGGAAACAAAGCTGTCTCGTCTCCTGTTCAAATACCGCATCACGCCACAATCAACAACCGGTGCAGCTCCGTCTGAGTTATTGATGAAACGACACTTGAGATCGACACTTGACAATCTCAAACCAGACATATCATCAAATGTTTATCAGAGCCAGCTTAATCAAAAGTTGGTGCACGATAAGACGTCCAACAGTCGATGTATCAACATTGGAGATCCAGTGTTTGCCCGAAATTTTGGTGCAGGTGCGACGTGGCTACCGGGAGACATCATCGAGAAGCCAGGTCCACTGTCCAGTGTGATTCGCCTGCAGGACGGCCGCGAAATTCGTCGACATCAGGACCACATAACCTACCGTCACTGTGAGTCGATGGAGCCTGTAGCATCGTCACAGTCAGGACAACAGTTCGACCCGCCACTGCCGGAGATCGTCGTGGCCGCTCCAGCCGGCTCGGATGCCCCGAAAACCTCTGCAAACGCTACACCCTTCGTGGAGACCAAAGGAATCACCTCGGACTCTGTATCCACTGGTACACCGCGACCCAAAGGAATCACCTCGGACTTTGTATCCACTGGTACACCGCGACGCTCAATGCGTGAGAGAAAAGCACCCGACCGGTTGAATCTTTGAAGATGTTTTTTTTTTCACGTTGACACATGTTCTATTTTCACGTATTTTCATTATTCTCATAACCGTTTGCACACATATTTTCACATGTTTTGGAAATGTTGCTTTTGAAATGTCAATTCTGGAAATCTAGCACGTATTGCTCTTGGTAATTTTGGACTTAAAGGGGAGGATGTCATGTATGCAGTGCAAATGTTCACCGTTGTATCCCTACACCGGGACCGGGTTGTATCCCTACGCCAGAGCTCGGATGGCGCTGCTGTGAATCGGGCCTTGATCGGCAGAGTGAATAAACGCGTACGACAATTGATCGCAGTTTGTCGAGATACTTTACAATAATATAGATCACAGGCTCTATGCACCCTCTCGCAAAAAAAAAAACACGGGCTTAGTCTTAGATTTTTCGATTTGAATCAAGGAGCTCCCAGGGTGGCTTCCCCCAAATCGGCAAAGGTCTGAACAATAATCTCAAGGGGATGACAATGACAGTCAGCCCACTCGCGGGGGATATTTTTGCTTACGTAATAAATAGATGGTATAATATTTTGACCAACAGGTTTTAAGAGAAAATAAATAAATAAATAACTTCCACCCTTTAAAAATTGTGCAAAAAATTATTATTGAAATATCAGCTGAATTTTTGTTCGTATCCTTTTCTCACGTGTGTTGCAAGTAGAGCGACCTGCTTTCCCATGCTTTAAAAGGCGGTGTATAATCAGAAATATTGTTTGATTGGGCGAAGTATTACTGTTATATGAATGAAATGGAAATGTTGAAAGAATAGGTATTGAATATATGAAGCGTTTTCTGAATCTAATCGACATGAGAAACGGAATTGAATGAGACTCAACGGTGGTGGACTGATGTGACATGGTGCTTCAATGCTTCATGGAGGGGAGGATGCACGTAATCTCAACAATTCCTCTCAAGTGCGAGCGATACGTAAATCTATCTCTATCTATAAGATTGGTATTCCCGTCAGCGAAGCGACAGATCTAATTTGTAGTGTTCTTTGGCATAAACTAGCACAAAGAGGGAAACATCTGCATACGGTAGGAAAGAGAAAGTACCTACAAGCGACTAGATGGGAGACAGTCCAAGTCCAATGCAGCCATACCTGCTCACAGTTGCTGGAGAGGCCTGCTCGAGATCGGCTGGCTCGAAGATCAAACTCATCCTGCTACTCATCTGAATGATTTCGCCACTCATCAGGCAAAGCTATGAGGAAAACAAGCAGCAGAGGAGGAGGGTTGGAGGGATAAGGTTAAGGATAATGAATTTTAATAGAGTTCCACAAATCATTCATTTGCACACGACTTACATTCTTCGTGCCTGTATAAATAGTTCTCAAAACTAAAAAGGCAAACAATTGATTGGTTAATTATGGCACAACAAGGAAAGGTGGAAGCATTGCAGTGTTCGCATCCAATATCTATATCTGTGTTTGCTGCTTCAATTATGCCGCCATTTTAAGATGCAACGTTTTGTGGGGCACAATATCAATTACAAGCCTTTTCGCCTTGCCTGAACTCATATGTGAAAGCTCAATGCTCCGGAAGCTCACATTGAGAGATGTGCACAATGAGAGTCACCTGGAGGGTGGCTCTCATGAACCCTCTCGCAATCCTGTGAGTCTCAAGGTCCTCTAGAAGAACGAGTGAGAGTGTGAGGAAAGACAGGTAAAGGAAGAGAGAGAGCAGGACAACACTTGGAACGGGTATGGTGGATGATGAAGCAGGTCAACAGCTATCATGGGTTGTGAAAACGTTCACAGACAATTTTTTATCAATATTTGATTGATACTGTCTGGCACCCCAATTTGAACTCCAAACTCTCTGTTTATGGCATCCAAGGACACTTACTCTCATGGATCACTGACTTCTTCCACCTTCATATTCAGCATGTAGCTCTTCAGGGGATCCTCTCACCTCCTCTCCCTATCAGGGCTGGAGTTCCCCGTGGCAGTGTCTTGAGCCCAGTCTTGTCCCTCATGTTAATCGATGATCTTTCTGATTCCCTAGAAAATCCTGCCTATGTCTTTGCTGATGTGATTCCACCCTCTGCCGTATAATTTCTCATCCTTCAGACAGGCAGGCAACAACCTTTTCCTTCTCTGCAGATCTTGATTGAATCACAAGGTGTTCAAACAATTGGAATATGATGTCTTTCAACCCCGACAAATCACGTACACTCACTTTCTCTCTCCGAAAGGACCGTCTGTCAAACCCTCCCATCTACTTCCTAAACAAACCACTTGAGGAGGTTCAATCACTCAGACTTTGCATCTCGCAAAAGTTCCGTCACTCAAACTATCACCCATGATCTTTCTTGGGCAAACCACATTTCAAAGTTGGCCTCCAAAGCCAGCCGCAGACTAGGCATCCTCCATTGTACAAAGTCCATCCTTGGCACACCTGAACTTTTTATCCACCTACAAGGCCTTCATTCGCAGAATGATGGAATCAATCAGCATGATGGAATCATCAATCCCCTCTGGGCTGGCTCAGAGGAGTCAGAGGAGCCTCGCACCTTGCTCAGCTTGATACCGTGGAAACCAAGGCGTTCAAAATCATTGGAATCTCAGGCGATGGAGATGTCTATCAGTCTATGCTTGAGATAATTCAACGCAACTGTCTTCATTTGTGGAAGGAAGGAATACCTTTTCCAAGTCTAGCCACACGACAACATTGGATAGATGAAGCTGAGTCTATGGGCCTATCACTTCACCATCGCAGACAGGTCGGTGGTCACTCTGTCTTCTACCGCCTTCTTTATTGTCTTGCCCCCTCTGCTCTTTCCATGCTTTGTCCCCTCTCCGGGTTTCTGTGGGGCACACACGGTCTGCCATCAACCCTCTTCTGGTGAAGCTACATCAATTCAGGATCACTGCTCACCTCCACTCATTTAGTCCTCTTTTTTCCACCTGTGAAACCAACTTCCACATCCTCTTTAATCTCATTCTTCCTAGGTAGGGGCTTTAGCGAAAAAAATTGTGACTTTGTGTGTTAAAGCACCAAATTTAACAGTCATCCTTTGAGGTAAACTGAAAAATTTCAGAAGGGGTGCCCAAAAATCGGAGCAACAGGGTGCCATCTGGGGCACAAAAGGGGCACATGGGGCCTAAATCCACTTATAAATGAAGGAAATTGTGGGTAAAAATTCATTCATTGTGGTCACTAATATTTTTACCAAAAAAATAAAAAAATTGTGGTCACTAATATTTCATATATATATATACATTATATTGCACCTTGTAGATTGCTTAATTTATTGGGAACAGTATATCAGTTGTACAATAATTGGACTATAGCGGGTCCTATGTTGCCAAAAATGGGGCCCAAGTGGGAGGTGGGCGGTCTAGATCAGCTATGGAAGTAGTCGGTGAATCATATATCTGAAGTCACAAATGTAGGCCTATTTCACTTTATTCACATTAATCTGTAAAGAATTTTGTTCGCGTTTCACACACGCACACGCACAGACACGCTCAATTGTTCGAACGTTTTTGACTTTAAAGCAAATACCAATCAAATCTATGACGTGCAGCTCTCTTGAATATACTTTTTCAGATACGGAAAATGTAATAATTCCTGCAAACATCCGTGCTCTATGGGATATTGTTAAATCAAGCGTCATCGTGCCAGCTTCAGTGTCACATATTTATTGTACATACAGTCACGTGAAAAAGTAAGTACACCCCATGTAAAGTTTTGACTGTTTCAACATATTTCAACATACAGCTATTTGATCTTCATTTCAACAATATTGATAGATAAAGGTGATATTGTAGCGGTTCCCGCTGAATGTACACAATCGCCTTGCACCTGCCAGGACGCGGCCAGGGCGCGATCGCCATGCCGGGCTCGTCCGGACGGGCCCAGACGCGCCTCTCCTGGGCATGCCCGGACTCGCTGTTCCCGGGCACGCCCGAACCTCCCGGGCACGCCCGGTCTCGTCTTTCCCGGGCATGCCCGCTCTCGCCTTTCCAGGGCTCGCCCAGAGCGCCCGGGCACGCCCAGCCTCGACTTGCCAGGCCGCGTCCAGGACGCCCGGGCATGTCCAGACTCGCCTTTCCAGGGCTCGCCCAGAGCGTCCGGGCATGCCCGCTCTCGCCTTTCCAGGGCTCGCCCAGAGCGCTCGGGCACGCGCAGCCTCGACTTGCCAGGCCGCGTCCAGGACGCCCGGGCATGTCCAGACTCGCCTTTCCAGGACTCGCCCTTGACACCCGGGCATGCCCGGTCTCGGTTTTCCCGGGCAAACGCCCCGGCATAAATGTGTATATATATTGCTGCCCGATAAACGGGCTTGTCAGAATACCTGAGCTGTTTTGTTTCAATAAAGCAACTCGGACGAATTCCGTCTTTGGTCGCGTCAATTCTTTCGACTCGCGTTGGAGCGCAGCTCCTTCACTGGTGACCTACCGACATGGACACGGCAGTGACTCTTAAACTGCCTACCTTCTGGGAGGCTCACGCGGCTGTTTGGTTCGCCCAGGCGGACTCCCAGTTCGCCCTGCGAGGCATCACCGCGGACGACACCCGCTTCCACCACGTCGTGGCAGCGCTCGGTTCCGCCACCGCGGCCCGTGCCCTGAGCCTCCTCGAGCACCCGCCGGCTGCTGACAAGTATGACGCGCTGAAGATGCTCCTCCTCGACGCTTTTGCCCTCTCACCGGCGGCACGCGCACGGCGCCTGCTCGACCTGCCCGAGCTCGGCGACATGCGCCCGTCCGAGCGCATGGACTATATGCTCTCGTTGCTCGGTGAGCACTCTCCGGATTTTCTGTTCCGCGAGCTGTTCCTTCGCCAGCTGCCTCACCCGGTACGCCTCGCCCTGGCTGGCACGTCGATCACCGATCCCCACGCCCTCGCCAGGGAAGCCGATAAGATCTCCTCGGCGGGCCAACACATCGGCGCGGCTACCTGGAGCCTGCCGCCGTCCGAGGCGACGCCCACAACGCCTGAGCGCCCTGCGCGGTTGGAGGCCGAACTGCCGGTGCAACTGGCGGCCGCCACACCGCGCCGACCGCTTCCGACACGACGGCCGGGGCCTCCACCTGACCAGGCGTGGTGTTATTACCACGCCAGGTTCGGACACAAGGCTCGGACGTGCCGACCCCCGTGCACTTTCGGCAAGTCGGGAAACGGCCGGGCCGGCGTTCATTCCCAGCCATGAGCGCCGGCCACTCGGGCAACTTGCTTTTTATTCGGGACAAAGCGTCCGGGCGGCGTTTCCTTTGTGACACCGGCGCCCAACTGAGCGTCATACCCGCCTCTGAGCAGGACAGGCGGGACGCCGTTTGCAGCCCCTCTTTGGTTGCTGCTAATGGCTCGGCCATACGCACTTTCGGCCCGCGCGACGTCACCCTCTGCTTCGGCAGCCAGCGCTTTCAGTGGACCTTTGTGACCGCCTGCGTCCCCATGGCTTTGCTGGGCACCGACTTCCTCTGCGCGCACGGGCTGCTGGTCGACGTCAAACGACGTCGCCTTGTCAACGCCGAGACCTTCAGCTCCCTGGCGTGCACGATGAGCAGCTCCGCGCCGACCGAACTGGCGTGCGCCCTCCCGACGGCGAACGAGTTCGCTCGCCTGCTCGCGGAATTCCCGGCCCTCACGCGGCCGACGTTTTCGGCCGTCGCGGTGCGGCATGGGATCGAGCACCACATACCCACTACGGGCCCGCCGGTCTATGCCAGAGCCCGCCGCCTCGACCCGGCCAAGCTCGCCGTGGCAAAGGCCGAGTTCGACGCGTTGGAGCACCTCGGCATCGTGCGGCGCTCCAATAGCGCGTGGGCCTCACCACTGCACATCGTGCCAAAGCCGGGGGGCGGATGGCGCCCGTGTGGCGACTACCGCCGCCTCAACGACGCTACCACCCCCGACAGGTACCGGATCCCGCACATCCAGGACTTTTCCGCCCGTTTGGCGGGACGGGTCATATTTTCCAAAATTGACCTGAAACGGGGATACCACCAGGTACCTGTCCGAGCGGCCGACGTCCCGAAGACGGCCGTCATCACGCCGTTCGGGCTGTTCAAATTTTTGAGGATGCCGTTTGGCCTCAAGAACGCGGCCCAGGCGTTCCAGCGCTTAATGGACGGCGTGCTGCGCGACCTGCCATTTCTTTTCGTCTGTCTGGACGACATCCTCGTCGC
Organism: Myxine glutinosa; assembly: GCF_964187855.1. Lineage (NCBI taxonomy): Eukaryota > Metazoa > Chordata > Myxini > Myxiniformes > Myxinidae > Myxine > Myxine glutinosa. The sequence continues at coordinate 294,716,138 of NC_136261.1, forward strand.
CAGCACGTCCCGCGCCGAGCACCTCCTCCACCTCCGAACACTGTTCGGTCGCCTCAGCGAGCACGGCTTAATTGTCAACCCGGCCAAATGCCACTTCGGCACGACGACCGTTGACTTTTGGGCCACCGCATCACCAAGACCGGGGCCGTGCCACTGCCGACCAAGGTCGAGGCCATCACCACGTTCCCGCGTCCCCGTTCCATCAAGGCCCTACAAGAGTTCCTCGGCATGGTGAATTTTTATCACCGATTCGTGCCCCGCGCTGCTCAGCTCATGCGGCCCCTTTACGAGGCCCTCCGGGGCAAGCCGGCCAAGCATGACATCGTTTGGTCCGCGGCCATGGACGCGGCCTTCGCGAGCGCAAAACGGGCCCTCGCCGACGCAACGCTGCTGGCTCACCCGGTGCTCAACGCGCCCATCGCCCTCACTACGGACGCCTCCAACTACGAGGTGGGCGCCGTCCATGAACAATGGGTGGATGGGGTTTGGCAGCCATTCGCTTTTTTCAGCCGGCAACTCCGGCCGAACGAGTTAAAATACAGCACGTTCGACCGCGAGCTGCTCGGTCTATTCCTGGCCGTTCGCCATTTCCGACACCTCCTGGAGGGCCGCCCGTTCACGGCTTTCGTCGACCACAAGCCGTTGGTCTACGCAATGGCCAAAGTAACGGAGCCGTGGTCGGCCCGCCAGCAGCGCCACCTCTCCGCCGTATCGGAATTCACCACGGACATCCGGCACGTCGCCGGCAAAGACAACGCCGTGGCCGACTGTCTTTCTCGGGCCAGCGCGAACGCGGTCCACCTCGGCGTGGACTTCGCGCTCATGGCGGCCGACCAGACCACCGACACCTCGGTGCAGGCCCTCCGGGCGGCGGACACGGCCCTCCGCCTGGCCGACATCCCCTTCGCGGGCACCGTCCTGCTCTGCGACGTCTCCCAGGGCCAGCCTCGCCCCATCGTGCCCGTTTCCTGGCAGCGCCGCATCTTCGCCTCCATCCACAGCCTTTCTCATCCGGCCCGGAAAGCTTCTCAGAAGCTGGTGTCGGCGCGTTTCGTCTGGCACGGCCTTCAACGGAACGTCCGCGACTGGGCCAACGCCTGCACGGCCTGCCAGTGGGCCAAGGTCCACCGCCACACCCAGGCCCCGCTAGCACCTTTCACCGTGCCTGCACGGCGTTTCGACCACGTCCACGTGGACCTGGTGGGTCCCCTGCCCCCATCGCGGGGGTTCACCCACCTGCTCACCATGGTGGACAGGACCACCAGGTGGCCGGAGGCCGTGCCCCTCACCTCCACCACCACCGCCACCACCGCCAATGTGGCGCAGGCGTTCATCGCCACCTGGGTCGCGCGCTTCGGCGCACCGGCGGACATCTCGTCCAACCGCGGCCCACAGATCACGTCCGAACTTTGGGGCGTGGTCGCCCGCTCGTTGGGGGTCACGCTGCACTGCACCACTGCCTACCACCCCCAAGCCAACGGGTTGTGCGAGCGGTTTCACCGCTCCATGAAGGCCGCACTCATGGCCGGCCTTCAGGACGACGGTTGGACCGACCAGCTGCCGTGGGTCCTTTTGGGCCTCCGCACAGCCCCCAAGGAGGACCTCCGGGCGTCCGCCGCCGAGCTCGTCTACGGCCAGCCGCTCCGCGTCCCAGGCGAGTTCGTGCCCGACGCTACCAGTCCCTGGTCCGCCGCACACCAGCGCTCGGACCTCCAGGAGGCCGCCCAACGATTTGCCCCCGTGCCAACGTCCCGCCACGGTGGCCCCCAGTCCTACGTCCCCCCGGCGCTTCGCACAGTGGAGTACGTCTTTGTGCGTCATGACGCGCACCGGGGGCCACTCCGGCCGCCGTACGACGGGCCCTTCCGGGTCCTGCGACGGGGCGACAAGTCCTTCGTCGTCGACGTCGGCGGCCGGTCGGACCGGATCTCTGTGGACCGCCTCAAACCGGCGCACGTGGACGTCGACCGACCACCACGGTTGGCCCTTCCTCCACGGCGAGGCCGCCCCCCGTCCACAGTTCCCCCCGCTCGACCACCCACCACCAGATCGGACCCCCCCACCCCCACGACCCTCCAGGGGTCGCTTCGGCCGGGTCATCCGGACCCCCTTAAATTGACCCTGCCGGTGCAGGTCGATTCTGGAGGGGCGTGTGTAGCGGTTCCCGCTGAATGTACACAATCGCCTTGCACCTGCCAGGATGCGGCCAGGGCGCGATCGCCATGCCGGGCTCGTCCGGACGGGCCCAGACGCGCCTCTCCTGGGCATGCCCGGACTCGCTGTTCCCCGGCACGCCCGAACCTCCCGGGCACGCCCGCTCTCGTCTTTCCCGGGCATGCCCGCTCTCGCCTTTCCAGGGTTCGCCCAGAGCGCCCGGGCACGCCCAGCCTCGACTTGCCAGGCCGCGTCCAGGACGCCCGGGCATGTCCAGACTCGCCTTTCCAGGGCTCGCCCAGAGCGTCCGGGCATGCCCGCTCTCGCCTTTCCAGGGCTCGCCCAGAGCGCTCGGGCACGCCCAGCCTCGACTTGCCAGGCCGCGTCCAGGACGCCCGGGCATGTCCAGACTCGCCTTTCCAGGACTCGCCCTTGACACCCGGGCATGCCCGGTCTCGGTTTTTCCGGGCAAACGCCCCGGCATAAATGTGTATATATATTGCTGCCCGATAAACGGGCTTGTCAGAATACCTGAGCTGTTTTGTTTCAATAAAGCAACTCGGACGAATTCCGTCTTTGGTCGCGTCAATTCTTTCGACTCGCGTTGGAGCGCAGCTCCTTCAATATAATATAACAAATGTCATGAAACATTTACAATATGTAGTCCATTGTATAATTTAAATAAACATAAATGCAAATTTCGCATGTGGAAAAAGTAAGTTCACCCCTACATTTATCACTACAAATACCTAAAATTAGAATCAGGTGCACCAGCTCAGGTGCAAATGATTAGAACATCGTTAGAGAGGATCTTTGAGGAACCTGTCTTATTTAAACCTCAGACATTTGGTTTGGATTGCTTTGTTGTTGAAGTATGCGGCATCACCATGCCGAGATCAAAAGAGCTCTCTGAGGCCTTCAGAAAGAAGGTTATAGATGCCGACGAGTCTGGGAATGGATTTAAAAAGATCTCCAAACAATTTGAAATCAATCATTCGACTGTCCGCAAGATCATCTACAAGTGGAGAAGATTCCAAACAACTGCCAACTTGTTCAGGCCAGGCCGCCCCAGCAAGTTCAGCCCGAGAGCAGACCGCAAGATGCTGAAAGAAGTCTCGAAGAACCCCAGAATGTCATCACGGGACCTACAGGTAGCTCCTGCCACTGTTGATGTCAAAGTGCACGAGTCTACCATTAGAAAGAGGCTGCACAAATTTGATCTACATGGGAGGTGTGTCAGGAGGAAACCTTTGCTGTCCAGAAAGAACATCAGGGCAAGACTAAAGTTTGCCAATGAACACCTCGGCAAAGACCAGCACTTCTGGAACAATGTGTTCTGGACAGATGAGTCAAAGGTGGAGCTATTTGGCCACAGTACCAGAAGACATGTTTGGCGAAAACCAAAGACAGCATTTGACCACAAGAACCTGATACCAAGTGTAAAGCATGGTGGTGGAAATATTATGGTTTGGGGCAGCTTTGCTGCATCAGGGCCTGGGCAGCTCACCATCATAGAATCCACTATGAATTCTTCATTGTACCAGAGGGTGCTTGAGGATAATGTGAGGCCATCTGTCGGAAAGTTGAAGCTCAACCGAAGGTGGACCTTGCATCATGACAATGACCATACCAGTAAATCCAGTAAATCCACCAAGGAATGGCTGAAAAGAAAGAAATGGAGGGTTCTGGAATGGCCAAATCAAAGCCCAGATCTAAATCCCATCGAGATGTTGTGGGGGGATTTGAAACGAGCTGTGCATGCAAGAAACCCCTCAAACATCGCACAGCTGAAAGAATTCTGCATGGAGGAGTGGGCAAAAATTTCTCCCAGTCGATGTAAGAGACTGGAAGACAGTTAGAAGAAACGCCTACTTGAGGTTGTTTCTGCCAAAGGGGGCAACACCACCGATTAGAGCCAAGGGTGTACTTACTTTTTCCACATGCGAAATTTGCATTTAAGTTCATTTAAATTATACAATGGACTACAAAATGTAAATGTTTCATGATATTTGTTATATTATATCACCTTTATCTATCAATATTGTTGAAATGAATATCAAATAGCTGTATGTTGAAATATGTTAATAAAGTCAAAACTTTACATGGGGTGTACTTACTTTTTCACGTGACTGTAAGGTACATACCTTTTTTTTCTCGGTGAATCTTGTTTCAAAAGTCTCAGTTTACTAATACCTTAGTCAATACTGGCATCGCAGTTGCCACCACAATGGCAGAGAGCAGTACGCAACTGACCAGCTTCGCTGCATCTACATTTACGGTAGCGCAGAGGCTCTGCCTTGCATCCACACTTCAATAGCTCACGGTCTGTTTGTTTTTTTTTTTGTTTTTTTTTATAAGTCTGTTCAGAAATACGTCATGCAGCTCAGAAAGCTTGAAGAAGAACTCCCGTTCCACTTGACATTCGATGTAAGACACCAGTTCAGCAAATGTCCTGGCTTCGAGCTCCTGTTCTTCGTTGATGCTTGATGTCGTGTGACTTCGACACCGTTGCATCGAGCGATAGCGATTTTTGGAGGCAGTAAGGCAATTGTTGTGATACCTCTGGCTATTCTTGCCGGTAATGCTATGTCCTCCAACTCTGTGGCCATTTTCCTAAGGTCCCTGTCGAGCTGCATTGAAGCACAAAGGTGTAGTCTTCCAGAGGACTCTGAGAAGAATATACAAGAGTCAAGACTTGGTGATGGGGTAGTGGCTTGTCGTTGTGATTGCCGACGGGCATCCTCATTCACTGCGCTGTCACTCTTGCATTTTGCTTCGAAATCGTGATCTTTCAGCACAATAATGGTGGCCATTTTGATTTATACCCATGGTTCTTCATCAATAGAGTAATACAATTAAGCTAATAATTATGCCAGTTAATTACTCTTTTATGTTACAAAGATGAGACTGTTTCTTTTATTTTGTGATCTATTAGGAACATTATTAAGGTAAATGGTGTAATTTTGCCGATGATATTTTTGGCCAGATATTGGGGTGGTAATAAAGCACGGTGTTACGCACGCTGCTTGTAAGCAAGGAGGAAGCGGACAACGCGGTAAGTTGTAAGAGTCTTTATTCAAGAGCTCCACTGTAACACTGGAGCGTTCCGGGCTGCGTGCCCAGTGTATATCCCGCGGCCATGCCTACTCCTCGGGCATGGCCGCCGCCCACTTGGTGCGCGGAATGATGCCCTCGCGCCAGTGAGCTTTCGTGTCCGCCACACGCGCCCCCCCAGAATTCCCGCACACCTGGAGGGCCAGTTTGCGGGGCAGACGAATGACCCGGCCGAAGCGCCCTCTGGCGACTGGCGGCGTCCGGGGTGCAGGGATGCCAGCTGGGATGCCTCCGGCTGCACCCGGGATGGGTGCAGGCTCGGGGGGCGGCGTGCCGGCGGGGCCGGGCGGTGCTGGGGGTCTGCCCGCCGGGGGGCGGCCCCGACGCGGGGGCCGAGCCACCGGCAGTGGGTGGTCCACGTCGAGGTGGGCCGGCTTGAGGCGGTCTATGGAGACCCGGTCAGGAGTGCCGCCGATGTCCAAGATGAAATGTTTCACCCCGGTCTCCAGCACCCGGAAAGGCCCGTCGTACGGGGGCCGCAGTGGTGTCCGGTGGGCGTCGTGCCGGACGAAGACGTACTCCGCGGTGCGAAGCTCCGGGGCGACGTGCGTAGGTGGGTGCCCGTGGTGCGCCGTGGGCACCGGGGCGGTCTCCTGCAGCGCGGAGCGCTCCTGCGCCGCGGACCATGGTGCCGTGGAGTCGGGGAGGAACTCGCCGGCACCCGCAGCGGTTGCCCGAAGACCAACTCTGCCGCGGATGCGCGCAGGTCGTCCTTGGGCGCCGTCCGGAGGCCCAGCAGCACCCAGGGGAGCCTGTCGACCCAGCCGCCGTCGCGGAGGGTCGCCCGGAGCGCGGCCTTAAACGAGCGGTGGAACCGCTCGCACAGGCCGTTAGCCTGGGGGTGGTAGGCCGTGGTGCGGTGCAGCTGGACCCCGAGCCCCCGCGCGACCGCCCCCCAGAGCTCTGAGGTGAACTGGGGGCCGCGGTCGGACGAGATGTCTGAGGGGGCGCCTAACCGGGCGACCTTGGTGGCAATGAACGCCTGCGCGACGTCCGCCGCCGTCGTTGACGCCAAAGGCACGGCCTCCTGCCACCGGGTGGTGCGGTCCATCATGGTCAGGACGTGGGTGAAACCCCGCGAGGGGGGCAGAGGTCCCACCAGGTCCACGTGAACGTGGTCAAACCGACGTTCCGGCACCGCAAACGGGGCCAATGGGGCCTGGGTGTGTCGGTGCACCTTCGCGCGCTGGCACACGAGGCACGTCCTGGCCCAGCCGCGGACGGCCTTCCGGAGGCCATGCCAGACAAACTTGTCGGCGATCAACCTCTGGGAGGCCCTCGTGCCCGGGTGGGACAGGCCGTGGATGGAGTCGAAAATCCGGCGCTGCCAGCCCGCGGGCACGATGGGGCGAGGCCGCCCGAGGGAGACGTCGCACCAGAGGGCTGTGCCCGCGCCGTTGAACGGCACCTCGGTGACGCGGAGGCCCGTAACGGCGGTCCGCAAGGCCTGGACGTCGGGGTCGGCGGCCTGGTCCGCCGCCATCCGGGCATAGTCGATGCCGAGGTGGACCGCGTGGGCAATGGACCGGGAAAGGCAATCCGCCACCGGGTTGTCCTTCCCCACGACGTGCCGGATGTCCGTCGTGTATTCGGACACGGCCGAGAGGTGACGCTGCTGCCGGGCCGACCACGGCTCGGCGACCTTGCCCATCGCGAACACCAGTGGCTTGTGGTCGACGAAGGCCGTGAACGCACGGCCCTCGAGCAGATGGCGGAAGTGCCTGACCGCCAGGTGGAGCCCGATCAACTCGCGGTCGAAGGTACTGTGCCGGCGTTCGGGCGGGCGAAGCTGCCGGCTGAAGAACGCCAGCGGTTGCCAAGCTCCACGCACCCATTGCTCGTGTACCGCGCCCACTGCGTAGTCCGAGGCGTCGGTGGTGAGGGCGATCGGTGCATCGGGCGCCGGGTGCGCGAGCATGGTGGCGTTGGCCAAGGCGAGCTTCGCGCCCGAGAACGCCGCGTCCATCTGCTCGGTCCAGGTGACGTCACTTTTACACGGCGTCCCTCGGAGGGCCTCGTGCAAGGGGCGCAGGAGCTGGGCGATGCGGGGCAGGAAACGGTTGTAAAAGTTTACCATGCCCAGGAACTCCTGGAGCCCCCTGATCGTGCGGGGGCGCGGAAACCCCTTCACCGCCTCCACCTTGGCCGGGAGGGGGATGGCCCCGTGCCTGGTGACGCGGTGCCCCAAAAAGTCGATTTCGGCGACACCGAACCGGCACTTGGCGGGGTTCACGATCAGGCCGTGCTGGCCCAGATGTTCGAAGAGCGTGCGGAGATGGTGTCGGTGCTCTTCGCGGGACGCGCTTGCGACGAGGATGTCATCCAGATAGACGTAGATGAAATCCAAGTCGCGCAAGACGCTGTCCATGAGGCGCTGGAACGCCTGAGCCGCATTCTTCAAACAGAAGGGCATCCGAAGAAATTCGAAAAGACCGAATGGCGTGATGACAGCCGTCTTCGGGATGTCCTCCGGCCTGACGGGGACCTGGTGGTAACCGCGTATGAGGTCCACCTTCGAGAAGAAGGACATATTCGCCAAGCGGGTGGAAAAGTCCTGAATATGGGGGACGAGGTAGCGGTCGGGGGTGGTGGCGTCGTTGAGACGGCGGTAGTCCCCGCACGGTCGCCATCCCCCGCCGGGCTTGGGCACGATGTGGAGCGGCAATGCCCAAGCGCTCTCGGAGCGCCGCACGATGCCGAGCCGCTCCAGCGTAGCAAACTCCGCTTTAGCAACCGCGAGCTTCGTTGGCTCGAGGCGGCGTGCTCGGGCGTAGACCGGTGGCCCGGCGGTAGGGATGTGATGTTCCACCCCGTGCTTGACGGTCCCCGCCGAGAAGGTGGGCCTCGTAAGGGCCGGGAAACGGGCGAGGAGGCGGGTGAATTCGTCCGCTGCCGGAAGCGTGCAGATGAACCTGGTCGGAACCGAACCGCTCAGCAAGCCGCTCGGCGAGCCGCTCGATGAGCCGCGCCGTGAGCTGCTCAACGAGGCAGGCAGCGCGCAAGCAAGCGAGCTGAATGTCTCAGCCTGGACAAGCCTTCTGTGCTCGACGTCGACCAACAGGCCATTGGCACAGAGGAAGTCCGCGCCGAGCAGTGCCATAGGCACGTCGGCAGTCACGAACGACCATCGGAAAACCTGCCCTCCGAACCGCAGAGAAAGGCAGCGTTTTCCGTACGTGCGAATGGGCGTACCGTTGGCAGCAAGCAGCGCGGGGCCCTGGCCCGCGGACTGCTTGTCGGACGTACCGGCGGGAACGACAGTCACCTGCGCTCCCGTGTTGCACAGGTAACGGCGCCCGGATAAGGTGTCCGTTATGTACAGGAGGCTGTTTAATCGGCCGGCGCTCAGTGCCACTACCGAGGGCCGGCCCGGGCGTTTCCCGACCTGCCGAATGAGCACGGCGGGCGACATTGCCGAGCCTCGTGGCCGAACCTAGCGTGGAAATGGCACCAGGTTTGCGGCGAAGCCGGAGGCCGCGGTTTCCGCGGTGGTGGTGGGCGGGGCGTGGCAGCCGCCACGAGGCGCCCCTCGGAGCAGGGGTGGGCACCCGCAGGAGGTTCAGTGGCTACGCGGTGCGCCGCGTAGTAGGGGTGGGCACCTGCAGCAGTTTCGGGCTCGGGAGCCGTTACGGCCACACCGAAACTCGCCTGCGTGTCCAAAGCCGCGTAGAACTTGTCGGCCTCGGCCGCAAGCTCGCGGGGTTCCGTTGTCGCGGAACCGGCCAACGCGAGGCGTACTCGTGCCGGCAGCTGGCGTCGAAATAACGCCCGGAATAGAGCGTTCGGGGTTTCGTCGCCCATGAGCGACAGCATATGGTCCATTCGGACCGATGGTCACGTGTCACCGAGCTCGGGGAGGTCCAAGAGGCGATCGGCCCGTGCGTCCACCGTGAGGCCGAACGTGGTGAGGAGGAGACGCTTGATCGCCTCGTACCTGTCGTCGGCCGGTGAGTTCCTCAGGACCGACACGACGCCGGCGGCCGCGCCGGCCCCGAGGGAGGCGACCACGTGGCAGTAGCATGTCTCGTCCGCCGTGATGCGTCGAAGCCTGAACTGGGCTTCGGCCTGCAGGAACCAGATCTCCGCCTGAGCTTCCCAGAACTCGGGGAGCTTTATCGCTATCGCGTTGGTTGCCATGGCTGTGGCGGGTTCGGGTGGTCAGTGACGGCTGACCAGAACGTCGAGGTCACCAATAAAGCGCGGTGTTACGCGCGCTGCTTGTAAGCAAGGAGGAAGCGGACAACGCGGTAAGTTGTAAGAGTCTTTATTCAAGAGCTCCACTGTAACACTGGAGCGTTCCGGGCTGCGCGCCCGGTGTATATCCCGCGGCCACGCCTACCCCTTGGGCGTGGCCGCCGCCCACTTGGTGCGCGGAATGATGCCCTCGTGCCAGTGAGCTTTCGTGTCCGCCACAGTAACATATATAGCTCCAGTAATGGCTCAGTGTTCAGATTTTTGGGCACCCCTTCTGGAATTGATCTCCATACTCCAAGGAACAGCTGTGACAAATTTAGTGCTTTAATCCACCAGGTCACGATTTCTGGAAAATTTGACATTAAGGCCCCTGACTATCCCTCCAGGTCTTCAAGGCAGTTGTTCACCACCATCTCATATCATCTCCAATCCAAAACAATGATCGTTTGTACCCTCGTTAAACCCCCACCACTCCCCAATTCCTCCTCCTTCCAAATATCCAGTTTACCCTTCTGAGAGTTTCTTTCTGGATCCATATTGTATCAATATCCATATTGTATCCATATTGTTATTGTATAGTGTTATTGTATTGTTATTTTTTATTGCATATCATATTGTTATTGTATCCATATTGTATCCATATTGTTATTGTATAGTGTTATTGTATTGTTATTTTATTGCATATCATATTGTTATTGTTTCTATATTGTATCTATATTGTATCCATATTGTATCCAATTGTTATTGTATAGTGTTATTGTATTGTTATTTTATTGCATATCATATTGTTATTTTATCCATATTGTATCCATATTGTTATTGTATAGTGTTATTGTATTGTTATTTTATTGCATATCATATTGTTATTGTTTCCATATTGTATCCATATTGTATCCATATTATATCCAATTGTTATTGTATGGTGTTATTGTATTGTTATTTTATTGCATATCATAGTTATTTTATCCATATTGTATCCATATTGTTATTGTATAGTGTTATTGTATTGTTATTTTATTGCATATCATATTGTTATTTTATCCATATTGTATCCATATTGTTATTGTATAGTGTTATTGTATTGTTATTTTATTGCATATCATATTGTTATTGTTTCCATATTGTATCCATATTTTATCCATATTATATCCAATTGTTATTGTATGGTGTTATTGTATTGTTATTTTATTGCATATCATATTGTTATTTTATCCATATTGTATCCATATTGTTATTGTATAGTGTTATTGTATTGTTATTTTATTGCATATCATATTGTTATTTTATCCATATTGTATCCATATTGTTATTGTATAGTGTTATTGTATTGTTATTTTATTGCATATCATATTGTTATCGTTTCCATATCGTATCCATATTGTATCCATATTATATCCAATTGTTATTGTATGGTGTTATTGTATTGTTATTTTATTGCATATCATATTGTTATTTTATCCATATTGTATCCATATTGTTATTGTATAGTGTTATTGTATTGTTATTTTATTGCATATCATATTGTTATTTTATCCATATTGTATCCATATTGTTATTGTATAGTGTTATTGTATTGTTATTTTATTGCATATCATATTGTTATCGTTTCCATATCGTATCCATATTGTATCCATATTATATCCAATTGTTATTGTATGGTGTTATTGTATTGTTATTTTATTGCATATCATATTGTTATTTTATCCATATTGTATCCATATTGTTATTGTATATTGTTATTGTATTGTTATTTTATTGCATATCATCTTGTTATTGTATCCATATTGTATCCATATTGTATCCATATTGTATTGTTTCTGTATTATTCACCCCATGCATCCTCTCCAACCCACTACGCTTCCATTCCACCCCGCACCCATTGTTTGCCCATCTCCCTCTATCCTGGCCTTCAGCTCTGCTGGTGGTGTTTCCCCCATCTCTGTACTGTTCCTTTTGTGCCCCGTTTTTACAGCATAGCGCATAGCGCAATGTCGTCTGGAACAGCGTTTGTCTGTCTGTCCATTCGGTGTATGTATGCATAGCCCTCACACACATCTACCAGTCAGAGTGGAGGAACTGGTCACATGACACGGGGACAGCAGATCCTCCACTCAGCAGATCCAAGCCCGGCTATGCTTTTGTTAAACTATCAGTCTTGTTGTCTGTACGTCCTGATCTGTTCAGTGTATTAGCTCTTCCACGAGCCTCGACGATGCATACAAAAATTAGAACGGCACTTAGTAGAGCAGATACCTCCGCCAAGCTGAATGGTTTACGTTTTGTATCCTCTGATAGGCCGGACCGAGATCCAGCCCTGAACCAAAATCGAATTGACTTGATGTTGTCATCTAACCAACTCATCCACCTAGTTTGGTCAGAATTCGTCCATAACTTTTTGAGATATAGTGCTATTTATCGTTTGGCCCCTTCTTTCAATGGTGAAGAATGACTTTAAAAATTTCTCGGAGTCGGATCTTCACTAAAATCTAATAAATTCGTCCTCGTCACACACTCATCCTGTCCACCAAATATCGTCCAAATCTGTCAATAACTTTTTGAGATATCCTGTTCACAGACAGACGCGAAAACACAACCTCCATCGACCTTCGGTGGTTGAGGTTAAAAAAATACTTTCTGGCCCAATCACCCACACGCACTGAAGACAGAGATAGAGGCCACGACACCGAAAGAACCGCGATGTTTGTGCCGACTGGCGAAGTCTGGCCTCAATGGTCTCGGCAGGAGAGATGACAGGTTCAACCGGGTTCGGGCTTGCGGCCACCAGCCAATGGCTTCACCTTGCGCGACGCTTGGACCGCCATCCTCAAAGTCTTGCCGTGCACCTTTCTCTCACTCACAGCCCTCTCCGTTGTTCTGCTTGCACCTTCTAACCCCATTTTGCTGGGCTCAGCGGGACTGGAACTGCGCTGCTGACTCCACCCGGTGCATCCCTCAACTTTACTGTCAAACCATCCGTACTCGACTCTCAACTCTTGACTCTTGACTGACTGTTCTCCTCCCCCCCTCCTCGGCGTTTTAATACCCCACAACCGTGCACTCATTTGCTGGCAGTCCAAGCTTCTCGTAACTTCACGTCCTTGAGATTGCCAGTCTCAGCATGGCTGTTACCTGACATGGCCGGAAGGTCCTACGTGGTTGCAGGTCCATGTTTTCGCTATCTTACTCCCATTACCCCCGCTTTGACTGTTCCTGCAACACTATCATGCATAATCCTTATCCCATCATCCAAATGCCAAATAGAACTACCTTCTTGTTGTCATCCAAAACAGTGTTGAGGTTCTCAATCCAGACAGCATCTACAGGCCCATCGAAGATGATCCAATGGCGACACCGACCCGTGGAAGCCGCCTGCTCTCGGAAGGTGTTCGAGAGGACACCGTTCGTCCATTCATAACTGACTGGGTCAAAGCAGCCGTACAGTTGGCCCAAGGTAATGGCCTTGGGGTTGATTATGCGATACTCAATGGCAAGTTCATCCATCGTTTGTGCTGTATTGTTCGGGGAAGGAAGAGAAAACATGTGGTGGTAACATTTCAAGGAGTTTACATTGAAAGGTGATCTCCATGTGGGACGACACTATGGAATCTAAAATGGGTAATGTAGGGAGGGTCAAGCCTTGGAAAACACTTCAAACTTTATGCCTTCAGATGAAAATAAAAATGCACAAAATTGGGACCTGCTTCGACTTTCGTGGCTGGGGGTGCAAACAAAAGAAAATTCCACGAGCCTCGAGCATAACAGAGTTCTAAAACATATCTTCCACCAGCCATGCACAAAGTTACTGGAAAAACACAAAAACATATCTTCCACAAGCCATGAGCATGACCTGATTCTACATTTGCAGCCCCGTGCTTCGTGTTTTCATGGCTTTTGGACACCACATAAAAAAAAATATATTGTAGCTGCACTATAAGCAAGCTTTGGGATATCCACCCATTCGCACTGTGAAAAGCATTGCAGGATTTCCCACCATTCATACTGTAAACAGCCTGGTGGAATATCTCACCATTCATACTGTAAACAGCTTGGTGGAATATCTCAACATTCATACTGTAAACAGCTTGGTGGAATATCTCAACATTCATACTGTAAACAGCTTTGTGGAATATCTCACCATTCATACTGTAAACAGCTTGGTGGAATATCTCACCATTCATACTGTAAACAGCTTGGTGGAATATCTCACCATTCATACTGAACAATGCTTTGTGGAATATCTCACCATTCATACTGTAAACAGCTTTGTGGAATATCTCACCATTCATACTGTAAACAGCTTTGTGGAATATCTCACCATTCATCTATCTATCTATCTATAATTCCAGTAATCTCTGTGTGTATGTGTGTGTGTATGTGTGTGTGTTTGTGTGTGTGTCTGTGTGTCTGTGTGTCGTTTGTCTGTGACCGCTGTTTCTCGACAACCACGGGTCCGATATACTTGAAACTTGCCAGGTATATTGCTGGGGACCCGAGGATGTGCCTTTTCAAGGTTTCATATTAATCGGACAAGTAGTTACCGAGCTATGGCGATTTCTTTACCAAACTCCGCAAGCCGTTCGCTTTGGACCAAACCATTTCATGTAAATAGAGGGGGGGGGGATTGTCACCGTACTCGCAAGCCGTTCGCTTTGGCTTTGCGAATGGACCAAACCATTTCATGTAAATAGAGGGGGGGATTGTCACCGTACTCGCAAGCCGTTCGCTTTGGCTTTGCGAATGGACCAAACCATTTCATGTAAATAGAGGGGGGGGATATAATTTTAGATATATATATAGTACGGGCATGCCCTAGTCTATCTATAATTCCAGTAATCTCTGTGTGTATGTGTGTGTGTATGTGTGTGTGTATGTGTGTGTGTATGTGTGTGTGTCTGTGTGTCTGTGACCGCTGTTTCTCGACAACCACGGGTCCGATATACTTGAAACTTGCCAGGTATATTGCTGGGGACCCGAGGATGTGCCTTTTCAAGGTTTCATATTAATCGGAGAAGTAGTTACCGAGCTATGGCGATTTCTTTACCAAACTCCGCAAGCCGTTCGCTTTGGACCAAACCATTTCATGTAAATAGAGGGGGGGTATTGTCACCGTACTCGCAAGCCGTTCGCTTTGGCTTTGCGAATGAACCAAACCATTTCATGTAAATAGAGGGGGGGGATTGTCACCGTACTCGCAAGCCGTTCGCTTTGGCTTTGCGAATGGACCAAACCATTTCATGTAAATAGAGGGGGGGGATATAATTTTAGATATATATATAGTACGGGCATGCCCTAGTACTGAACAATGCTTTGTGGAATATCCCACCATTCATTATGCAAACAGCTTTGTGGAATATCCCGCCATTCATACTGAACAATGCTTTGTGGAATATCTCACCATTCATACTGAACAATGCTTTGTGGAATATCCCACCATTCATACTGTAAACAGCTTTGTGGAATATCTCACCATTCATACTGAACAATGCTTTGTGGAATATCCCACCATTCATACTGTAAACAGCTTTGTGGAATATCTCACCATTCATACTGAACAATGCTTTGTGGAATATCTCACCATTCATACTGAACAATGCTTTGTGGAATATCTCACCATTCATACTGCAAACAGCTTTGTGGAATATCTCACCATTCATACTGAACAATGCTTTGTGGAATATCCCACCATTCATACTGTAAACAGCTTTGTGGAATATCTCACCATTCATACTGAACAATGCTTTGTGGAATATCTCACCATTCATACTGCAAACAGCTTTGTGGAATATCTCACCATTCATACTGTAAACAGCTTTGTGGAATATCCCACCATTCATACTGTAAACAGCTTTGTGGAATATCTCACCATTCATACTGAACAATGCTTTGTGGAATATCTCACCATTCATACTGTAAACAGCTTTGTGGAATATCTCACCATTCATACTGTAAACAGCTTTGTGGAATATCTCACCATTCATACTGAACAATGCTTTGTGGAATATCTCACCATTCATACTGAACAATGCTTTGTGGAATATCTCACCATTCATACTGTAAACAGCTTTGTGGAATATCTCACCATTCATACTGAACAATGCTTTGTGGAATATCTCACCATTCATACTGTAAACAGCTTTGTGGAATATCCCGCCATTCATACTGAACAATGCTTTGTGGAATATCTCACCATTCATACTGTAAACAGCTTTGTGGAATATCTCACCATTCATACTGTAAACAGCTTTGTGGAATATCTCACCATTCATACTGAACAATGCTTTGTGGAATATCCCACCATTCATACTGAACAATGCTTTGTGGAATATCCCACCATTCATACTGTAAACAGCTTTGTGGAATATCTCACCATTCATACTGAACAATGCTTTGTGGAATATCTCACCATTCATACTGAACAATGCTTTGTGGAATATCTCACCATTCATACTGAACAATGCTTTGTGGAATATCCCACCATTCATACTGTAAACAGCTTTGTGGAATATCTCACCATTCATACTGAACAATGCTTTGTGGAATATCTCACCATTCATACTGAACAATGCTTTGTGGAATATCCCACCATTCATACTGTAAACAGCTTTGTGGAATATCTCACCATTCATACTGAACAATGCTTTGTGGAATATCCCACCATTCATACTGTAAACAGCTTTGTGGAATATCTCACCATTCATACTGAACAATGCTTTGTGGAATATCTCACCATTCATACTGAACAATGCTTTGTGGAATATCTCACCATTCATACTGCAAACAGCTTTGTGGAATATCTCACCATTCATACTGAACAATGCTTTGTGGAATATCCCACCATTCATACTGTAAACAGCTTTGTGGAATATCTCACCATTCATACTGAACAATGCTTTGTGGAATATCTCACCATTCATACTGCAAACAGCTTTGTGGAATATCTCACCATTCATACTGTAAACAGCTTTGTGGAATATCCCACCATTCATACTGTAAACAGCTTTGTGGAATATCTCACCATTCATACTGAACAATGCTTTGTGGAATATCTCACCATTCATACTGTAAACAGCTTTGTGGAATATCTCACCATTCATACTGTAAACAGCTTTGTGGAATATCTCACCATTCATACTGAACAATGCTTTGTGGAATATCTCACCATTCATACTGAACAATGCTTTGTGGAATATCTCACCATTCATACTGTAAACAGCTTTGTGGAATATCTCACCATTCATACTGTAAACAGCCTGGTGGAATATCTCACCATTCATACTGTAAACAGCTTTGTGGAATATCTCACCATTCATACTGCAAACAGCTTTGTGGAATATCTCACCATTCATACTGTAAACAGCTTTGTGGAATATCTCACCATTCATACTGTAAACAGCTTTGTGGAATATCTCACCATTCATACTGAACAATGCTTTGTGGAATATCTCACCATTCATACTGAACAATGCTTTGTGGAATATCTCACCATTCATACTGTAAACAGCTTTGTGGAATATCTCACCATTCATACTGTAAACAGCTTTGTGGAATATCCCACCATTCATACTGAACAATGCTTTGTGGAATATCCCACCATTCATACTGTAAACAGCTTTGTGGAATATCCCACCATTCATACTGAACAATGCTTTGTGGAATATCCCACCATTCATACTACAAACAGCTTTGTGGAATATCTCACCATTCATACTGTGAAGAGCTTTGTGGAATATCTCACCATTCATACTGTAAACAGCTTTGTGGAATATCTCACCATTCATACTGTAAACAGCTTTGTGGAATATCTCACCATTCATACTGTAAACAGCTTTGTGGAATATCTCACCATTCATACTGAACAATGCTTTGTGGAATATCTCACCATTCATACTACAAACAGCTTTGTGGAATATCTCACCATTCATACTGTAAACAGCTTTGTGGAATATCTCACCATTCATACTGTAAACAGCTTTGTGGAATATCTCACCATTCATACTGAACAATGCTTTGTGGAATATCTCACCATTCATACTGTAAACAGCTTTGTGGAATATCTCACCATTCACACTGAACAATGCTTTGTGGAATATCTCAACATTCATACTGTAAACAGCTTTGTGGAATATCTCACCATTCATACTGTAAACAGCTTTGTGGAATATCTCACCATTCATACTGTAAACAGCTTTGTGGAATATCTCAACATTCATACTGTAAACAGCTTTGTGGAATATCTCAACATTCATACTGTAAACAGCTTTGTGGAATATCTCAACATTCATACTGTAAACAGCTTTGTGGAATATCTCAACATTCATACTGTAAACAGCTTTGTGGAATATCTCAACATTCATACTGTAAACAGCTTTGTGGAATATCTCAACATTCATACTGTAAACAGCTTTGTGGAATATCTCAACATTCATACTGTAAACAGCTTTGTGGAATATCTCAACATTCATACTGTAAACAGCTTTGTGGAATATCTCAACATTCATACTGTAAACAGCTTTGTGGAATATCCCACCATTCATACTGTAAACAGCTTTGTGGAATATCCCACCATTCATACTGAACAATGCTTTGTGGAATATCTCACCATTCATACTGTAAACAGCTTTGTGGAATATCTCACCATTCATACTGTAAACAGCTTTGTGGAATATCTCACCATTCATACTGAACAATGCTTTGTGGAATATCTCACCATTCATACTGAACAATGCTTTGTGGAATATCCGACCATTCATACTGCAAACAGCTTTGTGGAATATCTCACCATTCATACTGCAAACAGCTTTGTGGAATATCCCACCATTCATACTGTAAACAGCTTTGTGGAATTTCTCACCATTCATACTGAACAATGCTTTGTGGAATATCTCACCATTCATACTGTAAACAGCTTTGTGGAATATCTCACCATTCATACTGAACAATGCTTTGTGGAATATCCCACCATTCATACTGTAAACAGCTTTGTGGAATATCTCACCATTCATACTGTGAACAGCTTTGTGGAATATCTCACCATTCATACTGAACAATGCTTTGTGGAATATCCCACCATTCATACTGTAAACAGCTTTGTGGAATATCCCACCATTCATACTGTAAACAGCTTTGTGGAATATCCCACCATTCATACTGTAAACAGCTTTGTGGAATATCTCACCATTCATACTGCAAACAGCTTTGGGGAATATCTCACCATTCATACTGAACAATGCTTTGTGGAATATCTCACCATTCACACTGTAAACAGCTTTGTGGAATATCTCACCATTCATACTGTAAACAGCTTTGTGGAATATCTCACCATTCACACTGTAAACAGCTTTGTGGAATATCTCACCATTCATACTGTAAACAGCTTTGTGGAATATCCCACCATTCATACTGTAAACAGCTTTGTGGAATATCCCACCATTCATACTGTAAACAGCTTTGTGGAATATCCCACCATTCATACTGTAAACAGCTTTGTGGAATATCTCACCATTCATACTGTAAACAGCTTTGTGGAATATCTCACCATTCATACTGAACAATGCTTTGTGGAATATCTCACCATTCACACTGTAAACAGCTTTGTGGAATATCTCACCATTCATACTGTAAACAGCTTTGTGGAATATCTCACCATTCACACTGTAAACAGCTTTGTGGAATATCTCACCATTCATACTGCAAACAGCTTTGTGGAATATCCCACCATTCATACTGTAAACAGCTTTGTGGAATATCTCACCATTCACACTGTAAACTGCTTTGTGGAATATCCAACCATTCATACTGTAAACAGCTTTGTGGAATATCTCACCATTCACACTGTAAACAGCTTTGTGGAATATCTCACCATTCATACTGAACAATGCTTTGTGGAATATCTCACCATTCATACTGCAAACAGCTTTGTGGAATATCCCGCCATTCATACTGTAAACAGCTTTGTGGAATATCCCACCATTCACACTGAACAATGCTTTGTGGAATATCTCACCATTCACCCTGTAAACAGCTTTGTGGAATATCTCACCATTCATACTGAGCAATGCTTTGTGGAATATCCCACCATTCATACTGTAAACAGCTCTGTGGAATATCCCACCATTCATACTGCAAAGAGCTTTGTGGAATATCCCACCATTCATACTGCAAACAGCTCTGTGGAATATCCCACCATTCATACTGCAAACAGCTTTGTGGAATATCCCACCATTCATACTGTAAACAGCTTTGTGGAATATCTCACCATTCATACTGTAAACAGCTTTGTGGAATATCCCACCATTCATACTGTAAACAGCTTTGTGGAATATCCCACCATTCACACTGAACAATGCTTTGTGGAATATCTCACCATTCATACTGAACAATGCTTTGTGGAATATCCCACCATTCATACTGTAAACAGCTTTGTGGAATATCCCACCATTCATACTGTAAACAGCTTTGTGGAATATCCCACCATTCATACTGTAAACAGCTTTGTGGAATATCCCACCATTCATACTGTAAACAGCTTTGTGGAATATCTCACCATTCATACTGTAAACAGCTTTGTGAATACCTCACCATTCATACTGTAAACAGCTTTGTGGAATATCTCACCATTCATACTGTAAACAGCTTTGTGAATATCCCACCATTCACACTGAACAATGCTTTGTGGAATATCTCACCATTCACACTGAACAATGCTTTGTGGAATATCCCACCATTCGCATTGAACAATGCTTTGTGGAATATCTCACCATTCACACTGAACAATGCTTTGTGGAATATCTCACCATTCGCACTGAACAATGCTTTGTGGAATATCCCACCATTCACACTGAACAATGCTTTGTGTAATATCTCACCATTCACACTGAACAATGCTTTGTGGAATATCCCACCATTCACACTGAACAATGCTTTGTGGAATATCTCACCATTCACACAGAACAATGCTTTGTGGAATATCCCACCATTCACACTGAACAATGATTTGTGGAATATCCCACCATTCACACTGAACAATGCTTTGTGGAATATCTCACCATTCACACTGAACAATGCTTTGTGGAATATCCCACCATTCACACTGAACAATGATTTGTGGAATATCTCACCATTTACACTGAACAATGATTTGTGGAATATCCCACCATTCACACTGAACAATGCTTTGTGGAATATCTCACCATTCACACTGAACAATGCTTTGTGGAATATCTCACCATTCACACTGAACAATGCGTTGTGGAATATCCCACCATTCACACTGAACTATGCTTTATGGATAGACCGGCAGCCCAGGGCCTTGAGCTCAAACGAACGAGGTACCAATGTCTTAGCACAGGGGCAATTAGGGTCCAAAGGGCCAACATTTGAGGTGTCTGGTAGGGCCATCGCAGCAGACAATTTGTCTGGCATGGGCCGTTGTACACTCGCTGGGATGTATTTGTTCATTTAAACTTGGTTTTATCTGGTACCTCCAATGTTTGATCTGGCCCAAATTTTGGGACCCTTTTTAGGCGTCTGGGAGGCCTTTTGTAGCGGATGGCGTGTCTGTCACATATGACCTCATTGTAAGGTTGGTAGTGTGCACAGTTTGGAAGTGGCTCTGAATGGTACCTCCAATGTTTGAGTAAGACCCATTTAAGGGTTCACTTAAGGGTCCCCAGGGTTCACATGCAGCAGGTGGACCACGGCAGAAGTCCATTTATGTATGTCTCATGTTACTCCCTAATTGCCCCTGTGCTCAGACATTGGTACCTCGTTCGCTTGAGCTCAAGGCCCTGGGCTGCCGGTCAAGGAATATCCCACCATTCACACTGAACAATGCTTCGCTGGATATCCCTCCTGCTGGTTAACACGTCATCCCCTGCACGAGTTGCTGTACAGAATGAAAACACTCCACCACATCTCTTAATGCAATTAGCTGTCCTCCTTTTTTACAATGAAACAATGCTCCGACATTCGTGGATTTTCCTCAACATTTGCGGATTTTCCTCGACATTTGCGAGATTTTCCTCAAAATTTGCAGGACTTTCCTTGACATTCACAGGATTTTCTGTGAATATATAGTTATGGTTATATATAATATATAGTTATTCACAGGAATATACCGTCAGGAACCTATCCCACATTTGACCATTGAAACAATGCCCCCATATTCGCGGTTCCGACATTTGTGACATTTTCCAGGAATGTATCTCCCAAGAATATCAGGGTCCATCTGTGTGTGTATATATATAAATATATATATACATACATACACACTAGCAAACACATATATGTGTACACTCATACACACACACACACCCACTCAAAGGTGGATACTTTGAGAGCTGGGATGGCTCCGTTCCACCTTCTGAAAAACGCATATGGAGATAACAGCCAAACACACACACACACACACACAGACACACACACACACACACACACACACACACACACACACACACACACACACACACACAAACACGGTGTCTTTATTAATTTGTTGTACTGGGTTTGGAGATCAATAGCTTCACCGGTTAAACAACCTCCCTGTTCTTTTGCATGTCAGGCTTCGAGAACCAATCATCAGTGTTTGGTAGTTGTGGAGCTCAGTATTGGGAGTCAAATTTGTGCCTGGTTTGTATATGGTGCCGTGCAATCGCTGACTGTTCTGCCCTACCTTGCGACATTAGCCATTTGTGCTCATCCAACCTGAATTTAGATTCCTCCCAGTTTCACCAACACAGGCATGCCTCACCACAGTTATTGCAGGCGGCCCTATATACCACTGTTGATTTGTCACCACTCCTCTCCAGGTCTTCAAAGGTTGGTGCTGCATCACAATATCATGTGGTCCCTTATATAGACCCGTGATCTTTTCTACCCACAATAATCCCATATACTTAATACATCCCTCTTACTTGCAGGTTACTGTATTTCCTTCCCTCCACTCTCTTCTTTTCCTGTTTGTTCACTCCCTTGTTTTACATGTCTACCTGTTGTACCCACTGCAACACTGTCTGCATTGTCCATTTTGCCCTCCCTCGTCTTACTCGTGGATGCGAACCACTTACAAGTACTGCACTGCCTCAGTGGTTTTAAGACTACAGAAGCCCATAGGGGTTTTGGTGGGACATGTCAAACAGGAGATTCATACCAGCAGCAATGTCACTCAATGCACCAGCCAGCACTTTGTAGGCACACGTCTTGCCTCCCATTGGGTCTCCAACGATCATGAAACCATGGCGCACGAGCATCATCTCGTAGATCTGCACAAGCACTCTCATGTCACATGAGAGCATTTTCAGTGGATCGTGGTAAAGGTAATCATCACCATATCGTTTAAACAAGTTGGGTCACACAATTCAGATCAGGTTCATTAGACATCAGTAAATTATCAACAACATTGGTGTTAGCTACAATTGTTTTCCAACAACAAACAACAACAGGCAATTTAAGGCCATTTTCCCTGCTCGAGCGGAGGGTCAGCCTTGCGGGCCCCATGACAATCTTCTCCATTTTGCCCTATTTTCTGCATCTCCCCTTGTTAACCCCATTGCCCGCATTTCTTCTTCCACCATCTTTAGCCAAGCCTTTCTCGGTCTTCCCCGTCCTCTACTTCCTACTACATTCATTTCCATCACTCTTCTCAACCAGTCACTTTCATCCTTCCTCAACACATGACCAAACCATATCACCCTGTTCCTCTTAACAGCATCCATCACAGGCTCTATTCCCATCATCTTTCGCAATTCATTATTTGTCTTCCTCTCTCTCTCAACGATACTTCACACATCCACCGAACCATTCGCATTTCCACCCTTTCCAACCTTCGTTGCTGCTCTACGTTCATTACACATGTCTCGCTCCCATAAATCACAACACTTCTCACACATGCAGCACACACCTTTCCCTTCAGCTTCAACGACACTCCCCTCCTCGTCAGCACGCCACTCAGTTCCCGAAACTTCTTCCATGCACATCTCACTCGAGCAACCATTGCCAAGTCTAATCCACCTTCTCCATTCAGCATGTCTCCGAGGTAGCAAAATGTTTTCACACCTTCCAGCTTCATGCCGTCTCCAAGATTCAACTCAACATTTCCTCCATCTGCAGCTCCCTCTGTGCACACCTTACACTTGAATGTAGCTGCCACATTGGTTAATGACCCTCTCAGACCACTAAATTTTTGATGAACCCACTCAGCGCACATTGTACATTGAATGGAGTTCACTCCGACACCCTTCCTGCACACAGCACACAGCCACTTTCCAGTTCTTTCCACCTCACCACATGCTTTACCACTTGCCATCACCTTCGTTTTTCCAATATTCACCTTCAGACCTTTTGTTCCACTTCCACTTGTTCATCTTATCCTTCAGTCCATCCATACTTTCCGCAATCAACACCAGATCATCTGCATACAACAACTCCAACGGTAAACACTCCTTTACGTTCCGAGCCAGCACCTCCATCACAGCTACAAATAGTAGTGGACTTGGTACCGACCCCCTGATGCATTCCCACCTTCACCTCAAACTCACCACTGTTCCCGCCCTTCGTCCTTACAGCTGTGCGCACTCTCTCGTACATTGTCATCACTACTCTGATCAACCATTCCTCCACTCCTAGCTTCCTCAATGCCCAATGCCCGTGTCACTACTTCGCATGGAACCCTATCGAATACGTTCTCCAGATCAACAAACCCAAGAAACAACTTCTTCCACTTCTCCATGTACTTCTCCTGCAACTGCCTTACAATAAAAAGCGAGTCTGTTATTCCTCTTCCTGGCATAAATCCAAACTGCATTTTGTCGATCTTCACTTTCTTCCTCATCCTCCTCTCCAACACCCTTTCCAATACCTTCATTCCATGCTCCAACTTTATCGCTCGATACGAGCCACAGTCCAGATGGTCACCTTTCCCCTTGTATAGAGGGACAAGGGTACTCAGTTCCCAATCTACTGGAATGCGACCTTCTTTCACCACCAGATTACAGATCTCTGTCATTCTCTACAGACCCCAACTTCCCGCTGCCTTCAACATATCTCCCACAACTCCCGTCGGCCCTCTTGCTTTTTTACACTTCATTGCTTTTATTGCTTCCTCAACTTCCTTCTCAGTTATCTTCTATGCCGGTCCTAAAACTGGGTTACGCTCGTTGTTGCCGTCCCATTCATTCGCTGCATTCAACAGCATTTCCATATATCTCTTCCATCTTCCTTTAATTCCATCTGGGTCCACAACGATTTTTCCCACTTCATCCTTCAAGCAACTCACCCCCATCACATCACACCTCTCTTTGGCTATCTGCTTTGCAATCCTGAATACCGCTCTCTGACCCTCTTCCGAATCCAAGCGTTCTCCAAACATTTTCCTACAAGCCTCCTGCGCCTTTGCTACCTCTTTCTTTGCAGCTTTCTTGGCTGCCTTATAACTTTCATGCTCTGCGTTTTCTGCCCCCGTACCCTTCACCTTCTGCCACTCCTTGAACTTCTTCCTCTTCTCGTCAATCCTCTTTCCAACTTCATCATCCCACCACCATGTTTCCGAGTGCCTCGGTGGTCCTTTAGTCCATCCACATACCTCACCAACAGCTCCCAACAGACTATCTTTAATTGACATCCAACCACTTTCAAGCTCAACCACATCATCCTCGACCCTACTCAGTCTCTATTTTAATGTCTCCCTCACTGTCACCCCTTTCAACCTCCATGCCTTGATTCTTGGTTGGTACTTCACCTGCCGAGCTCTCCTCGCACCTTTCACCCTTATGTCGTAGACAACCAAGTGGTGCTGTGAAACAGCCTCCTCCCCCGGGATCACCTTTGTGTCCTGGAGGTGCCCCCTATCTCGCCTACGCACCATCAGGTAATCAACGGTTGTCGTCGACCCACCTGACGTGTATGTAACAAGCTTATTATCCTCTTTCTGGAACTGAGTATTACAAATCAACAAATCAGCTCCATCAGCAAACTCCAAAAATCAGCAATCATTCAAAAATCAATCAGCAAACCCCCATGAACTCCCTCAAAACCGTCTATATTCCTTCCCACATGTCCATTTAGGTCTCCTCCGACCACAACTTCCTCATCTTTCACGTTTTCCATCAGCTTCTCTATTGCACACCAGAACTTGTCCTTCTCTTCATCGCTCCGACCGACCTGCGGAGCATATCCCGAGATGACGTTCACCAAGAGCTTTCCAATCATCATTTTCACCATCATCAACCTTTCACTCACTCTTGTCACACTCACCACACTATCTACACTATCTACAAACTCCTCAGAAAACAGGACACCAACACCATTCACGCCCTCCGGGCACCCTTGCCACACAAACTTGTATTTCTGTCCCTGCCTACCCTTCACCATTCTCACACCACTTCCCTTCCATCTCGTCTCCTGCACACAATATATGTGTTGGCTACAATTGTTATAAATAAGCAAAATCATAAATACATGAACACAGTGGTAAGGAGAGAAACACACCAACAGTGGGATAGAGGAGCACAATAGAGGGACACATGAAGGAAGAATGGGTGAGGGGAAGAAGCATCCCAGAGAAAAACGTCTGAGCCCAGAAATAGACATGTTATACCTGAAGCAAAAAATTAACTCGGGAGTGTGACATGGCAACGATGGGCCAAATGGACTCCTCATTTCCTTTTTTAAAGGTCGTACAATATTGTGTGACCACCCGTTAGACTGTGGACACTGTATGTTCTTTAAAATATGCATATGGAAAATTCATATTAAAATGCAATCGGTTCGATTCCCGACTGAGTATCAAGCTTCGAACGCGCAGGCGCAGTCCAAGCTCCGCCCCTCTCCCTGCAGAGCGAGTGACACACCACCGCCCGAGCCATTGTGAGATGAGTGGCAAATGTGAGATATGTGAGATATCACAGATACGAGCTAATGTGAGATACTTCATTTAAATGTGCCAGTGGAACGGTGCCATTGTGTGATACAGTTGGCATTGTGTGACTGAGAATGCGATAAGCTCTGACCACCACCTCTGACCTGAATGACCTTCTCAATAAACCAAGGAACTGGCTGCAGTTTCATTTTCTTGATATTCTCCCGCAGAGCGTGCAGTAAGACTTCATAGTCCGGCTTGGGAAGAATAATACCAGGGAAGAGATCAGAGATGATTCCCTGCGTGAAGACAACGTGCAGCCATGTTTGTTTGTTCATGATTTTGAACTTGATTTTGGACAAATATGAATTTTAATATTTCGTTCTTCTAGGTTTTTCTCAATAATTAAGCCTTTTGGGGTTCACTGAACATTTCCTCGATACATTTTGATCTAAACTATACGTTTGCTCAAAATAATGGAGGACCATAACCATATAGGCCCAAACCCTGCAGAACCATAACTCTATAGGCCAATAACCATACACCACAACACCCGCCTCTGTCCAAACCACATCAGACCACGACCATCTCAGCCCACATCACCTTTGTAAGCGATCTAAGATATATCTGGTCTTATGAAATAGGCCAGAGAAATCTTAATAAAGAACTTCACGGGTTTGGGATCAAATTGAAGAAGAGGACGAGTTGATGAAAATACTTTTCTCAAAACATGGAATAAAAACACTGATAAGCTAATGGAGAGAAAATGAGACAACAACCAAGTAGAGCTACATTCAAAGTACACAAAACCCATGCCAAATAAATAAATAACATATCCTCCAGCGCATGGCATCGCAGGGACGCCGGAGGCGGCCGGCGATACTGCAATGTAGCATATGGAAACGGAATTGGGAGGAGCGGTGCACAATAATTTATTAAATAATTGACTAATTACGTAATTAAAATAAATGTAATCATAAAATAATTAATTTATTAATCAAATTGGCTCGTAGCATACCTAAACCACCACTGCTTTGTCCGAATCTGTAACTTTTTGAAAATTAATTAATTAGTCAAACAAAAATTTAATTGATCAATTCATTGATTAATCAAATCAAAAGTACCCTTTATAGCCACATAACTTGGTCACTGTCATGTCTGAATATCAGCTTCCGAGCTCAAAAGGTGCCTGAGATATTGCTCAGATGAGAAAGAAAATAAAGCAATCAATAATTAAAATAAATAAATAATAACCGTAAAATAATTAATTTCTTAATAAATTGGCTATAGTATACCGAAACCATCACCGTTTCATACGAATTTGTAACTTTTTGACAATTAATTAATTAAAATAATCAATCGAAAAAAATTAATGATTGATCGATTCATTGATTTATCGATGAATAAAAAAAATACCCTTTATAGCCAAATCTCGCTTGGTCACTGTCATGTCCAAATTTTAGCTTCCTAACTCAAAGGTTGGCTGAAATATCGCCCGGACAAACAAGCAAACAAACAAGAAGACGTCATGCAGAGCACGATACTTGCAAAATCCACTCCCGAAAAAAGGTTGCAATTGATCCAGCAAATTGTCCATTTCATCAAGATCAAAATCTTCAAGATCTTGACGATCTTCATCAAAGCTCGGGTGAATAGGATGAAAAGTGACGATTTTTAGATGAAAATTGATGATTTTAGAAGTTTGACCTAGAGTTGACTGTTGACCTTGTGACCACAAAAATAATAATAATAATAATAAATTTATTTTATATAGCGCTTTTCAAGAAGCCCAAAGGCGCTTTGACAGAGTACAAAAAACAAGTGCAAAAAGACAAAAATCAATCGGTAAATAATCAAAGCAAAAGGAAGAAGGAGAAGAGATAGTCAGGGGTTAAATGCTGTGGGTTAAATGTTGAATGCAGTGTTGAACAGGTGGGTCTTGAGTGATGTTTTGAATGTGGTGAGTGAGGAGGAGTCTCTGATGGTGTGAGGTAGTGAGTTCCAGAGGGTGGGAGCAGCGATGGAGAAGGCCCTGTCCCCCCAGGATCTGAATTTGGTCTGCATGGGGGGGGGAGGGGTCAGGAGGTTGGTACCAGCAGAGCGGAGGTTGCGGGTGGGGTGTGTCTGGAGAGGAGGTCAGTCAGCTAGGATGGGGCCAGGTTATGGAGGGCTTTGTAGGTCAAGAGGAGGATTTTGTACTGGATTCTCTGGGGGATGGGGAGCCAGTGAAGCTTATAAAGGACGGGGGTGATGTGGTCACGGGTCCAGGAATGGGTGAGTAGACGGGCAGCGGAGTTCTGAATGTAATGGAGTTTATTGGTGATTATTGAGGGTGAACCATAGAGGAGGCTGTTGCAGTAGTCCAGACGGGAGGTGATGAAGGCGTGGATGAGGGTTTCTGCAGCCGTGGAGGAGAGGGATGGACGGAGACGGGCGATGTTTTTCAAGTGAAAGCAGGCTGTCTTTGTGATCTGTTTAGTGTATTTGTCGAAGGAGAGGGTTTGGTCAAAGATGATGCCAAGATTCCGGATGTGAGAGGAGGTGGATACTGGGAAACCGTCGATGTTGAGGGCAAAGTTATGGGTGGATTTGGTGAGCGTTTTTGGGCCAATGATGATTATTTCAGATTTATCATAGTTAAGTTTGAGGAAGTTGATTTGAAGCCAGGATTTTATTTCAGTGATGCAGTTTGTCCTGGATGAAAAGCTGGATGTCATCGGCGAAGCAGTGGAATTGGAGACCATGACGGCGGATTAAGTGACCAAGGGGGGACAGGTACAGGATGAAGAGGAGTGGGCCAAGAACTGAACCTTGGGGGACACCTTGGGGGAGGGGAGCAGTGGGGGATTTGCAGTTATTGATGGAGATGAACTGGCGTCTGTCAGAGAGGTATGATTTGAACCAAGAGAGGGCAGTGCCGGTAATGTTAAAGGTGGTTTCAAGTCGGGTGAGGAGGACGGTGTGATTGATGGTGTCAAAGGCGGCGCTGAGGTCGAGGAGGATGAGAATGTTGAGGTTGCCGGCATCAGAGGAGAGGAGAAGGTCGTTGGTGATTTTGAGGAGAGCAGTTTCAGTACTATGGTTGGAGCGGAATCCGGATTGGAATGTTTCATACAGGTTATTGGCAGAGAGGTGATGTTTGAGTTGAGTGGCTACAGCGCGTTCCAAAACTTTTGACAGAAAGGGTAGGTTGGAGATGGGTCTGAAGTTGTTTAGGGTGTCAGGGTTTAGTCCAGGTTTTTTCAGAATGGGGGTAACAGCAGCAATTTTGAGGGATGGTGGGACGATGCCTGCAGACAGGGAGGAGTTTATTGTTGCAGTGATAAGTGGAGAGAGAGCAGGAAGGGAGGCCTTGACAAAGCTGGAGGGGATGGGGTCAAGAGTGCAGGTGGCAGTTTTCATTCCTATGAGGAGTTCAGAGAGGTCAGTAGGGGAGACTGGGGAGAACTGAGACAGGGGTTGGCAGGATAAGGGGGGGGCAGGTGGTTTGAGGGGGAGCGGGTGCGGTGGTGGTTAAGCTGTTGTAGATGTTGTCAATTTTGCTTTGGAAGAATGAAAGGAAGGAGATGCAGTTTTCTACTGTGAATGACTGGGTGGTGGTGTTCAGGGGGCTGAGGAGTTTGTTTATTGTAGAGAAGAGTGCTTTTGGGTTTCCAGAGCCAGAGTAGATAATTTGAGAGTAGTAGGCGGAGCGGGCGCGGGAGAGGGCATCTTTGTAGTGCTGTAGGTGGTCCTTGTAGGCTTGGGAGTGAATTTTGAGACGTTTTATTGCGGAGTCTTTCAACTTGGCGAGCACGAGTTTTCATCAGGCGGAGTTCAGGGGTAAACCAGGGAGCAGAATGGGTGAAAGAAACTGTTTTGGTTTTTATTGGTGCAAGCTGGTCAAGGCAGGAGGAGAGAGTGTGGTTGTAGTAGTCAGTGAGGTCAGAAGGGGTGTGGAGGTCAACGAAGGGAGAAGTGGACATTTTTTCAGAGAGGGTGGATGAGAATGAGGTAGGTGAAAGAGCGTTTAGCTTATGGAAGTTGATTGTGCGATAATGCCTTGGTGCTGGGGTGGGGATGTTGATGGACATAGTGATGGCTAAGTGGTCAGAGAGGGTGAGGTCGGAGCCAGAGAGATGGTGCAAAATCAATCCAGTAGAGCAGACAAGGTCCAGAATGTGCCCACGGTTATGGGTAGGAAAGTTGACATGTTGAGTGAGGTTAAAGCAGGTGAGTAAATCAGTGAAGTCAGTGGTTATTGTGGAGTCAGTGGAGTCCATGTGGATATTGAAATCACCGAGGAGGAGGATTGAGGGGGAGAGGGAACAGAGCTGGGTCAGAAAGTTGGAGAAGTCAGACAGGAATGATGGGTGTGGTTTGGGAGGGCGGTGGACGACAGCCATGACTGACTGCGTGTGACCAGAGAGTTTAAAAGCCAGGTGTTCAAATGATGGAGCAGATGAGATGGAGATGAGGCTGGTCTTGATGTCCTGTCGGTGTATTACGGCAATTCCACCAACTCGGCCCTCCAAGCGTGGTTTATTGATGTATGAATATCCATTGGGTGTAGTGAGGTTGAGTGAGAAGTAGTCCAGAGGTTGTTGCCAGGTTTCAGTGAGACAGAGAAAGTCCAGTTTATTATCCAGAATGTAGTCGTTCAGGATGAGGCTTTTGTTGTTGAGGGACCGTGTATTGAACAGAGTAAGCTTCATGTTTGTTTGTACGGTGGGGATGAACTCAGGTGATTTAGCCAGGGTTTGCAGACAGGAGGTGCGATCGTGTGCGTTGCTGTGACCAGGTGCGCTGGGACGATGAGTGGGAGTGTGCTGAGCCGACCAGAGTAAGGGAATGAAGTGACCTGCTTGTAAGTAAACAAACTTACGACCAGAGCCTCTCTGAATATATCTGGGTCGTTGCAGGAGTCCGTGGTATTTGATTGCAGAGATCCATGATGGGGTGGAGTAAGTGTTGAGCAGAAGTAGCCTTGCAGCGGAGTACCTTAGAGCCATGTCAGGCAGGAGCGAAGGGGACGAGGACAAGGCCAAGGTCGAGGAGGACGAGTAGGCCTTGCCAGTGGAAGCGGCTTGCCAGAAGCGGCGAGCAAGACAGTAAAGGCCGGAGCGGCAGACAAGGCGCAGGACAGTCCGGGAGCGGGCCTGAGGCAACAGTGGAAGAGCCGGGCAGGCGAAGCCAGGAGCAGAGCCGGGACCGAGCAGGGAGCAGACCCAACGGCCAAAAAGCCGCCATGGCCACCAGAAAAGCAGACTATGGACAATGACCCAGTCGGAGAAGCGGCGAACAAGTAACGCCAGCGTCCTCTCCAGACCGGACCAGAAGCGGATTCAAATCAAAATAGTTGGTTTCCCAATTTAGTGACTAAATATACAAATGCTGTTCAATTTTCAAGTCAATCAGATTAAAATTGATGTTTTTCAGATGAAAATTGATGATTTTGGAAGTTTGACCTTTTGACCTCAAAAATAGTTGGTTTCCCAATTTAGTGACTCAATATACAAATGCTGTTCAATTTTCAAGTCAATCGGATTAAAAATGGCGATTTTAGAAATTAGACCTCCAGATGACCTTTGACCTTTCACCTCAAAATCATTCTCAATTGTGAGGACCTCAACAACTTGGTGAAGTTTCATGACGATCGGTTTAGAATTGTGACCTGTAGGCCGGTGACAAACAGACAGACAGAATAACAAACGCAACCGACCAATGTACTTGAAAAATCTTCGATAATCAAGAAAGCAATAATCTGATGCAAACAAAAACATGTGGGTAATTAAATAAAACTAGGTGACAAAAGCCTTTCAGAACCGGTGGCAGTTTCACTTGTTTTGATTCCATGTAATCGGTGCATCATAGCATTCCGATGAGGTTCGTGAAGGTACCTGAAAAAGCGGAACGTCTTGCGCTAGAAACTTGGCCAGGTTCACATCCATGATGGCACGTAGGAGCAAAATGCTCTCATCTTCCTCTGGAAATCGCAGCTTTAGGCTCCCAGCAGCAGCCAGCACGGACTTGACAGCACGCATCCCGTAGTCATAGTGATGCTGTGATGAAAGCTGCTCAGAACACAGCCGGTATGTTGCCACGATCTTGTGGGAGAGGCTACCAGGAGGCATCATCATAATCACAGTGATCAATGGCATCTAGAAATGGCCTCGAATATGAAGTGCTACAATCACAGGTAAAGTACAGGTGGTACTCTCAGGTGTCTATAAAACGCATGCAAAGCACAGGTGGTATTTTAATGTGCCTCAAGCTCAATTCAATATGGACACACCGAGTCCATAAGGACATCGTACCTTCTCGAGTCAACGAAGCCCATTGAGTAGAGGGATATTTCACCAATGAGACCATAATCTGGCACCATCATGGCTACCGTTCGGAAGAGAACCTGAAAGAAGGAAGCATAGTAGATCCTTCCTTAGCGAACATTCTAACTGCTTGGTCTGGTTGAGGACAATCATGGGTTTATAATTATTTCTGATTTCGAGCCACTTGTGCTTTATGGATCAGCAACGATCTATATCTTGGGGATGGTTGCCACTCAATATTGTAACACCTGTGAATGACAGAAGAATATTACACTTTACATCAAAGTTTGAATAAACCAATTTCAATATGGTGCCCTCGTGGTGTTTGGGTGTTTGTTCGGGGAACAGTAAGAAAGGATTTCCGGGTCAAAACGAAGTCTGATGATGTGCAGGATGACCATTTTGATTAATATGGCATAGTAAGGGAAACATATGAAAATCTGTTAACTAAATTGTTACCAAAAGATTTCTTCACCAATATGTTTGGAAAGGTGTGTAATAACATGTGTTAAAATGTTGAAGGTCAACTCCCGTGGGAAACCCAGAAAAAAAGCTGTTGAATTCGGGTACCGAAAAATTATTTTCGAGAATTTTTTTTTTTTTAATCGGCCCTTAAGTAACTTATGAGGGGTCAAATAAGGGTTTTTCATGATTCTGAGTTGATTGTTAACATTTATATTTCACCACAGACACTCCTTTGTGGAAAAATAATTTCTAAATATATCTCATTTTCTACTTTGCAGGACATGGAGTCTAGCAATATGGATGAAGACGTTACTCCACCTGTGCTCAATTGCTTCATCTGTGCACGCTCGGATACACCAGCTGAAAGGCTCATACAGGCAACTCCAAAGGGATACTCAACTTTATTGAAACAAGCAGAAACTGTCGAAAATGTTACTGTTGTGGAACGTATGAAGGAGGCTCAAAAGGAAGGAAAACTGAGGTACCACCAGAAGTGTAAAAATGATCTGTACAACAACTTTGTTGCAACCACCAAGAAGTCAGCTCAAGCATCAAAGGCAGAGAAAGAGTCATCAAAGTTGAAGAGAAGACGCACTACTTGTGAGTTCAGTTCATCAACTGGCTGCAGTTCTAGAAGATCACAGTCAGTTGACCTCCTGTATAAGGATGTATGCATTCTTTGCAACCAACCAGCCCAGCTCTACAAAAATAATCCAGCACAAGCTAGAAAGAAATACAGAGTGCCAGATAATTTGACTGCAGATACACTGAAGGCAAGCTTGCTGAAGACAGCACGGAGTCGCGGGGATGACTGGGGCACTGAAGTCACTGGACGCCTGGAAGGGATCAACGACTTGGTAGCAGAAGAAACACTGTACCATTTGCGATGCAAACTTATGTTTGCGAGAGGTGACAGTTTGTCCAAGACTGATGAGGAAGGAAAAAGGAAGAGAGGACAGAGGAGTATTGATGAGGAGCGAGAGGCAGCGCGCTTTTTTATTGAATTCTGCGAATGGTTAGACTCAGAATTAGAGCATGGGGTAATGAACATGGACCAAGTCCATGAAAAGCTGCAGGAGTTTGATCAGTCACCAGAGAAGAGCCTTTCTTATTCAAAGCATTGGCTAAAGATAAAACTTCTAGAGAAATACGAAGACACCTTGTATTTCACAACACAGGAAAGAAGGGCAGATGTACTCTGTCTCAAAGATGGCACCGACAATATTCTGCGAGAGCATCATGCTAATCTTGACCATGGAGATGAGAAGACTCAGATCATAAAGACGGCACTCAAGTTCATATCCAATGATATTGCCTTGATTGATTTAGGTCCAAAGTCATACCCCACCACACACAGTATGACTGACATCGATAGTCAGCTGACACTTGTTCCTGCAAGCCTTCAGATGTTCTTGAGACCGATTGTCAAGACAGACGAAAGAGTTGCCGTTTGGGGGCAGAATTTTATTAAGGCCTGTCGACCTCGGTCTGGAGTATTGCCACACCAAATGGGGCTTGCCATACAACTTGATCATAGATTTGGGTCAAAATGGATGCTCAACAAGTTCCACCGGCTGGGATACACTGAGTCTTACACGGAGACACAAAACTACAAATACTGCTTCCTTAATAGTAGGAGTGGAGACGATGTTCCAGATACTTCTGGCACTCTTGACACCATTGTGGAGGAAACCGATGAACAGATCAATGATGAGGTTGCGGTTGATGCTACGCTTGAGGATCAATCAGTGATGACAGCCAAAGTGCCAGCCAGTGAAAGTGAATTGTCAAGTAATGATCAGGTTGTAGCGGCTACCGCTGGGTTTTCACAATCGCCTTGCACCTATCAAGGACGCGGAGCGATCACCATGCCGGGCTCGTCCAGGACGCCCGGGCAGGCTCGCCCTCAACTTGCCAGGCCGCAGCCAGGATGCTGGGCCACGCCCCCTCTCGCCTTTCCTGGGCAAACGCTCCGGGATAATAGGTATATATATTGCTGCCCGATAAACAGGCTTTTCAGAGTGCCTGAGTGTTTGGTTTGATTAAAGCAACTCGGATGAATTCCAGCTTTTTGTCGCGTCCATTCTTCCGATCGACGTGGGAGCCCCAGCTCCTTCAAGGTGGTCTTTATGGAGGTTGGGGAAACAAACAAGACTGTTGACATAGACAATGAAGATCAAGACTGTCTGAAGAAGACATAGACAATGACTGTTGAAACTTCTGACATTGTGAATGAGAAATAACTCTTGAGTATTATATATGTATGTGAAATAAAAGCTACTTTGTGTGTAAATGTAAAAGTGAAAATATAAATGTTAACAATCAACTCAGAATCATGAAAAACCCATATTTGACCCCTCATAAGTTACTTAAGGGCCGATTAAAAAAAAAAATTTCTCGAAAATAATTTTTCGGTACCCGAATTCAACAGCTTTTTTTCTGGGTTTCCCACGGGAGTTGAACTTCAACATTTTAACACATGTTATTACACACCTTTACAAACATATTGGTGAAGAAAATTTTTGGTAAAAATTTAGTTAACAGATTTGTGAAATATCTCATAAAATGCCCTTACTAGCAGGAGGACTGCCAATATACAATTGAAGGGGACTATATGAGTGGGGTACAACCCCAGTTTAGAGATATCTATTGTGACAGCTCATATTCTGAGGAAGAATATGGATTGTCCTCATGTTCCAAAATTATGTCACCAACGTTCAGGGCCATGTATTCCTTCTCTGGATTGTTTGGTTTTGAGGAGAGACGGGGAAACTTTCTCACTTCACTTGTTTTTTTTGATCGACTGAATGCCTTGTTTTCAGCTACGTTTGCCATTTATACCCACCCAGTTATACCCACCATGCCCCCCTCCCTTTCCCCCCATGATGCATCACACCTGTGGCAGGAGGAGGCAGGAGAGGGAGGGGTGAGGAAGGGAGTGGGGGGAGTGGAAGGGGGTTCATCACCTTTTCGTTGAATATATGCTGGTGAATGTGCCGTTCAAAGTGTGATGCCGATCAGGAAGAAGAAGAAGCCGTACTACCAACTTCGTACACTTCTGGAATTGTTTGATTTATTTGTGTTCAAATGTCTGGTGATTGTTTTGTATTTATTTATGCGAATGTGTACTTGTATATAACTGTCCATTAATTTTAAAAAGGCTTAGGCACTATCGAGCAATTTTTTTTTTTTTAATCCAAAAAAACGAACTTTTTTAATTTCAGAATTTATTTCTTTTTGCCTGAAACACTCCCAGGCACTCACTGATGAACCTTTGAAAGTTCGACAAAGATCCGTTCAGCCATCTCTGAGAAAAATGGCAACACACAGATACGCAGACAGACAGACCAACGGCTCTATGTAGTAGATAATGACCAGGATGTGTTCCAGAGGAGTGAGTGTTGCGTGAAGGTCTGACTATAAGAGGTCGCCATAACATCATGCCTATGGAGAAAGGTTCCCGGGAACGTATGAATTAAGTATATGAGCGCCATTGGACGACTTTGTTTGGCATCGATTAGCACAACATACAGATGTTATTGTGCAGTTATGCAAGTAAACAAAACCTTTGTGATGCGGTAACTGAAACACTGTCATCGTAACTTAACTTAAGTACGTGTTGGAGTCGAAAAAGTAAACAAATCAATTCATCCATACAGTCAGGATACGTGCAAGTGCTGACCTTGAGGTTGTCCGGGAGCTCGGCCCGACCAGCATAGCCCGGGTTCATCGTGATGAAGATCGCACACGTCCGATCAAGGACCAGTTCGGTTCCCTCAAAGAGGAAGCATCTCAAGTTGCGTGCAATCGCCTGCTGGATGCTCAAGATCTGCTGTGCGATTACCGACAACACCTCGACCTGCAACACCAACAGAGAACCTGGTGACCTCCACCGACTTCACTCTTTACAGAAAGGAATGAAATTGATAGGAAGGTCCGATATTCACGTTTCTCACTCGTGTACCTCAATGCGATTGAACTCATCAAAGCAGGCCCAGGCACCAGCTTGCGCGAGGCCTTTGAAGAATTTCCCCATTGCTTTGTAGTCGAGACCATCGGAGCAATTAAAAACAACGCACTGTGAAACAATGAGGTTAGTGATGTGAGATGGGTGGAAGTTACAAACACACCGTGATTGGAAACGCTTTCGTCATAACCATTTGGTGACATCGAAATTGTGTGGATGATTGAGACTCTCAATAACTTAGGAGTTCAAAGGTCACAATACGACTTTGAAATTCCAGCTATCTAATCTATATCTAATATATCTATTACTAAAATAAGAAACATCCATCCATCCATGTGTCCATCACGCTTTAATATAAAGGGCTCTGCTGTCGAAGAATAATATAAATGGAACCGTTGGAAACCGAATAATCTATTTACTTGTTTGGAAAGCTAATAATCCATTTACTTGTTTGGAAAGCTAATAATCCATTTACTTGTTTGGAAAGCTAATAATCTATTTACTTGTTTGGAAAGCTAATAATCCATTTACTTGTTTGGAAAGCTAATAATCTATTGACTTATTTGGAAAGCTAATAATCCATTTACTTGTTTGGAAAGCTAATAATCCATTTACTTGTTTGGAAAGCTAATAATCCATTTACTTGTTTGGAAAGCTAATAATCTATTGACTTATTTGGAAAGCTAATAATCCATTTACTTGTTTGGAAAGCTAATAATCCATTTACTTGTTTGGAAAGCTAATAATCTATTGACTTATTTGGAAAGCTAATAATCCATTTACTTGTTTGAAAAGCTAATAATCTATTGACTTATTTGGAAAGCTAATAATCCATTTACTTGTTTGGAAAGCTAATAATCCATTTACTTGTTTGGAAAGCTAATAATCCATTTACTTGTTTGGAAAGCTAATAATCAATTTACTTGTTTGGAAAGCTAATAATCCATTTACTTGTTTGGAAAGCTAATAATCCATTTACTTGTTTGGAAAGCTAATAATCTATTGACTTATTTGGAAAGCTAATAATCCATTTACTTGTTTGGAAAGCTAATAATCCATTTACTTGTTTGGAAAGCTAATAATCTATTGACTTATTTGGAAAGCTAATAATCCATTTACTTGTTTGGAAAGCTAATAATCCATTTACTTGTTTGGAAAGCTAATAATCCATTTACTTGTTTGGAAAGCTAATAATCCATTTACTTGTTTGGAAAGCTAATAATCCATTTACTTGTTTGGAAAGCTAATAATCTATTGACTTATTTGGAAAGCTAATAATCCATTTACTTGTTTGGAAAGCTAATAATCCATTTACTTGTTTGGAAAGCTAATAATCTATTGACTTATTTGGAAAGCTAATAATCCATTTACTTGTTTGGAAAGCTAATAATCCATTTACTTGTTTGAAAAGCTAATAATCTATTGACTTATTTGGAAAGCTAATAATCCATTTACTTGTTTGGAAAGCTAATAATCCATTTACTTGTTTGGAAAGCTAATAATCTATTTACTTGTTTGGAAAGCTAATAATCTATTTACTTGTTTGGAAAGCTAATAATCTATTTACTTGTTTGGAAAGCTAATAATCTATTTACTTGTTTGGAAAGCTAATAATCCATTTACTTGTTTGGAAAGCTAATAATCTATTGACTTATTTGGAAAGCTAATAATCCATTTACTTGTTTGGAAAGCTAATAATCTATTTACTTGTTTGGAAAGCTAATAATCTATTTACTTGTTTGGAAAGCTAATAATCTATTTACTTGTTTGGAAAGCTAATAATCTATTTACTTGTTTGGAAAGCTAATAATCTATTTACTTGTTTGGAAAGCTAATAATCTATTTACTTGTTTGGAAAGCTAATAATCTATTTACTTGTTTGGAAAGCTAATAATCTATTAACTTGTTTGGAAAGCTAATAATCTATTTACTTGTTTGGAAAGCTAATAATCCATTTACTTGTTTGGAAAGCTAATAATCCATTTACTTGTTTGGAAAGCTAATAATCTATTTACTTGTTTGGAAAGCTAATAATCCATTTACTTGTTTGGAAAGCTAATAATCCATTTACTTGTTTGGAAAGCTAATAATCCATTTACTTGTTTGGAAAGCTAATAATCCATTTACTTGTTTGGAAAGCTAATAATCCATTTACTTGTTTGGAAAGCTAATAATCTATTGACTTATTTGGAAAGCTAATAATCCATTTACTTGTTTGGAAAGCTAATAATCCATTTACTTGTTTGGAAAGCTAATAATCTATTGACTTATTTGGAAAGCTAATAATCCATTTACTTGTTTGGAAAGCTAATAATCCATTTACTTGTTTGGAAAGCTAATAATCTATTTACTTGTTTGGAAAGCTAATAATCTATTTACTTGTTTGGAAAGCTAATAATCTATTTACTTGTTTGGAAAGCTAATAATCTATTTACTTGTTTGGAAAGCTAATAATCTATTTACTTGTTTGGAAAGCTAATAATCTATTAACTTGTTTGGAAAGCTAATAATCTATTTACTTGTTTGGAAAGCTAATAATCCATTTACTTGTTTGGAAAGCTAATAATCCATTTACTTGTTTGGAAAGCTAATAATCTATTTACTTGTTTGGAAAGCTAATAATCCATTTACTTGTTTGGAAAGCTAATAATCCATTTACTTGTTTGGAAAGCTAATAATCCATTTACTTGTTTGGAAAGCTAATAATCCATTTACTTGTTTGGAAAGCTAATAATCCATTTACTTGTTTGGAAAGCTAATAATCCATTTACTTGTTTGGAAAGCTAATAATCCATTTACTTGTTTGGAAAGCTAATAATCTATTGACTTATTTGGAAAGCTAATAATCCATTTACTTGTTTGGAAAGCTAATAATCCATTTACTTGTTTGGAAAGCTAATAATCTATTGACTTATTTGGAAAGCTAATAATCCATTTACTTGTTTGGAAAGCTAATAATCCATTTACTTGTTTGGAAAGCTAATAATCTATTTACTTGTTTGGAAAGCTAATAATCTATTTACTTGTTTGGAAAGCTAATAATCTATTTACTTGTTTGGAAAGCTAATAATCTATTTACTTGTTTGGAAAGCTAATAATCTATTTACTTGTTTGGAAAGCTAATAATCTATTAACTTGTTTGGAAAGCTAATAATCTATTTACTTGTTTGGAAAGCTAATAATCCATTTACTTGTTTGGAAAGCTAATAATCCATTTACTTGTTTGGAAAGCTAATAATCTATTTACTTGTTTGGAAAGCTAATAATCCATTTACTTGTTTGGAAAGCTAATAATCCATTTACTTGTTTGGAAAGCTAATAATCTATTTACTTGTTTGGAAAGCTAATAATCCATTTACTTGTTTGGAAAGCTAATAATCCATTTACTTGTTTGGAAAGCTAATAATCCATTTACTTGTTT
The DNA here is from genome assembly GCF_964187855.1 of Myxine glutinosa. Taxonomy (NCBI): domain Eukaryota; kingdom Metazoa; phylum Chordata; class Myxini; order Myxiniformes; family Myxinidae; genus Myxine; species Myxine glutinosa. The sequence goes on from NC_136261.1 coordinate 294,756,613, forward strand.
GGAAAGCTAATAATCCATTTACTTGTTTGGAAAGCTAATAATCCATTTACTTGTTTGGAAAGCTAATAATCCATTTACTTGTTTGGAAAGCTAATAATCCATTTACTTGTTTGGAAAGCTAATAATCTATTGACTTATTTGGAAAGCTAATAATCCATTTACTTGTTTGGAAAGCTAATAATCCATTTACTTGTTTGGAAAGCTAATAATCTATTGACTTATTTGGAAAGCTAATAATCCATTTACTTGTTTGGAAAGCTAATAATCCATTTACTTGTTTGGAAAGCTAATAATCTATTTACTTGTTTGGAAAGCTAATAATCTATTTACTTGTTTGGAAAGCTAATAATCTATTTACTTGTTTGGAAAGCTAATAATCTATTTACTTGTTTGGAAAGCTAATAATCTATTTACTTGTTTGGAAAGCTAATAATCTATTAACTTGTTTGGAAAGCTAATAATCTATTTACTTGTTTGGAAAGCTAATAATCCATTTACTTGTTTGGAAAGCTAATAATCCATTTACTTGTTTGGAAAGCTAATAATCTATTTACTTGTTTGGAAAGCTAATAATCCATTTACTTGTTTGGAAAGCTAATAATCCATTTACTTGTTTGGAAAGCTAATAATCCATTTACTTGTTTGGAAAGCTAATAATCCATTTACTTGTTTGGAAAGCTAATAATCCATTTACTTGTTTGGAAAGCTAATAATCTATTGACTTATTTGGAAAGCTAATAATCCATTTACTTGTTTGGAAAGCTAATAATCCATTTACTTGTTTGGAAAGCTAATAATCTATTGACTTATTTGGAAAGCTAATAATCCATTTACTTGTTTGGAAAGCTAATAATCCATTTACTTGTTTGAAAAGCTAATAATCTATTGACTTATTTGGAAAGCTAATAATCCATTTACTTGTTTGGAAAGCTAATAATCCATTTACTTGTTTGGAAAGCTAATAATCTATTTACTTGTTTGGAAAGCTAATAATCTATTTACTTGTTTGGAAAGCTAATAATCTATTTACTTGTTTGGAAAGCTAATAATCTATTTACTTGTTTGGAAAGCTAATAATCCATTTACTTGTTTGGAAAGCTAATAATCTATTGACTTATTTGGAAAGCTAATAATCCATTTACTTGTTTGGAAAGCTAATAATCTATTTACTTGTTTGGAAAGCTAATAATCTATTTACTTGTTTGGAAAGCTAATAATCTATTTACTTGTTTGGAAAGCTAATAATCTATTTACTTGTTTGGAAAGCTAATAATCTATTTACTTGTTTGGAAAGCTAATAATCTATTTACTTGTTTGGAAAGCTAATAATCTATTTACTTGTTTGGAAAGCTAATAATCTATTAACTTGTTTGGAAAGCTAATAATCTATTTACTTGTTTGGAAAGCTAATAATCCATTTACTTGTTTGGAAAGCTAATAATCCATTTACTTGTTTGGAAAGCTAATAATCTATTTACTTGTTTGGAAAGCTAATAATCTATTGACTTATTTGGAAAGCTAATAATCCATTTACTTGTTTGGAAAGCTAATAATCTATTTACTTGTTTGGAAAGCTAATAATCTATTTACTTGTTTGGAAAGCTAATAATCTATTTACTTGTTTGGAAAGCTAATAATCTATTTACTTGTTTGGAAAGCTAATAATCTATTTACTTGTTTGGAAAGCTAATAATCTATTTACTTGTTTGGAAAGCTAATAATCCATTTACTTGTTTGGAAAGCTAATAATCTATTTACTTGTTTGGAAAGCTAATAATCTATTTACTTGTTTGGAAAGCTAATAATCTATTTACTTGTTTGGAAAGCTAATAATCGATTTACTTGTTTGGAAAGCTAATAATCTATTTACTTGTTTGGAAAGCTAATAATCTATTTACTTGTTTGGAAAGCTAATAATCTATTTACTTGTTTGGAAAGCTAATAATCTATTTACTTGTTTGGAAAGCTAATAATCTATTTACTTGTTTGGAAAGCTAATAATCTATTTACTTGTTTGGAAAGCTAATAATCCATTTACTTGTTTGGAAAGCTAATAATCTATTTACTTGTTTGGAAAGCTAATAATCTATTTACTTGTTTGGAAAGCTAATAATCTATTTACTTGTTTGGAAAGCTAATAATCTATTTACTTGTTTGGAAAGCTAATAATCTATTTACTTGTTTGGAAAGCTAATAATCCATTTACTTGTTTGGAAAGCTAATAATCTATTTACTTGTTTGGAAAGATAATAATCTATTTACTGGTATGGAAAGCTAATAATCTATTAACTTGTTTGGAAAGCTAATAATCTATTTACTTGTTTGGAAAGCTAATAATCCATTTACTTGTTTGGAAAGCTAATAATCTATTTACTTGTTTGGAAAGCTAATAATCCATTTACTTGTTTGGAAAGCTAATAATCTATTTACTTGTTTGGAAAGATAATAATCTATTTACTGGTATGGAAAGCTAATAATCTATTTACTTGTTTGGAAAGCTAATAATCTATTTACTTGTTTGGAAAGCTAATAATCTATTTACTTGTTTGGAAAGCTAATAATCTATTTACTTGTTTGGAAAGATAATAATCCATTTACTTGTTTGGAAAGCTAATAATCTATTTACTTGTTTGGAAAGCTAATAATCTATTTACTTGTTTGGAAAGCTAATAATCTATTTACTTGTTTGGAAAGCTAATAATCCATTTACTTGTTTGGAAAGCTAATAATCTATTTACTTGTTTGGAAAGATAATAATCTATTTACTGGTATGGAAAGCTAATAATCTATTTACTTGTTTGGAAAGCTAATAATCTATTTACTTGTTTGGAAAGCTAATAATCTATTTACTTGTTTGGAAAGCTAATAATCCATTTACTTGTTTGGAAAGCTAATAATCTATTTACTTGTTTGGAAAGATAATAATCTATTTACTGGTATGGAAAGCTAATAATCTATTTACTTGTTTGGAAAGCTAATAATCTATTTACTTGTTTGGAAAGCTAATAATCTATTTACTTGTTTGGGAAGCTAATAATCTATTTACTTGTTTGGAAAGCTAATAATCTATTTACTTGTTTGGAAAGCTAATAATCCATTTACTTGTTTGGAAAGGTAATAATCTATTTACTTCAGCGATTAAATCCGTCAGCGAAGCGACGGATAGTCACAGCTAGTATAATATAATCTGGGAACCAGTCGGGGGAGATTAAGTCTCACTTCTAGAGGTGTAAAAATTGAGTGAATTCAGAACGGCTAAATGTACTCATGCACCTGCTTGGCCAATGCTTTAGCCAAGTCCTTTGTGGTCTCGGTTTTTCCGGTGCCCGCTGGGCCTTCCGGAGCACCACCGAGGTTCAATTTCAAAGCCCCCATAAGAGTCCTTAGTGCACAGACACAGGGGTGTAAAGATGAGTCAGTCGCATTTATAAACCGAGGTCTCAAAGATAAATGTCATGTGATACCTGTAGCAGCGATCCGTGAGGGGGGTGATGACGAGTCGAGGTGAGTTCCCTAAATACTCGTAGCCGTATTTGAGCTCCGCCGTGATCATACGGATCATTATGTCTCCCTCCTCCCAGTAATAGCGCAACTGCGAGATCCACTGAAAGTCGTTGATGCTGGAGATTCCCTCCTCTGTCAACTTGGCAACGACATCACGAGCTGCAGTGAAATGATAACAGGTGCATTAATTTCACGTGTGATAACAGATGCTTCACTCTTTCATTCCTCTTTTCTCCCGCCTCTGGAACAAATTCCCTCACTCTATTCAATCCCACTCCTCCCTCCAGGTCTTTAAAATAGCTGTTCACCACCATCTCTTATCTTCCCCCATCCAAAATATTGATCTTTTCTACCCCCGCTAATTCACCCCAGATCCACTTTTTTGAAATACCGACTTCTTCCTGGAAGTCCTAGCAGTGTTCATGTGCTTTTTTTTTTACCTCTCCCACCCCAGCCCCTCCCCCTTCCCATGCCTCCTCCCACAAGCCCTCTCCCTCCCACAGATCTCCCGATGTCCCTGTTCTCTACCGTTGGACTTGTGTGCTTCCCTCTCTCCCCCCATCTTGTCTCCCGCTCCCTTTATCTTATGTTTTATGTGTCAGTTTTATGTGATTAATGTTAGCTCTTCCACGATCCTCGATCTTGTACACACACACACACACACACAAAAAAAATTACCTTCGCCAAAGGAGAGGGTATGTGGTTGGCGAGCCCAAAGGAGAGGGTATGAGGTCTCCTTCGGCGAGGGTAATTTTTTTTTTTTTTTTGCATTTGGGTCCGTTTGTCTGTCTGTCTGTCTGCACAGAATGAGTATGTTTTTCTCTTCAACTGTTGGTCCGATTCACAGGAAAATTTCACCATAGGTGCGCCTCCTCCTGTGGAAGTTTAATGATAATTATGATGTCACAGGTCACGTGGTAGGGTGCCATCTTGAAAAAAACGAAAAACTTTGCACCTTTATGTCTCCAAAAGTGCTGAGTCGAAAAAAATTGAGACATGGCTCATTGAAAAGAACTCTCCATGGGGAATAACATTTGTTAATGATGATGTCATAGGTGACTTCAATATGATGTCACAATTCAACAAGTACAAAATTTCATCCGATTAGGATGAAATTTCTTGAGCGTCATCTAGGGATAAATTGGTGGAGAAAAAAAGTAAATAAATAATAATGACGTTATTGGTCACGTGGTTCGGCCGCCATTTTTTTTTTTTAACACAAAAGCCTTAAAAAACACTAAAAACCCTTTTTCTCCAAAACGGCTGAACAGATTGAGGCGAAACTTTACAGGCATGATCATATACCCATGACGAACAAATAGTTCCACGACCATGACGTCATAGGTCACATGGTTTGGTGGCTATGATTTTTTGAAGAATAAACTTTTAAAAAGCCACTCCTCCCGAATGACTGAACAGATCGAATGGAAACTTGGCACTTATGATCCCCATGCCTTGGGGATACCATAGTGCCCTTGAATTAATTCATACGTCACATGATTTGGTGGCCATATTCAATAAAACGAAAATCTTTTAAAAATTTAATCTCTTGAACTGCTTCATTCGATGGATGTGAAAAAAAAAAAAAAACACCTTTAGAGGCCATTTTTCCCCGCAAAGCGGGGGTTGGCCTTTTTCGGGAACCGTGGTTGTTGTTGTTTTTTGGTCCCCTTTTTGAAGCAATGTTTTACGGCCGGATGCCCTTCCTGACGCCAACCCTTTTTGCCGCCTTTAACGACAAACAGGGAATTACCAGTGAACTGGTACTCAATTAGCCGACCTCGGAAGGATGACAGGCTGAGTCAACCCCCCTGGCGTTAATTCAGCGATCGACCGGGATTCGAACCCAGGATCCTAGGATCCTAAGCCGGCACCCTAGCCGCTAGCCCAACACCAGGGTTTTTCGATGGATGTGAAACTTCAAAGTAATTAAGTAACCATAAAGGGGAACACTTGTTTAAAATTTCAACATGATTGGCCTTATGGACTGGCAGCCAGAAGTTGTTATTGTTTGAAGAAGAAGAAAGTCGACTATATTATCTTCTCCAGATGTGTGAGTTTTCAATATATCTATTAATTATGTACTGTTTGAAGTCAGTGGCATCCTGTCTATTAATTATGTACTATTGGAATGTACCTTTTGACACTTTGGACTGCTGAGACCCATTGGGCCTTTGAGGAACCTTTAAGACCCCCCAAGACGCTTTAGACCACCAAGACCCCAAAATACCTCGAAGACCCTTAAACACCATGAAGAACCAGAGGACCTCGAGGACACAAAAGACCCCGGGGACTCAAAAGACCCCGAGGACAGCTTCATTAAAATATATATATATGTAAAATACAATACTGAATTCAGCTTTATAAAAAAGGATGTCATGTGTCAAGCGTGTCTGATGAAGTGGGGTTGTACAAAATAATGAAAGAATGTACAAAATAGCAAGGGTCTGCAATCTCTGATTGTACTTTCTTGTTGTACATGGAATCAGGGGTGAACGTTTGTTTGTGTAAAGATACTTGTGAGTTTTGAATGAAATCTTTTTCTTCTTTCGTATACAGTATAAGGTTGTGGGGTAGCATCATTGACTGAGAATGGGGGTGTGCGGTTGATACAGTGCCCCTTGTAGGTTAGGGCAGGAATTTGTAATCCGGCCAGGGTGCCGGCGATAGTTCGCCGACTCTTCCCGAAGGACACCGTGGGATCTTTGACATCTACCAACTAATTGCGGCAGCATTTATGCCTCGCTAACTAACACATTGTATGCCTCGCCCTGCCTGAGAGACACCAGCATGGAAGTCTAAAGTTAGGCTGAGATTCGAACTCCTAGAGGCATGTGTGCATACTTAGGCCATCCTGCCAGCGTACAAATGAAATGACAATATGTCACAAGCAAGATATTTTACATAGAATTGTGTTGGCATGATAATGTATATGTGAAAAAACAAAACAAACAAAGGACTGCATCATCATCATCATAATCATCACCGACTCATGAAAACAAAATAAAATGGAGTTAAGCGAGAAGAGAAACCAACAGTCAGGTCAGTCTTTTCGGTCTGCCACTGGTAGCATGTAACCCAGTGCCACCATGCCGCATGGTCGGGTTGTCGGTGACTAAACCGAGACTTAGTCAGGTTCACTATGTTTTTTCGTTCAAAATCATGGTAGATTAGCAAACCTATACATTTTTGGAAACGTTATTACATGGAAAATCTGAAAATCAATGTTTACATTTGCCAATTCCGACCAATTCGATTCGACCAATTCGACCAATTCGACCAATTCGACCAATCGCTTCGATCGACCATTCGACCAATTCGATTCGATTCGATTCATCGAATTCGATTCGGTCGACCATTCGACCAATTCGATTTGCCAATCAATTCGACCGACCTTTGCTTGTGTGGAACGGACTGTGAAAACGATGCGGACTATATTGTCGGATACGACACACAGGACAGTGATGACGAACTCTAAATGGCATATTCTGTAATCGTGTATGTTTGATGCCATTGACTGCCTGTGTATATTTTGTCATTGACTGCCTGTGTAGATGTGAAGTTATACTGACTGCATGTGTATATATGATTTTGCTGACTGCCTGTGTATGTTTGGTGATATGAATTATTGTGACACATTTTGATGTTATTAACTGCCTGTACAAAATGATAACATGTATTTGATTATGCAACTTATCGCGAATATAAAGACAGTATTTTGCAATTCAAAACCTTTGATTCGTGTCTTACCATTCCCCATAGCACTAATTTGATACTTTCATTGGATTCCTTGTCCCTGAAAATATAGGTTTAGTATATTTTAAAAAGTTTTTAGGGTAATTAGAGGCAGAAATAGAACAAAATATGTATTTTACAGTGGCCATTTTGAAAATCCAAAATGGCCGCCATACAGGTATCTCTCCAAATGTAAAAATTGATTTTTAGTTTCCTTATGCTATAACCTTTCCAAAAATGTATAGGTTTGCTAATCTACCATGATTTTGAACGAAATATAATTTATTGACATAGTGAACCTGACCAACTCCTCACTGGCTTTGCTATTGGGGAGGGTGACTGTGACATCCTGCCAGGACCAAAAACAACACCTGACAAAGGGCGGATAAGCCCCCAAAGGGAGCCAACGGCCATCAAGTAAGGAGATGGTGTCTCCTAAAAAACACCCGATCTGGTTTGGACCGGTTCAAGTCATTCCAAAGACTTTCAAAATGGTACGTGCCACTTCCTTGTTTGACGCTCAGCATTTAAAAGGATAGAGCTCGGACAATCCCCATCGGTTGGCATCCATGGGGAGGAGGAAATTCCTCCTGAGAAAATGCCCCGCTGAGTGCGGTGAGTAAAGCGGCACCATTGTTATGACGTCACTGGTACCCAGAGTATCCCGAGAAGTGACGGCAGTGACGACCCTTCCCCCAAGCTCAGTGGCTGTTAAGTGTTTGTCTCATCAGTATGTCTGTGTGTGTGTGTGTGTGTGTGTGTGTGTGTGTGTGTGTGTGTGTGTGTGTGTGTGTGTGTGTGTGTGTGTGTGTGTGTGTGTGTGTCTGTGTCTGGCAGCTCCATTACGAGCCTTAGACGATGTATTAAAAAAAAAAACCAGGTACAACTTTCTGAATTTCACGTGAGGAGGTGGTAACTATAACAGGTGTACTTCTTGCATGGCAGATTAAAGAGCAAACCACGTGGCAGAAAGTATGGGCATGGCTTTGACGTCATGATATGGGTTAAAGTTCAACGGTCACAGTCGGGGTTCCCATTTGACTTGGTTATGAGAGTTCTTTGCTGATGCTGTAAATAAGAAAATCCCGAAACAGCCAAAGTGATTGCATAAGAGGGCACTTTGTCGCCTCTTGTTGTTGTATATCCTTGTCTTACCTGGTGCATGATGCCTGTCTTACCGTGAACATCGATGACCGTGAGTGCGCCCAACGTCAAACGTGCCCCTCCAGACAGTTTTCCTCTCACCAGTTGCACGATGTCTGCAATCTGATCATTGCTCTGCTGTAAGTAGGCCTACCGGGAAACAGTAAATGTTGCATAATTGGATGAGTGAACATTAAAAGCAGCAAAAGTGCTGTTACCTGGAAGGGGCGGATCTATAGTTAGATTGTATTAAGAATAGCAATGTCTGTGTGATCGAGTAAGTTCGACTATTGTATTTGTCTAGAAGTAAGGCAACTTGTAAAATGTGCACTGAGGTTTTTTTGTAGACATAGTCGAGGGTCGTGGAAGAGAGAGAGAATACACTGAACGAATCAGGACATACCGAGACAAAAGGAACAGAAGAGTGAGGGGTGAGGGATTGAAGGAATGAGCACAGTAAGATGATTGTGTTGCCATTATAAAGCAGATAGAGCAACATTGTGTTGTGTGAAACCTTTTGTGTAGGGGAGACCAGTTGAGGACTTACATGCATAAAAGGCAAGGAAAGCATCATGCGTTTTAAAAGTGACACCATCACAGACTGTTTGGCCAGCAAACCGCAAGCCATGGTCGGCTGCGGAACCCTGGAGGACACTTTTTATTGGGGCCACCCCGTGGGGTTGGCAGAATTGCTTGTTGGCAGAATTCTAAAAATGAAGTTTGCCAAAGTTCTGTGATGACTTGGAAATAAATAATTATTTATCTGTTTATGTTCATTATTATTTATTTATTATTATATTACTATTATTATTATTATTTTATTATTATTATTTGTTTTTATTATTTATTTATTATTGTATTACTATTATTATTATTTTATTGTTGTTATTTGTTATTATTATTTATTTATTATTATATTACTATTATTATTATTGTTTATTCATTATTATATTTAAAAAAAAATTTTTTTTTGTTATTATTATTTATTTATTCTTATATTACTATAATTATTATTATTTTATTATTATTATTTATTATATTACTATTAATATTTTATTATTATTATTTATTTATTATTATATTACTATTATTATTATTATTTTATTATTTCTTATTATTTATTTATTTATTATTATATTACTACTATTATTAGTATTTGTTATTATTATTTATTATTATATTACTATTAATAATATTATTGAATTGTTATTATTTGTTATTATTATTTATTTCTTATTATATTACTATTATTATTGTTTTATTATTATTATTTGTTATTATTATTTATTATTATATTACTATTATTATTATTATTTTATTATTAATATTTGTTATGATTATTTATTTATTATTATATTACTATTATTATTATTATTATTATTTTATTGTTATTATTTGTTATTATTATTTATTTATTATTATATTACTATTATTATTATTTGTTATTATTATTTATTTATTATTATATTACAATTATTCTTATTATTTTATTATTATTATTTGTTATTATTATTTATTTATTATTTATTGTATTTCTTTATTTATATTTATCTGCTTGTGATGTCTGTGATGACTTGGAAATTATTTACCTGTGATGACTTTAAAATAAATAATTATTTATGTCTTGGGGAAAAACATTAATTTTTTTATTCATTGTTTATAAACAAACAAATAAATAAATAAATTAATGATGTACACCCCTTAGTCAACCCTCACCCCTTGACCCTCCTTCTTCCAAGCCTCCCCAGCTATATGTTCTGCACATGACCTTTTCCTATCCTAACTTAGGTTCCCTTATGTCCCCACCTTTTTCACACTCGTCCATCCACCTGTGCATAATAAATACATGGCCTTTTGCATGAGTGGTAAACCACGGTAGATGATACCGCAACCTGTTATCTGGTTCCTTATGGAACTAGATAGACAGAGGCACAAAGGAAATGACGGCAAACTCAAACCTTGAGAGTTCCATTTGAAATGGCTTCCGAGACCTCCGCAGTCCAGTACACCGTGGAAATGCAAATGACCACCTGGCCGGGCCACTCCATTACCCACTGCTTCCGTGTTACCTATCAGGTGCACAGATAACCTTGGCATTAAGGAAGTGTAATACCTTCGGATTGAAAAAATACAATTCTTCGCGATATATCCTACGTCATCACCACGAGATATTTAATTATATCTGTTCAATTGCACATCTTCCTTTAACAGACATCCATCAAAGTGAGTTCGTCACAACAATATTATCAAATTATTGGAACAGGAAAGAGATATTTATTCAAAGTTTTAAAAAAAAATTCAAAAATGTTTTTCGATTTCTATACTAGAATGTCACTGCGGTGCCTACTTTATACCAAGTGTTGGTAGATATCAGGCGATTGTCTCCCATTCCCAAAGGACAGTGCGAAGATGTCAAAACCAAATAATATCAAAAATGTATTTCATCAAGTGAAAGCCGATCATTGTGTAACCACTGTGGGAAGAGAGGAGCAGCTGACGTTTCGAGTGATAAACCCCCATCGGGGCAAAAGATGGAGAGGTGGGTGGTGCGAGTATTTATAGGTGGTGATGAGAAGGTTCGCGATCCAAAGGTGTCGGATGTAGGGGGCATGGGTGACATTATTGATGTATCAAAAAGGAGGTGAAGTAAAGATGATGGGTCAAAGGTCGATGCTAGAGAATCGGTAGGAGGGGGTCAATGGCCAAAAGGGACAGAATAATAAAATAAATGGCAAAAATTCCAAGGTACAGTAATTGCAAGATTGGCATTGGTGGGGATCCGGGAGGAGGAAATCCCTCCTCAGGAGATGCCCCACTTGAGTGTGGTGAGAAAAGAAGCGCCATTGTTATGACGTCACGGTTACTCGAGGACCCTGGAGGTAATAGCAGTTTCCCAATCTCAGTGGCTGTGTTTGTCTCGTCGAACAGTCGTGTGTGTGTGTGTGTGTGTGTGTGTGTGTGTGTCTGTCTGTGTGTGCGTGTATCTTTGTGTGTGTGTGTGTGTGTGTGTGTGTGTGTGTGTGTGTATCTGTGTGTGTTTGTTTGTGTGTGTGTGTGTGTGTGTGTGTGTGTGTATGTATCTGTGTGTGTTTGTTTGTGTGTGTGTGTGTGTGTTTGTGTGTGTCTGTGTGTGTGTGTCTGTGTGTGCGTGTATCTTTGTGTGTGTGTGTGTGTGTGTGTGTGTGTGTGTGCATCTGTGTGTGCGTGTATCTGTGTGTGTGTGTGTGTGTGTGTCTGTGTGTGCGTGTATCTTTGTGTGTGTGTGTGTGTGTGTGTCTGTGTGTGCGTGTATCTTTGTGTGTGTGTGCATCTGTGTGTGCGTGTATCTTTGTGTGTGTGTGCATCTGTGTGTGCGTGTATCTGTGTGTGTGTGCATCTGTATGTGCGTGTATCTTTGTGTGTGTGTGCATCTGTGTGTGCGTGTATCTTTGTGTGTGTGCATCTGTGTGTGCGTGTATCTGTGTGTGTGTGTGTGTGTGTGTGTGTGTCTGTGTGTGCGTGTATCTTTGTGTGTGTGTGCATCTGTGTGTGCGTGTATCTGTGTGTGTGTGTGTGTGTGTATCTGTGTGTGTTTGTTTGTGTGTGTGTGTGTGTGTTTGTGTGTGTGTCTGTGTGTGTCTGTGCATGTGTTTGTGTGTGTGTGTGTGTGTGTGCATGTTTGAGCTCAGATCATGTATTTAATAATATAAATATTTGTTAAATAAAGGGTATTTTGTGACAGGTGAAAAGAGAAGAGACAAAGGAATAAAACAAAAGAAAGAAAGAAAGAGGGTGGGGCGCTGCTTATCAAACTTCCGATGCGATAACTGCAAATGAAAAGCTCTTGATAATCCCATTTGGTGCTCAAGTACCAAGTTTGAAAATAGAATTGGTCTTTGCACCTTCGAAGCATCTACCGTGTCATGATGAAGAGGGATATGAAGAACAGTCGGTAGAATGGCGGGAAGATTGCGGTGTCGAGCGATTGGTCGAGAGAGAAGTGACAGGTAAGATTTTACATCATGTAAATGTTGATGTTCGTGTAATGACTGTTGTCTTCGCCCTTTGTCCCATCGGTTTGTTGCAGAGTACACTGGTATAATATATGACGTGAGTGGCGGTTTGTTCGTGCTCGATCCACTAAATGCTGAATGCCGACCGAGTAAGTACCATTTAAAAAAGTCTTTAGCATGACTCGACCTGTGTCGGAATCGAACTGCTGACCAACCGGACCCAAAGCAGACGCTCTAACCTTTTTATAACTCCAGGTGGCGTATAACTTTAGCTCGTTACTTTTTAAAGGTATTGTCACTAACATTGCTTCTTTGTTTGATAAGGGTCGCATCATTCTTTTGCTCGCTCTCTGCAGCCACTTGAGTACAATCGAGGATCGGGATGTCCGTGGCCCAACGCAAATATAGAAGAACCAAACGAGGTTGACTGTTCGGTTATAAAAAAGAAAAAGGTTTTACAATGTCCAAAAAGACAATTCAGTTATTACCTCCGCCACCAAAGGTTATGTTTTCACCCCTGTCTGTCTGTGAACAAAATATCTCAAAAAGTTGTGGACGGATTCGGACGAAATTTGGCAGAGATGTAGCGTATTTGACAAGGACGAAATTATTAGATTTGGGTGAAGATCCGGATTCGGACCCGGCTACTAGAATTTTAAAAGTGATTCTTCACCATTGGGAGATAGGGCCAAAAACGATACATAGCAGGAAATCTCAAAAAGTTGTGGACCGATTTCGACGAAACTTTGTGGACCGGTTGGGTGTCTGACACGGACGATTTAATTCGATTTTGGTGAAGATCTGAATATGGATTCGCATATGAGAATTATTTAATTTTTTGAGTGATTCTTCACCATTGGGAGATAGGGCCAAAAACGATACATAGCAGGATATCTTAAAAACTTATGGATGGATTTGGACGAAACTTGTTGGACAGGTTGTGTGTCTGACAAGGAAGAATCGATTCAATTTTGCTGAAGATCCGGATCCAGCTAGTAGAAATTTTTGAGCGATTCTATACCATTGGGGGATCGGGCCAAAATCGATTAAAAAAAAAAAAAAACACCTTTAGAGGCCATTTTTCCCCGCAAGCGGGGGTTGGCCTTTTTCGGGGACCGTGGTTGTTGTTGTTTTTCGGTCCCCTTTTTGAAGCAATGTTTTACGGCCGGATGCCCTTCCTGCCACCGACCCTGTTAGCCGCCTTTTATGACAAACAGGGAATTACCAGTGAGCTGGTACTCAATTTGCCGACCTCGGAAGGATGACAGGCTGAGTCAACCCCCCTGGTGTTAATTCAGCGATTGACCGGGATTCGAACCCAGGATCCTAGGATCCCAAGCTGGCACCCTAGCCGCTAGCCCAACACCAGGGCCAAAATCGATAGATAGTAGGATATCTCAAAAAGTTGTGGACGGATGATTTTGATTAAATGTGATTCTGTACTGTGATTTTTTTGGTCTACTCTAGGAGATCAAAACGTAAACTGTTCACCTGGCTGAGGTATGCTCTCTACTGAGTGCCGTTCTAGTTTACTTTGTGTAATTTCGCTAAATTACTTTATGCCAAGCCAGACACTTGCTGATCTCTTCTCATCTGCGATACATTCGTCGTTATACCTTATTTAATACTTACCTTTTGGATACACTCCCTCAGTACTCCCATCAATGTTACCCTACACTAAAACTGCTACTCAATCCAGTCTAACAAACCCGGGGACTCCCAGTGCCGGGTCTGATGCAAGTAGACTTTGTATCGGCAGTTCCTCCTTCCAGTTTATCGAAATTTTTGGGCCAGATTCGTCATACATTTCTGTTATATTTTCGTCCGTGTGGTGCTGTTTGTGCTTTTGTACAATGTTAAACCATACCCTGTTGTGCTGTATTGTCGAATTTGTGTCCGTGTGGCTCAGGCCTTGTCGCTGATGCCGCAGCTAGCCGATGTGCAAATTCTACCAATCCTGAGAACTTGCTTCTGTATACATCTTATCCGCTAATCCCATATTTGTCCATGTCATCCTCTATTTTGTCCTTCATCCTTGCAGTTTTTGTGTTTCCCCATTCTCTTTCTGTTGTTCCTTGTGTTCTCCAACGTCCTGGTCTATGCCATGTTCTAGCTCCTCCACGAACCTCGACTTTTTATACAAGTCCGAAAAAATCCTGAGAGCCCTGACCTCTGCAGATTCTGCAATAGCTTGACCGATAACATTGCAAATGCTTTCGAGCATTCCCTGCTCCACTTGCGAGAGCCACTTCTCCACCATGCCCTGCGAGGAGGACAAAAGACATTCAACGCATGTGGATGAGTTCCAAAGATTTAAATGAAACATGCACTGACAATGAACACACATGCACAGTGCACACACAACCTACATTAGCTTTAGCCGGATGGATCACGTTGACAAACGGCACCATCTCGTTCTCGGAACTGATCATGCCTGTTATCTCCAAGTGTTCTGTGAATTCCAGACGGTCAATGCCCTCAAAGCACTTCTTGAGGTGGCGTTGAACCCGCAACGGGTCTTTCGTTTCTGACAGAATTCCCAGGAGTTCGTCGTTAGAGAGGAAGAAAAACCTGCGTAAAAACAACCAACTTCCATGGAATTTCTGCTCATGGGAAAACTGGACAACTCAATAATTATCTCGACACCAATATTCACTCTCAGAGAACTATGGAACTGAAGGCGCCATCAACTCGGAAAGCTGCCCAGCATACAAGGTTTAACTCTGACATTTTGACCACACAGTGGTCTTAGTCCGAGAATGTGCAGGTATGCTGTCAGAACCCTCCCAAGGAAGGGGATCAGAGGGAGCAGGAACGGGGGACCACGTGAGGGAAAAATGTAAAATCCAGGTGGTGAGACCTAAGGTCGTTTTCATCATTACCCACACTAGCAGAGTACCTGCCCGACCTGCGATCTTGGTTCCGAGCATGCAACACGCTCTTTTGACACATCCCTTTATTTGCGTGATGTATAGGCAACAATCCACTGTCTCGATAGCTCCGAAAATCTTACTATAATTCACCAAATGTCTGTCTGTCCGTTCGAAGGTACCGTAAAAACTGCTGAACCGATCGCAAATATTTTTTGGGTGGATAATCCTGGGATCCCCAGGAGTAAAATAGGCTATTTTGTTTTCCCAATTTCAGCTTTAGTCTCCAGCATTCTCAGGTTTGGACTCCCGCATAACATTCGCGTTTGCATGACGTTCATTGTGACGTCTTCTTCCGACGAGCAACGGTACCCGCCCTACGGGCGGGGCTTCAATTGGGAGGCCCAAATGAAAAGGCTAATTATCGGATATTGAAGGCTTTTTTTTCTTTTAAACGATTTATATAAACATCCGTTAAATCTCGATCGGTGCAGTCGTTTGTGCGGCACCCAGGAAAATGACGTCATGCGGGAGCAAGTATCAGCAGGATGTGGCAGTGTGGGAGTCCACGTTTGCACCGATCGCTGCACCGTGTGCTGCACAAACGGCTGCACCGATCGCTGCACACCATGTGCCGCACAAACGGCTGCACCGATCACTGCACCATGTGCCGCAGAAACGACTGCACCGATCGCTGCACGGCTGCATCGATCGGATGTGGCATGAAGGAGGATCTGCACTTCAGCATGATAGGCCTCAAGCTGAGGTCTGAAATAGTGCCAAAAAAATGAGTTTCGTTCCGAACTCGTGGGACTACGATTTCTATGCATTTTTTTATTGTATATAACATGCCTGACCTTGTGTTAAAAGTTTAACTCTGAAATCCTGCCAGTTTCCGTGAACGACCACGTCAAACTGGGTCATGTAGAGTCAAAAAGGAGGATTTTTAGCTCCGGTGCCGACTTTGCGGCCTGGTATCTCCGTCAGTACATATAATTCAGCCTAGGAATTTATGCTAGGCACAGACCTCCCATGGTTCTGTGGCCCTGCCAGTTTTGAAGGCTCTTACTTACGCGCGCATCATACAGCGGAAATGTAAAAAATGTACTTTTGTCGTACGTACGTACTGTAAAATTCAATGAATTTCTCCGAAATTAACCCAAAATATTTTCGAAACCATCAGAGATATCCTCTCGAAAATGGGTACGCTTGGCATATGGAAGGGATACTGCTTATTGACATTTCGTGGTTGTCTGGAAAACAACTGATGAAGGGGGCGACACTAAAAATGCCTCCAGATGCATATGGGGACCGCATGATGACCAGGGATAGCATAGTGAATGTAGAGTAGGGAAGCTTGGTATTATGGTCGGCGGTATGAATCCGATGAATACATGATAATCCATCGATACAATAAGTATCAATCCATAGATAATAATAAGGCACACACCTGAAGTAAATCGCATGATAGTTTATTCACCGTCGTGTCAATACGCAAAGATACAGGCTTCGATGTATGCGAAAATTCTGAATGTCCACGGGCTCAAGCAGCACAAATCTTCTTAAAATTTCAAGGCAATCGGATGAAAATTGAGGATTTTAGAAATTCGACAAAGTTGGTGAACTTTGGCCTATGTTGACCTATTGACATTTTGATCCCAAAAACAATAAGCTTCTTGCTTATGATCAACTCTACCATTTGGTGAAATCTCGTGAAGATCGGTTGAAAATTGTGACCTGTAGGTGCCTGACAAACAGACAGACAGACAAACAGACAGAATAACGCACAAGATCAAGCAATATACTTGAAAAATCTCAGGTAGAATTAATCAGCAATTATTTAGCTCAGGTAGAACAGCAAGGTGATCGTGAGCATTTTATTATTAAAATTAGTATACAGTGCACGTTTTTATGCCTCCGCAGGACGGTTGTCCATCCGGTTGTCGGTCCGTACCAGACTTTCGTTTCCAGAATAACCGCTTATGGGATTGGCTTGGTATGAACTGTAATAATTGGTATGATAACAAAATTGGTATGAACTGTAATGCAAAGATGAACTGGTTCGATTTTGGGTTGAAAAGGTCAAAGGGACCATGGTCATGTGGCCTTTAATTTAAAATCTTGGTTACCACAACAACTTGTGGACGAGAGAAGGGATTTCAATCAAACTTGACAGTAAATATCGCGGATGCTTCTTCATGGTAGTCGAACCCTTCCCCCTCCTCCCCCCAATGCAATTCGGGGGCAAAATCTTCCCCATTCTGTCCTGCTGCCCGGATTCGTCAGGTCAGCGCTTTATTAGGGCCAGAGTGCCGATTGGTCCCCATGGACCGTCCCTTTCCCTCTTGTCCCTGTTTCTCTCTTTCTCCAACTCTGACGTGGCCCTGACTTCGTGAAGGTGGGTCACACCATCCTCGATGTGGGGGATCTCTGGGTCGTTTCTGGGAGATCGATCCGCTGTCTTTGTGTCACGGGCTTGTTCGAGAGAACTGTCCGAAGTGATACAACAACAACCAAATTTGATACCACAATGGCCTGCTGTGCAAAGATGGACAGATTACATTTTTGGGTGTAACAGGACTTGTGCCCTTTGAAAATATTTTTGCAGATCATAACTCGACTTTGAAACATCTGAGGTTTTACCTCTGTCATGTGACCTTTAATCGAGATCAAACTTAAACAGTGGGTTGACATCGAACGCAGGCGGACGCATATCCAATATCACCCACCGATGCAGACATTGTACAACAGAGCTCGTTTCGTCCCACCCTGCACAATAACTTGGGGTATAATTAGCAGTGTAGGTAGATCCTAGACTCGTGGAGGTAGATCCTAGACTCGTGGAGGTAGATCCTAGACTCGTGGAGGTAGATCCTGGACTCGTGGAGGTAGATCCTAGACTCGTGGAGGTGGATCCTAGACTCGTGGAGGTGTATCCTAGACTCGTGGAGGTAGATCCTAGACTCGTGGAGGTAGATCCTAGACTCGTGGAAGTAGATCCTAGACCCGTGGAGGTAGATCCTAGACTCGTGGAGGTAGATCCTAGACTCGTGGAAGTAGATCCTAGACCCGTGGAGGTAGATCCTAGACTCGTGGAGGTGTATCGTAGACTCGTGGAGGTGTATCATAGACTCGCGGAGGTAGACCCGAGACTCGTGGAGGTGTATCATAAACTCGTGGAGGTGTTGGTGAACTCGACGTTGACCAGATATGCTGGTGTCTGTTGGCAAGATTGTGACACTCACCGTCAAATTGCAGCCACGTCTGCAGGCATTCACGATATTTACTCCATCTAAGAGGCGTAAACGGCGAAGTTATGTCATTCACGACGTGTTCAAAGTGCATGAAGCACTTTAAACGCGATTTTCCCGAGGCCATGACTAAACATTCAGCGCGACATGGGCGCCGCCATTTTGTATGTCATGTGACCCAAGCAAGTGTTCTGATAGGCCTAGATTCAACATCAGTGCCTTCGATGCAAGACAAAGTAGTGCGACATAAACGCGTGAAAAACTTTCAAACTGGCAGGATCTGTTAGTTAAACTTTTTGTATGTGCTACAACTCGGCACATACTTAGATTACCAGTGATTATTTTTTAGTCTCTCTGACCTCGGAACGGGATTGAACGATACACGGTGTCAGCTTGAGGCCTATGAAGGAGGATAAGATCTAACAGATCGCTGTCTCCATCGATCTTGCCAAGGTCGTAACAGCTATCGGCTCAAAATCCTTTTAACTGTTCATTTGGTACAGTTACACATATCGGGAAATTGGTACACGTATCGGTAGTACATACGACATAGCGATTGTGAACACGATTATCGATCACGATTCACAATCACGATCATCACGATCATCGTGCATCGATCACGATTTGAAACACGATGGAATAATATTTACCGATATGAACAGTGATGTGGCTTTTATTGAAATTCTAAAGATACTGTTTAGATTTTGATGATTTGCGTGTGATATGATTCAACGGATGTTTATATGAATCGTTTAAAATAAAAAAACCTTCCATTTCTGATATTTTGCCATCGCCATATGCAGATTCGCCACGGACCCACGATCAATGTTTCTCTACGTCAACGTACCCGTTTGTTTGCGAACGGGTACGTTTTTCATGGAAGTCCTTCACGAACTTGCTGTCCATGTCTGACGTGCGACTGAAGGTGCTACAGGAATGTGGAATTTATTGGTTTCATGCTTTAGCATTCACCGTATCTGCATTGCCTGTTTGCTTCTGGCCTCCCATCCGTGCGTAGCACAGGTATTTCTCTAGTACAAATAACCCCGGGCTATGTACATAAAGCAAAAACATGCGTACTGCTTATGTGCATATATAATAAATTGTGGTTGTATAGCTCGGGTAATTCCAATTGTACTGGCACATACTAGGTTGACATCAAATGCCAGAAGTCAAAAGCCAAAACGCAATGTCGCCTTCACAAGGCCCATGATGCCTATCGGCTCCAACCCTTCAGTAGGCCTCACCATCAACTTAACACCTGGCTTAAGATGAAGACTACTCGGTCGTCGAACCTGAGCCTTGTCTGCTGCACCGCTACACTGGTTGTCGGTGCCCATAATTTCAAATGTGGATCTTCCCAACTACAACCAGCTCCTCAATATCGAATCAGATGATATAACATAAATAGCCGCGAGTGGGCTGACCGTCATCTCTTAAGGTTATAGTTCAGACTTCAGACCTCTGCTGATTTGGGGGACTCTACCCCCCCCGCCCCCTCCCCCCAGGAGCCCCCATCATCCGAATTTGAAAAATACGAAACAGAAAAATCAAAGCCTGCGCAATTGTGCAGGCCATCGAGTAGAAGGGCCGAGTCAGGTTTCAGAGCAATCGGTTGGTAAACAAGAGACGAATAGGGATCCAAAAATTTGGGGTTCAATCCACACTGGGGAGCCCGCATGATCCGAAATGGAAAAATCGAATCCCGAGCGATTGTGTGGGATACAGTCTTGTATTCATGTGTCAAGTTTCAGAATAATCAGTCAGGTGATAAGGGAGGAGTAGCAAAAACAGCAAAAAGTGAACGGACGGACGGACGGACAGACATCCGGACATCACGACCAATTTTACAAGTTCATCCCTTCAAGAATCGAGATGAGATGACCTAAAAATACCTTGGAAAAAAGAGACGCTTTTTCTCAAGGTAATTGTTGAGGCCTTTCTGGATCTCTTCCAGATACACAATGGATTCATGCAGACGTTTAAGCATGTTTTCCTGCCCGGTCGCCACGAGTACCCGTGTGTCCTTCTCCTGAATGAGAATGAAGAATAGCATTAATAGCAGTTCTCATTTAGCAGCCAATGGGTTAAAAACATGGATTACGATTGAAATGCATTGCCCACAAGGTCAGACTCCCACGTGTTGGGTACATATTTTATATCTTAGTGTGGTTTTTCCATGCATTTTCATTTTGCTTCTGAGAGTAAAAATAACCGACATGTCATAACTTATCACCTTTAACCTCATAAGTTGCTTATCTTGTTAACTCAATAACATAGGAGGGTTTTAACAGAATGGGTGCATTTTTAAATGTGAAACTGATAACTGACTGATAACTGATAACTGACTGATAAACTGATACCAACATATAGAGGATACAGATGTATGGAGGAGCGATAGTGAATGTTATGGAGAAGCATATTGAATGTATGGAGAAGCATATTGAATGTATGGAGAGTCATATTGAATGTATGGAGAGGCATATTGAATGTATGGAGAGGCATATTAAATGTATGGAGAAGCACATTGAATTAATGGAGAAGCATATTGCATATGTGGAGAAGCATATTGAATGTATGGAGAAGCATATTGCATGTGTGGAGAGGCATATTGAATGTATGGCGACGCATATTAAATGTATGGAGAAGCATATTTAATGTATGGAGAAGCATATTGAATGTGTGGAGAGGCATATTGAATGCATGGAGAAGCATATTGAATGTATGGAGAAGCATATTTAATGTATGGAGAAGCATATTGAATGTATGGAGATGCATATTAAATGTATGGACAAACATATTGAATGTTGGAGAAGCATATTGAATGTATGCTGGGTGCTAGGCACCCTCATTTTGTCTGAATCTCAATGTTTCCCTGCCTTGAGAGCGTGAGCAGCAAATTTGATTTGTCGAGGCGGCATACATTTTTGTCACGGTATTGCTAAACTGAAGGTTTTCGGAAGTGTAGGCAAGACAATTTGTGTTCTGTAATGTTCAAAATATATAATTCAAATGAAAAAAAAAGGGGTTTAAAGGATGTAGAAAAAAATTAAGCAAAGCATTGAATGTGAAGTTTACCGTTGTTGATGCACCATCTTTTACACCACCTTATCTAACACGTTAAATTAGTTATTTGTGCTGTGGGTTGTGTACTTTATGGTGTCCCTAAAAAAGCAAGTATCCTGTTTAGAATGCTATTAAACTATTTTAGACAGACAGACAGACAAAGTGAACCAATTGCTTTCCCAGCTTTGCGCTGCATGCACGGAGTATCGATCTCACCTCTGTATCTCAAACCAGGCATTGCACCATTAGAAAACCTTGAATGCTGTCCCACACCATCAGGTTTCCATCACAAAACCGATCATGTTGCCTAATGACACGATTAGGAAACCGCTCACCACCTCGTCTCCAGGATCTAGTGCATCATTGAACTCCAAGGAAAATCTAGATGTTTCAGTGAAAAACTACATAGCTTCAATGATTTAACCTTTAAAAGTGATGTCGTGTCACCAAATGCATTTGCAAAGGTGTGTGGACCATTGGTCTTCTGGACCTCGTACCACTGGAATGAAGCTAGTTCCAAACTGGTTGAATTTTGATGGTTGATTGAAAGTCACAGGTCATTCTTAATATGGATGTAAAGCTAGGCATCCCGTATTCCGACATTAGTTGGTGGACGTTAAAAATCCCACTGTGTCCTTCAGGAAAAGTGGACAAGCTATCGCCGACACCGTGAAAAAATCACATTCCTGCTGGGAAACCACCTGCATGACCCTTGACCAAGAAACAACTTCGGCAGAATCAACGCTTTGTGTCACAGAGTATGGTACATCAGATCGGATCTTAATATACCTGAGTGCTTTGTTAAGAGTGCACCTGTGCGCTTTGTTAATATACCCAAGAACCAGGCCAGGCACCCAAGCAAGGTGAGGACGGAGTGGGACCAGAAGGCATTTTCGACGTGTCTGCATCATGTGTGTGACTTTTTAAATCTTTTAAAACCAGACTTTTAAAAGAACGGCCCACGATGATTCGAGAGGCACCTGACGTCACCACGGCGGCAACTACAGTCTGAGAGGAGGTAGACTGTAGGCATGGCCGCGAGGGAGATGGGGTGATAAAAGGGGCGATGGGGTGGGCACAGACAGTCAGATGGAGTGAAAAGAGCCAGTAACCACCAGAAGCCTTTTGGAGATGGGTTTTTTTGTTTTGTTTGTTTTTTGTATACAAAGTCAAGGCTCATGTAAGAGCTAACACATTAAACATGGAAACATGCACGGACACATATAACATACAATAAAGGGAGCGGGAGACAAGAGAGGGGGTGGTGGGGGGAGGGAAGCATACAAGCACAACAACAGCAGAGAACGGGGACGTCGGTATATCTGTGGAAGGGAGAGGGCTGGGGGAGGGGGGATACACAGTATAAAGCAAATGAACACTACGAGGAATTTCAGGAAAGAAGCTGGAGATTGAAAGAGGTGGTTTTGGGGTGTTTTAACAGGGGTAGAAAAGATCAAGATTTTGGATGAGGGAAGATAAGAGATGGTTGTATGGAGTTGTATGAAGACAAGAGATGGTGGTGAACAGCTGTCTTAAAGACCTGGAGGGAGGAGTGGGATTGAAGAGAGTGGGGGAGTTTGTTCCAGAGATGGGAGAAAAGAGGAATGAAAGAGTGAAGGTGAATAGAGAGTCTTGATTTTGGCAGTTTCACCATAAGAGTTGTTGCTGGCAGATCTTGTGCGACCTATAGGAATATTTGGGGGACAGGCTAGGGACTAGGGGAGCTAGGCCAGATAGGAGTCGGTAGAAGACAGGAAGACCACCAACCTGCCTGCGGTGAGTGAGTGAAAGGCCCTCAGTATCAGCTTCATCGTGGGAGATTCCAATGATTCTGAAAGCTTTGGTTTCAACAGCGTGAAGACGAGCTAGGTGTGAGGCAGGAGCACCAGCCCAGTGGGGGGAACAGTATTCCATTGAGCTGCAGATGAAAGCCTTGTATGTGGTGAGGATCTCAGGTGTGCCAAGGAAGGACTTCGCACGACGGAGGATGTCCAGTCGGCGACTGGCTTTGGAGGCCAGCTTGGAAATGTGGTTTTCCCAAGAAAGATCATGCCAGATAGTGAGACCCAAAAACTTGAGCGACAGAACTTCTTCAAGAGAATTGTTGAGAAAGTAGATGGGAGGGTTTTCCAGATGGTCTTCTCGGAGAGACATAGTAAGAGTGTGAGATTTGTCCTCTATCCTTTGAAAGACCTTGCCTGTCCTCCATTGTAAGTGAATGCAAGAGTACATGTCGCAGCATATGTTCTCTTCTGTGTTTAGAGCCTTTAGTTGAATTGAGTGTGCCTTTATTTGCCTATAGCTCCTCATTGTTTCTGTGTATCCTTTCATCTGGGAATTCTCCGTTTTTGTCGTCCTGTGTCTCCTTTCATGAAACTGTTATTCTTATAAGTTCACATGTTGCCTTATGTGCTGCCATTATCTCACGCACGCCCAAACCGTTTTGGTCTGGGCTGGTTAGTCCCTGAGGGAAAATGAGTTTTTTTTAACGATCACTTTAAGAGACTGGCGGGATAAACCTGGGTGGTTTGTTAATATACCTGTGTGCTTTCTAACTATACCTGCGTGCATTGTTGCTACCAGCGCGGATCGGCTCGCTACGCTCACCTCATCACACATAGCTACAGAAGCACAGGCTTGTTTTAACTGATGTGAGTTAATTTTTTGAACTGACTGTTTAACTGACAGTTACTGATGCATGTGAGTTGCTGTGTTGTCATGATTTACACCAATCATAATACAATTTTTTTTTGTAATATTAGTGATATTATTGATTTGTAATTTATTTGTAATCTAAAAAGGTCTTAGTGGTCTAAAGCTGTAAAAGGATCAAAAGCTTTGTTAATACACCTGTGTGCTTTGTTAATACACCCTTTTTTTTTTTTGGTATACAAGATCGAGGCTCGTGTAAGAGCTAACATTAATGACAAAAAAAAACAAAAAAAAAAACGGACACATTAGAGGACATAAAGGGAGCGAATGACAAGATGGGGAGAGAAGCACACAAGCACAACATTTGAGAGCAGGGACATCGGGAGATCTGTGGGAGGTAGAGGGCTTGGGGATTTGTTAATACACCTGTGTCCTTTGTTAATATACCTGTGTGCTTTGTTAATACATCTGTGTGTTTCATCAATATACTTGACGTGCTTTGTACTAAAGGTGGACATAAAAAAAAACCTAATCAAAAGCAAGTACACACCGTTACAATCATAATTTCTCTCCAGTATTTATCAACAACAGCAAACTTGCGGCCTTCTTCAGGCATCTGTGCAATGATATCCTCAGAAACGAAGATGGGTTCCAGGTAGAGCCATACAGCCTGGCAATTGAGCCAATAATTTAGGATCTCCTGCATTTCCAACAGCTTCTCCCCCCATTCCTGTGAAGTAAAATTACTCAATGAGACACACACCTACTGCCCTTGGTTTCATGAACAGTAAGAACAAGCCATTTGATCAATTGATCAATTGATCAACTGATGATCAATTGCAAAGGTAAATATTTGAATGATTGGTGAGCAGTAGATTGTAATTAGATACAAGTACATACAAGTGGTGAGCAGTGGATACAAGTGATGTAATTTGGGTTCTGTGTTATCCTGCTCTGTGATTTGGTGGAAGGCAACTTAAGGGTAATTAAATCCCTTGGTACATACATACATACATACATACATACATACCCATCCATGTATAAAGTTTGTGCTCTCCACTGTGAAAAATAAACACTCATCATTATTTCAATACAACACACAATTAGCTAGGTTCCGCACAAGGATCACTCAGCACAAGGATGAGATGTGTTGGCCTGTTTAGTTTTCCCACCTGCATGGCCTGAGATTGCAGGTTCAAGCTAGAACAGCACTCGGTAAAGAGCATACTGTAGCGGTTCCCGCTGAATGTACACAATCGCCTTGCACCTGCCAGGACGCGGCCAGGGCGCGATCGCCATGCCGGGCTCGTCCGGACGGGCCCAGACGCACCTCTCCTGGGCATGCCCGGACTCGCTGTTCCCGGGCACGCCCGAACCTCCCGGGCACGCCCGGTCTCGTCTTTCCCGGGCATGCCCGCTCTCGCCTTTCCAGGGCTCGCCCAGAGCGCCCGGGCACGCCCAGCCTCGACTTGCCAGGCCGCGTCCAGGACGCCCGGGCATGTCCAGACACGCCTTTCCAGGGCTCGCCCAGAGCGTCCGGGCATGCCCGCTCTCGCCTTTCCAGGGCTCGCCCAGAGCACCCGGGCACGCCCAGCCTCGACTTGCCAGGCCGCGTCCAGGACGCCCGGGCATGTCCAGACTCGCCTTTCCAGGGCTCACCCAGAGCGTCCAGGCATGCCCGCTCTCGCCTTTCCAGGGCTCGCCCAGAGCGCTCGGGCACGCCCAGCCTCGACTTGCCAGGCCGCGTCCAGGACGCCCGGGCATGTCCAGACTCGCCTTTCCAGGACTCGCCCTTGACACCCGGGCATGCCCGGTCTCGGTTTTCCCGGGCAAACGCCCCGGCATAAATGTGTATATATATTGCTGCCCGATACACGGGCTTGTCAGAATACCTGAGCTGTTTTGTTTCAATAAAGCAATTAAGCAACTCGGACGAATTCCGTCTTTGGTCGCGTCAATTCTTTCGACTCGCGTTGGAGCGCAGCTCCTTCAATACCTCCGCCAGGCCAAACTGTTTAAGTATGGTATACCACCGATATGCCGGATCTCGATCCAGACCTGAACCAAAATCTAATCGGACTGTTCTTGTCACCTAATCAACTCATCTACCAAGTTTTGTCATAACTCGTCCATAACTTTTTGAGATATCGTGCTATGTATTGGTTTTGGCCCCATCACTCAATATATTGGTATTGGTTTTGGCCCCATCACTCAATATATATTGGTTTTGGCCATATTTGGTTTTGGCCATATTTGGTTTTGGTATATATTTTGGTTTTGGTATATATATTGGTTTTGGCCCCATCACTCAATGGTGAATTATGACTAAAAAAAATTATCGGATCGAAATTCGGATTAGAATTTTCACCAAAAATGGATCAATTTGACCTTGTCACAAAACTAACATGTCCACCAATTTTTGGCCGAATCTATCCACAACTTTTTAAGATATTGTGCCATATATCATTTTTGGCCCCATCTCTCAACGGTGAAAGAATCACTTTAAAAATTCTCAGATCCATATCAGGATCCGGATCTTCACCAAAATCGAATGATTTCGGCCTTATTACATACACAACCTCTCCACCAAATTTCGTCCAAATCCGTCCACAACCTTTTGAGATATCCTCTTCAGAACCAGACAGACAAACAGTCAGACAAAGAGGCAGACAAAGAGGCAGACAAAGAGGCAGACAAACAGACAAACAGGGGTGAAAACATAACCTCCATCCACCTTCAGTGGTGGAGGTAACGATACATGCTGTAAGATTTGTATTTTCTTCACCAATGCCTTTGTACTTCATGTAAAAATGTACAATAATGTCTCCGAATGCCCTTATGCTGTATGGAATTACAGATTAACGGTCTGTGTCGTACCCTGCAATCTGCCTCGAGGGGTTTGATATAAGGTGAATTCCTCATCGTCTGGATCTTCACCACATGATCATCCAAGACGATCTGAATATCATCGGTAGCAGCAAGCACACATATTCCCTGCACACACGTCAGTGCAACATTGAGAGATTATACCACTGGATTCGCAATTCATAAGGAGTCAAACGTATATGTGTGTGTGTGTGTGTGTGTGTGTGTCAGTGTGTGTGTGTGTGTGTGTGTGTCAGTGTGTGTGTGTGTGTGTGTGTGTGCCAGTGTGTGTGTGTGTGTGTGTGTGTGTGTGTGTGTGTGTGTGTGTGTGTGTGTGTCATTGGTTGTTATCTCCAAATACAGGCTTCAGAAGGTGGAACAGAGTCCTCCCAAGTCTCGAAGTTTCCACCTCAATTTCAGTGAGGGATCGTGATTCATGAACCAGTTTGTGAAGTTATTTTTCTTCTCAAAGTTTTGTTCCGAGGGCTCTTTTGAGCATCGTCACCGAGCCTCGGACAGCTTCCAACTGCAGTTCGTTTGTCGTAATATTCCCAGGGATGGTTTTGAAGATCTCTGTGAGGTTCTTTTTATCATTCCCGTTACTCCAATAATCACTGGTACAATTCAGGCACTGTTCAGCTCCCAGGATCTTTTCACTTCATATTTGAGGGCTTGGTATTTGGTCATTTTCTTCATTTCTGCATTATTTAGGCCAAACCGCTGGGGACTGACACCTCAATTAGCAATGCCTTCTTTTATTTATTGTACCTCAGTACTATATCTAGGCACAATGTTTTGTTTTCTATGTTTACACTTGATGGGATCATTAGGTCATACGTGAGCATTACTTCCTTCTTTTCAGTGATTACTTTTGTTTCAAGCTTCCATGAGTTTTCTGTAACTGGGATATTGAGACTTTTGCAGATGTGCCAGTGGATTACTTGACATGCATTGTTGTGCCTTTGGGTGTGCAGCTACTCTGACATGAGTTTTTTTTAACATCCCGATAGGATGTGGCTCGTACTTTTTGTTTATACATTGCAGAACCTATACTTGTCCGAATGACTCAGTCCCACCCTTTTCTTAAAGCTATGGGTGCAGTGTCCATGGTCTTTTATAATGATTCTTTCTCCATCCAGGTTGAGATGACCTCTTCTTCCTAGCTATTCCAAAGAGCCTTCTTTGTCTACTCCCAATCTGTCCAACTCTTTTCTATACCGTCCTGCTCTTTTACAGTTTCCCCAGTTGTCGGTGTATATTTGTTGATATTTTGTTTGGTGTCTGTTTGGTGTCCAAGGTTCTTTTTTGCAATTGTTGGGGCTATACTCGATGTTGTTTTGGTTTCTTGTGTAGCAGCTTCATTCGCACCTGTCTCTGGAATTTTTTTGCTGGGTGGGTTAGGGATACCTTCTCTGGTTTGTTGTCTTCGTGTGTGCTGACAAATTGGATTCAGTCGTCTTTTGTTGCAATTTTTACGTATTCGGCCAATCATACAGTTGTCATTCTGCGCACTTACTTGGTTGAGCTCTATCAGGCCACTACCTACTTCTCCTCTCTGCAGGTACATTATTGGGATGCATTGATTTTTGTAAAGCATTTTGTGAATGGTGAGGAGGAGTTTCCTTGTTTTGATATCCAGTTTATTGATTTCTGATTTTGGACAGTTTATTATTCCACAGCTGTACTGGAATACTGGTATTGTGATTTGGCTTATGGCTTTGATTTTGTTCCTTGGAGATAGGTATGTTTTCAGGATCAGCCTCGTTTTACACAGGTATTCTTTAGTAATTTTTTGCGCATTTGTTTGTGACATATTTGGTGGCGCTCTTCAACTCCAAGGTATTTTTATGATGCCTCCTTGTCCAGCTAATGTATTGTTATATTTGTATCAATTTTATGTTGTCTATTGTTGTTGGTCTACCTTGTATGAATGTTCACTTGGTACACTTTTCCAGGCCAAATTCCATATGACTTGTTGGAATACTGTTTCACTAATTTGAGTTTTCTGCCAATTTTTAGTCGTTTGGTGCAGTGTTAAATCATCCATGTAAAGTAGATGTGTCTTGTTGTTGTCTCTTTGGAAGTTATATTATTTGATGTAAGGGTGTATCCATGTCTTTGCTCATTAATAAGGTTGTTTAGTGGGTCCAGGTCCAGGCAAAACAGAAGGGGTGAAAGGCTGTCTCCCTGGAAGATTCCTTGACGTATCTTCACTCCTGTGATTTCGATCTTTCCTTCCAAATGCTGTAATATCAATGTGGTATTCCAAAGCACCATTGCCTTTTTTTTTTTCTTTTTTTTTGTATACAGAGTCGAGGCTCGTGAAAGAGCTAACATTTATCAAACAAACAAATCAAACAAACAAGTAAACAAAGTATATAAAAATGGGAGCGGTCGACAAGATGGGGAGAGAAGGGGAGGAAGCACACAAACACAACATTTGAGGGCAGGGACATCGGGAGATGTGTGGGAGGCAGAGGGCCTGGGGGGAGGCAGGATAGGTATAAAACGCAAGGACACCAAGGACTTCTAGGAAAGAAGACAAAAGTCACCTCAAAAAAGTGGATTCGGGGTGAAATTAGCGGGGGTAGAAAATATCAAGGTTTTGGATGGGGTAAGATAAGAGATGGTGGTGAACAGCCGTTTTAAAGACCTGGAGGGAGGAGTGGGATTGAAGAGAGTGAGGGAGTTTGTTCCAGAGGCGGGAGAAAAGAGGAATGAAGGAGTGAAGGTGAGCAGAGAGTCTTGATTTTGGCAGTTTAACCATAAGAGGGTTGCAGGCAGATCTTGTGCGACCTGCAGGAATATTTGGGGGACAGAGCCCAGAGAGAGCTGGGGGAGCAAGGCCGGAGAGGAGTCGGTAGAAGACGGAAAGACCACCAACCTGCCTGCGGTGAGTAAGTGAAAGTCCCTCGGAGATAGCGTCATCGCGGGAGATTCCAATGATTCTGAACGCTTTGGTTTCAACAGCGTGAAGACGAGCTAGGTGTGAGGCAGGAGCACCAGCCCAGAGGGGAGAGCAGTATTCCATTGAGCTGCGGATGAAAGCCTTGTATGTGGTGAGGAGCTCAGGTGTGCCAAGGAAGGACTTCGCACGACGGAGGATGCCCAGTCGGCGACTGGCTTTGGAGGCCAGCTTGGAAATGTGGTTTTCCCAGGAAAGATCATGGCAGATAGTGAGACCCAAAAGCTTGAGTGACAGAACTTCTTGGAGAGGATTATTCAGAAAGTAGATGGGAGGGTTGTCCAGTCGGTCTTTTCGGAGAGACATCGTAAGAGTGTGAGAATTGTCAGGATTGAAAGACATGTTCCACTTGTTTGCTCAGTCTGTGATTTTGTCCAGGTCTGCAGATAGTGAGGAGGCTGCAGACTGCCGATCTAAGGGATGAGGAATGAAGCGGCAGAGAGTGGAGTCATCAGCAAAGAGATAGAGAGGATTTTCAAGAGAGTCAGAGAGATCATTGATGAAGACCAGAAAAAGCACAGGGCCCAGAACACTGCCTTGGGGAACTCCAGCCTGAACAGGAAGAGGAGATGAGAGAAACCCATTCAGGGCCACACGTTGACTGCGACGAGAGAGGAAGTCCGCCAGCCATGCGTGGAGATTTCCATGGATACCAAAGGAGGAGAGTTTGGTGAGCAGAGCGGGGTGCCAGACCGTATCGAAGGCACGTGATATGTCGAGGGAGACAGCTCTAATTTCCTGTTTGGCATTGTGGACCTCCATCCATTGTTGAGACAGCAGAAGCAGCATGTCCAGAGTAGAGTGACCTGGTCTGAAACCAAATTGATGATCAGAGATCAAGCCATTGGAGAAGAGGAAAGATTAAAT
This sequence comes from Myxine glutinosa, assembly GCF_964187855.1. Classification (NCBI taxonomy): domain Eukaryota; kingdom Metazoa; phylum Chordata; class Myxini; order Myxiniformes; family Myxinidae; genus Myxine; species Myxine glutinosa. The sequence continues at coordinate 294,787,523 of NC_136261.1, forward strand.
ATCCGAAGCAATGATGGATTCCATGACTTTGCTGATAATTGGGAGAAGGCTGATTGGTCTGTAGTTGCTAGGATCTGTTTTTGCACCTTTTTTGTGCAAAGCGGTGATGTTAGCTGATTTCCAAGCAGATGGCAGTTGACCTTGAGCAAAAGAGAGGGTGAAGAGAACAGAGAGAGGGAGTGAAAGAGCGGCAGAACAGGATTTTAGGACCCGTGGGCTGATGCCATCAGGTCCAGTTGCAGAATCAGAGTCGAGGGTTGACAGAAACTTTTCCACCTTGTCAGGAGGAAAGGACACGGAGTCCAGGAGCAGCTGGGTACGACTGGGTATGGTGGGTACAGAGAGGGATGGGTTTGGGACACAAGATTTAGAGGCAAACACAGAGTTGAGGCATTCAGCTTTTTCACGTGCGGAGTCAGCTGTGTAGCCGTTTGAGGTAAGGGAGGGGATGGAGGGGGAACAAACACCAGAAACAGATTTGACCAGACGCCACCAGGATTTGGAAGAGGGAGACAGATAAGAGAGTTCGGTCTTGAGAACGGAGAGATATTGTTTCCTGGCTCTCCTGAGGGTGGACACACACTTGTTTCGGGCTTTGTGAAAGGAAATAAGATTTCCTTCCGTTGGATTTGCTTTCCAGGAGACGAAGGCAAGTTGTTTCTGGGCAACAGCCTCACCACAAGATTCCGTGTACCATGTACGGGAGGAAGGGTATGACAACTAAAGACGAGATGGGATAAATCTGTGCATGAGAGAGAGCAATTTACTTTGGAAGAATTCCCAGGATGAGTTGATGTCAGAGGTGGTAGAGATGTGAGACCAGTCCAGATGATTTATGGCTGCTTGAAGACCGTGCCAGTTGGCCTGAGTGAAATGCCAGACTCGTTGATGCTGAGGAGGCTCCCTGAGAATGGTCAGAGAGATGTCCACTTTAACAAGCACATGATCAGATGAGCCGATTGGAGCAGAAGAAGCGCAGCAGACATTTTCAGGGAAGTTAGTCATAACCAAGTCCAGAAGAGAAGATGCTCCGTTGACTGAGATCCGGGTCGGGAAATTGACAGATTGTGTCAGTCCCAGTGAGTCGCAGAAGTCCTTTGCTGAGGAGCCATGGCTGGTGAGAGAGGTACCCACACCCAGCCAACTGGCATGGTGACAATTGAAATCACCACATATGAGGAAGAGAGAGTTAGGATGAGTAGACAGAAGTTGGTCCATATTATCAGACAGCGAGATGTAGATTGAGTCATCACTGTTTGGTGGACGGTACAACACACATATGAACAAGAGGTGGGAGCGAAGGGGAAGCCGTAGCCAGAGGTATTCCTGGGGGTGAGGTGGAGAGAGGGCAGTGCAGGGCGAGTGAGGAAGAGAGTTTTTGATAAAGATAGCAACCCCACCTCCAGGACGAGGCTCAGGTCTATCATACCGGAGGAGGGAGTAACCCGGGAGAGATACTAAGGAATCAGAGATATCATGAAGGAGGAAAGTTTCTGTTAAGCAGATCACGTCTCGTTTGACAGAAGCAACCTGTATGGAGAGATCAGTTGAGTTTGAACGAAGGCCCCGGATGTTTGAGGTCCATACCGTTAATGAAGAGGAAGGGGGAGCATCGGATACAGAACAGGGGGGAGGAGGGGTAGGGTAAGATGTGGAAGAGGTGGAAGAGGTAGGGAGAGCTGTTGAAGGTGTGTCAGAGATTTCAGAATAGCTCGGAGAAAGGGAAGGATGGGGCGGACAAAAGGTTTGATGGTGATTGGGTGAGGCACAATGAGGTGTTATTTGAGGAGGGGGAAGAGCGAGGCAGAAGGTTGGGGGAGATGGAGGTGAGAGTTGGAAGAGGGAAGAAGTGGGGAGGATGCTTTGAGGAGGGGGAGTGAGAGGGGGGAAATTGAGAATAAATGAGGGTGGGGAGATTTGAAGGGGAGGGGCGAGGGGGGAGTTTAGGAGGGAAGGGACAAGGGGAGGGATTTGAAAGGGATGGGATATGGGGGAGATTTGGAGGGGAGGGGTGAGGGGCGAGTCAAGGAGGGGAGGGGCGAGGGGGAGTCTTGGAGGGGAGGGGTGTGGGGGGAGTTTAGGAGAGAAGGGGAAAGGGGGGAGATATGAAAGGGATGGGTGATGGTGAGGATTAGGAGGGGAGTGGCAAGGGGGAAGATTTGGAGGTGAGGGGTGATGGCGAAGATTTGGATGGGAGGGGTTATGGGGAAGATTTGGAGGGGAGGGGTGAGATTGGATTTTAGAAAGTGTGCGATTAATGGGAAACGAACATTTATTGCAAAATGAGTTTCTTGTGACCTTCGAGTCAAAAATACGTTTGAGGACGCTGGAGGGAGGATGGAGTGCAGGAGAGTTTAGGGAATGTAGAAAAGAGGCACTGAAAGAGATGGAATTTTTTCTGGGGATGGATAGATTTGGTGAGCAAGTCGAAAGCAACCTTTTAAAGAAGAAGAAGAAAAAGGTGTTATAATATGTGACGGAATACAGAACTTGAGGGGAAAGTGTAAACATTATATTTATACGGTTAATAACAGTGAACGTTAACAGTGAACAGTGACAACTGTTATTACAGTAACAGTAATAACAGTGAACGTCGTTCGAAGAACGAACGAACGAATAAACGAATGAGAACAAAGAATAAGAAAAGAGAAGGAATTTTTTTTTTTTGATTTTAAACAAGGAAGTAGGCTATGGGGTGAAAAGACTGGGAAAAGCAGAGAACAAAAGTTATTGGAGCACAAAAGACGGACCGCTGAGAGGAAAACAAAGCCTCAAGGTTGTACACTGTACAAGGCCTCAAAAGACACGGCACGATTTAACACGATTTTCTATACAGGTACGAAAGATTTGCACCGAAAATCTTCCTCGGGACACACGATACGTACAACACCATAAAATAAATACAGTTATAACGAAAATACAAATGGGAACAATTACTTAACTTCGATTTCGATGGAGAGTGTGGACAGCTGCGAATAAACGAAAACCTCGCCGGCAAGACCGGAAGCGGAAGCCAAGCCTTCCCTATCAGTTTGATTATTTGGGGGTTGATCTTGTACAATTGCATGCATTGATTCATCCATGAATGTGGGACACTATCAGAAGCATTTTTGTTGTCTATCCATGCTGTGGACAATTTTGCTCTTCTATTGCAATTTTCAAGTTTGTCCTTCTTTAGTAGGCGGTGGTCTATCATTCCATAGCATCCTCTATTACATCCCTTCTGTTCTGCCTCTAGGCATCCTTGTGTTAGGTGATGGTATATCATTGCTGTCACAATTCCCATCAGGAGTTTTTACATCGTTGGCAGACAGGTTATTAGTATATACTTGTGAGGTAGTTGTGTCGCTTCAGACTTTGGGATGAGGAAGGTGTCACCTACTATGAGCCACTCATCCAAGGTGTTGGTGCCTTGGATAGGCTTGTTGAATGCATTGTGATTGTGGAGAGCATCTAGTTGATTTAACCAGAAGTTTGGAATTCCATCTCTGCCTGGGCTTTTAAAGTTTGGTATTTTTGTTCGTTGTTGTTTTATTATTTTTATTTTGTTGTGTGTGTGTGTGTGTGTGTGTGTGACAGTGTACGTGTATGTGCACAAAGAGCTTTAAAATTACCTACAGATACAATATCCAGTTTCTGAATATCCAGTTATGAGTCCTGATTTGTATAAAAATAACATCCAGCTTATCCAAAGCAGATTCGAAAACTTCGGAGCGAGCAACTATTGGGGATGCCTCTTCGTGGTGGTTGTACCCCCCCCACCCCCCAACACAAGTTGGGGGCCAAATCCTCCCCATTCTTCCCTGCTGCCCAAATTCGTCAGGGCAGTGCAATCATTGTCAGAGTGCCGATCGGTACCCGTGGACTGGCTCTTTCCCTCTTCTCTCTCTCTCTTCCTCTCTTCCTCTCTTCCTCCCTTCCTCTCTCTCTCTCTCTCTCCCCCCCTCACTCCCTCTCCCTAACTCTGTCGTGGCCCTGACTTTGTGAAGGCGGAAGGCAAGGATACACAATCCTGGATGTGGGAGATCTCTGGGTCGCCCCTGAGAGATTGATCGGCTGTCTCCATGCCGTGGGCTTGTTCGAGAGAACTGTTCGGGGCTATACAATAACAACTTCAGAGCGACGATGCATATCTAAAATGCCATAGTTTGGCATTTTTGCTAGTTGTCTTATTTTTAATTTTGTGTGTGTGTGTGTGTGTGTGTGTGTGTGTGTGTGTGTGTGTGTGTGTGTGTGTGTGTGTGTGTGACAGTGTGCGTGTATGTGCACAAAGAGCCTTGAAATTACCTACAAATTGTGAATCCTGATTTGTATAAAAATAACATCAGCTTATCCACAATAACTTCAGAGACAGATGCATATTTACCACTCCATTAACATCATTTTATAATAGTTCGACCAGACAGCAGCATTCGGGACCGACATTGAGTAGGCCTAATACTTACAGTTTCTCTGTAGGGAGTTATAGCAAAATTCATTCCTGTCCACTCACACTGGATCTTATCCAAGGCCTTCGCCAATGAATACTCCTTGCTGGCTGCTGTTCCAATTTCCTCCAGCCTAAAACAAAGAGAGCAAACTGCACCTCAAGCAGACAGCCCTCCCTGATAAAGGAAACAGTTGTTTGGTTCCAGAATGTTGGTGATGGGGTGATCGGATACCGAGTCATACTTTTGAATATGCTTGGAGAGTCCCAAGTTCAGCATTTGGGTTAGAGTTGTCTCAGGCTCAGGCGCCACACGCTTCCCAATAACAGCGCTCACCTGCAGATAAATAATGATTCCTATTTCATAATCATTAATTATATTCTTCTTCTTCTTCTTCATCATAAAAAGTCTCACAATTCGTGACATTGTTGCAGTCACAGTGTGAGATGAACCAACAACACTCTACTCATCATTGAACGCAGCATGAGTGCAGAAAGAATGAGAGGCAAGGCCTCAAGGATGTCAGACACACATCCGTGGAAGAATTCAACCAAATGACGAAGAGTTTCCAGTCACAGTGTCAAAATCGTGAGCTAGCCAAGGGTTTTTTTTGTTTTAATTTGTATCCTTAGTCGAGGCTCATATAAGAGCGAACACATAGAACATATAATAAAGGGAACAGGAGTTAAGAGGGGAGACAGAGGGAAGTATAACAACAGTGGGGAACAGGGACATTAGGAGATCTGTGGAAGAGAGAGGGCTTGGGCGGATGTTTACTTTCCTCCACCCTGCCGATGACAAGCAGAGGGATGCAACGTGATGGAGTGGAACGTACCTGCTGCCAATTGTGTGCTTTCATGCCAGGGTTGCAAATGGTCTGCAGAACAGGCACGTATTGTTTGAAATTTTCAATGGATGATTTCATGGTCATGGCCACCTTTCTTGGGCTCCGGAACTCCAGAAAGGTTTTGGTGAGCTTGTACATGAGTCGCCACATGTTCTCGACGTCATCTTTCACTTCCTCTGCGTTGATCTCCCGAAAGGGATCTGCAAAGCAAGTTAGACTAGAATGACACTCGGTAGAGTACACACCTCGCCAGGCTGAACAGTATATGTTTTGTATCCCACCGATATGCTGGATCTGGATTCGGACCTGAAACCAAATCGAATCAGCTTGATCCTGACACTGAACCAACTCAGCCACCAATTTTGTCATATTTGTCCACAACCTTTTTAAATATCATGTTATATATACAGTATATATATATATATATATATATATATATATATATATATATATATATATATATATATATATATATATATATATATATATATACACTAGCAGAAGTACCCAGCATTGCCGGGCGGGGAGGGGGAAGAGGAGGGGAGGGGAACGGGGGGAGGGGAGGAGAGGGGGGGAGGAGAGGGGGGGAGGGGAGAAGAGGGGGGGGGGAAGTACCCGGCATTCCGTGTATAAACGTGAGGGAGAAGAGGGGGGAGGGGGAGGGGGGAGGGGAGGAGAGGGAGGAGGGGAGGGGGAGGGATGGGAGAGAAGAGGAGTGGGAGGGGGAGGGAGGGGGAGGGGGAGAGGGGGGAGGGGAGGGGAGGGGGAGGGGGGGAGAGGGGGGAGGGGAGGAAAGGGGGGGAGGGGAGAAGAGGGGGGGGAAGTACCCGGCATTCCGTGTATAAACGTGGGGAGAAGAGGGGGGAGGGGGAGGGGAGGAGAGGAGGGGGAGGGATGGGAGAGGAGAGGAGTGGAGTGGGAGGGGAGGGGAGGGGTAGGGGGGAGGGGAGGGGGAAGGGGGAAGGGGAAGGGGTAGGGGGGAGGGGAAGGGGTAGGGGGAGGGGAAGGGGGAGGGGGAAAAGGGAGGGGGGAAAGGGAGGGGGAAAAGGGAGGGGGAGGGGGAAAAGGGAGGGGGAGGGGAAAAGGGACGGGGAGGGGGAAAAGGGACGGGGAGGGGGAAAAGGGAGGGGGGAGAAGGGGATGGGGTAGGGTGGAGGGGAGGGGAGGATGGAGGAGGGAGGGGGAAGGGGGAGGGAAGGGGAGGGCCAGTCAACAATGACGTTGCAGTTCTCATGGGAGGAGAGCAGCACAACAATCGCGACATCGTCCTGAATCTTCGCAACAGCACGAAGCGGTTTTGGAGTCTCACCGATCCTGTGACGCCCTCCAGTACCGGCGTTGCCGGGTGGGGGAAGGGAGACCCGTACATTCCCAACCGGTACATTCGCCCTCTCGACTCAAGCTCACTCGGACAAAAGCCTCGCACAAATTACACCGTGAAGGCCCAATGGCCATGTCTATGCCACAAATCAAGTACATGAGCGAGTCGGGCGCACTGAATTGAAAATATATAGAACGCTCATACTCCGTGAAAAGTGAAGCCAACTGGCGGCGGAGATGGAACATCACGTGATCGCTCTGAGCGAATCAGCGCGCTGCTCTGCCACCGGTCAGAATCCGTGTATAATATTCCTCGCTGAAAAAAAATCTATGTGAAACATGCTACTATCTATGCTAAATCATGCTAAATCATGCTAAATGCTAATCATGCTAAAATCTATGCTACTTGCTGTGAGTTTATGGCGGCAAGGAACATCACGTGATCGCGTCACGAACATCATTCGTGATCACGTCATCACGTGATCGTGATCGTCATCAATGAGCGCGAATGAGTGAATCAGCGCGCTGCTCTGCCACCGATTCAGATTCCGTGTATAATATTCCTCGCTGAAAAAAAATATGGATCTAAAGATGAAAGAAAAAAAAACCTAGGTAATGTCGGAGTTTACGGGCGTAAACTGGACAGGTGGTTGTAATGTCGGAGTTTACGGGCGTAAACTGGATAGGTGGTTGTAATGTCGGAGTTTATGGGCGTAAACTGGATAGGTGGCTGCCTTCAAACCAACTGCCTTGACGAATGCTTTGTCGAGTCTTACAGGTAGAGCAGTACCATGTCTTCCCGTCTGATACATCACCACGAGTAATAAAACCACAATGGACATTACATCGAGGGCAAATACAATAATTCTTGATGAGTCTGCTGTCAGCCATTAGGGTTTTAGCCCCATGACTCAATTGATCATAACATCTGAGATTATATATCGTGCTTCTGGAAACTGATTTGAACTCAGCTGCAGGCAGAGGCGAGTGGACAAAAAGTGGTTTCGAGGCTCAACGTGCAGGGTGGATCCTTAGCCTAGTAAATTAGTCCTTGAATGAATGTGCCAAACAGTAGATAAAATGCTCTCGACCCACGTACAGGAAAAGATGTCATCCAAACGCCTCCTTCACAAAGGGAATAATTAATTATATATCTTCGTAGTGTTTAGTATGTCTCCTAAACCAAGGACGTATCCAATCTTCATCTACCATTTAGCCTAGTGTATAAGAATATTTACTTCGGCCTGCGCTCGGGTCTGATATGTTTAGATAGATAGCCAAAAAAAGCGTAGCCTATCATTATGCTTACATCTTGTTGTCTAAATTTGACCTTCTATAGGACGGGACAATGGGAGGTGTTGTCCTTATTGCCAGTAGTGCTATGTCTTTAGCGCAGATTCTTGTCTAATATTTTGCTATAAATGAAATGCCTTTCCACTTATTTTTCAGCGAGTGTCTTGAGGAATTGTCCGCTGCGTGTAGGCGGTACATTCTCGAGCCTCGCTCCACACGTGTGTATATAATCGATTTTATTAAACATTGTTGTTCTTCTTCCTCTGATTCTTCTTCTTCTTCCTTCCCTTGAGGTCTTCGATCTCGACAATTTTGGTGTCAGGAGTGGGATACATCCAAGTGTGCAGACGAGGTGGATCCTCACGTTCCAGGTCGGAAAGGAGGCCTGCCGGCATCTAATTTGGTGGGTACGCATTTTTGCACCTCGAAATTGAAGCCTCCCGCCTTACTTTGGACGTATGGACCTCTGTCGGCTGTACCACCTGGCTTGCATTCCGAACCAAATTTAGTTTAAACCAGAGCAGCAGTGGGTAATGAATCGATTATACAGGGCGCCCGGGATAAGGAGGTAAGGTAAGCTTCCTGCGTGGGAAGCAGGTAGACCCATATGTGGGTGATAGATAATAGGTATTAAGTTACTCCGGCGTGAGAACTGCGTTTAAGGTTAGGAATCGGGGGGCGACCCGATTTTAGGACTACCAGGAGGGACTAGCCCAAGAAAGGTAGAATAATGAGTATTTTAAGTTAAGCTACGCACTGGATGTGTTAGAGCTCACAGGTAAGTAGGATTGAAGTGTGCATGAGTGTGCATGAATTTATACTGTATTTGTGTATAAGGGAATGAATGATCTGTCATTGCAGCGTGTATTTGTGTTTATTGTGTGTGTGTCATTGATGTGTGTCATTGACTGACAAGGGATTCCCCAAATTGCCTACGGGCGTTGGGCAATCCGGATGAGTAAAATTGGCAGGGAATAATGAGAATGTTATGGAGAGCATGTGTAGACAGGGCTTTAAAACAAGTGTTCAATTACATCCCCACATTAACGGCTCTCCAGATGTAGCAAGGGAGAATGGGAGTGAAAGTCAAAATAATAGGCTGTCAACCGACAGGGTGTTTATTCAACGGCATGGCCGGGGCTTGTATTTGGCCGATTTGGGATGGCAGAATGCGTCGAATGAAGGCAAAAATGACATGTGATGCTGACGTGAGTCCAATCGGAAGAATGGATGGTTATGGTTTCACCCGGTCCGTTTATCTGTCTGTCTGTCCGGACACGGAGCTCTTGGGGAGAGCCAGAAGGGGTTGGGGTGACCAAGATGAATGTGGACAATATATTAATTGTTTATATTAATCTATTAATCTCTGTATATTAATCTGTAAAAATATATTAATCTCTGTGTGTGTGTGTCCGTATTTGTCTGGCTTTCTGGCTGTCTATGGAGTCATGTCTCTGAACACTGATTTTGAGGGAGTTGCTGGTGCGGACCAAAGCGGTGTCCGCGGTATCTACTGGGGGTCGAATGTCACTCCCTCAGTGTCTGCGAACTTGTCGTTCGGCAGTGTCGAAAGACAGGTTCGATTGTCGGTCTGTCTGCTTGATTTTCGGGTCTCACTCTGAGTATATGGTCGTTTTCTGTTTTGTGCTTTAATGGTGGTTGATTTGACTTCCCTGAAAGGGGGACAATAAATATTTGGTGTTAGCTGTTGTCATTTCGGATGTTTGCAGTTGTAATGTGGAGCCAGTCTGTCTGTCCAACTGGGTGTGTCTGACTGCGTCTGCAGATATGGATCAAGGAGGAGCAGTTTCTGCGGCGTTTGTTATGATGTTGAATGTCATTCACTGTGTCTGCTGACGTGTCGTGTGACTATGGGGACTATGATGGTGTGTCCTGGCGGGAAGAATCGTGGCAGCCTACAGATTTGAATGGAATGGCCTCTGTGAGACCATCCTGTTAGTACGTTGGGGGTTCGTCTGTCTGTCTGTGAATGGAAATTGAACTGGACTTCGACAGAAGGCAGGTGGGTGGTCACCTGCTGTAAATTGTGGTGGAACATTTGTGACGTTCCCTAATACGAGGGGACGAATTGGTTTGTAAATGTGTTGTGCAGGTACTTTCTCTGTAGGTAGCCAAATTCTATTGTTGTCAAGTCTCATGTAACCTTGGTTAACGTATATCTACGGACAAGAGCTGCACTTTATTTTAGTAAGTGACTGGGAAAGTTTGTTTTAAAAGGTGCCAGCGGAGTTGTTTAGAGTTATGGAGGTCACAACTCGCTGGAACCTCTCTGTTTATGTTTGGCTGACTTACATTGACTAGTATATGGGAAAAAGGGGACTGAAAATGCTTTGATTTTTTCGTGGATTGCCCATTGGGCATGTTTAGGATTTAATAGAGTGGTGGAGTTCTGTGAAATATGATGACGTTGTCTTATGGACACTTTGTGAGTGACTAGACACGTGCCTGGAAGGGGAAATTGTATTCATAACTCATGTGGGTTGTGTCTGAAGAAAAGGTTTAAAGTAAGTGTGAAGAAGGTCATGGAAAGTGCGAAGATGTTAAAGGAAAGTCGAATTAGATGGATCATTTGTCAATGACAAGTGACTTTGCAAGGTTTGCTAAGAAAGGGAGGGGAAAAGATTATAAAAGTTGATGGAAAAGACGGGAAATAAAGAAAAGTGGTTAGTTATGGACTGTTGTTTTGTGATAAGAAGGTGATTGGGGGCTGGTGAAGATTGGATCACGGCTCTGCAGACCAGGTGAACAGAACTCCACCAGGAGTGGGTATATGGGAATCACACCAATTAAATTATTGCTCAAAGGGAGGTGATAGAGCAAAATAAAAAAGATTGTCATGTGGACCGCAAGGCTAACCCCGCTCTTGCAGGGAAATGGTTTTGGGAGGCTAGTTATTTTTTAGATAATTTTTCCAGTGGGTTTATACTGATGTGAAATTCGCGTATCTAGGAAGGAAAGGAAAAAATTGTCCAGGTATTGATAGGATAACAGTGAAATTTTGAAGTGAAGTGAAGGATAACAGTGAAGAGTTAGTGTGTTCGTTGCGATTTTTGGGAATGGCAGGGTACTGTCGTACATGGATGATGGACCGACTGCGGAAAACGCCAGTAAGGCGTCGATACAATGTTGAACACCGAACGGTCCATGTGTTGGACAACAATGAAGGGTTCATAATTAATTTGGCACCTCAAGACAGACGTTCCGACATCCGCACCTACAGAGTTCGATGTAATACAATTACAAGCCGCGGCCTCAAACGTAGAACATCAAAAATTGGATTAAATTGGGAGCTCAGTGCCCCGCAGAAGGACAAATGTGGACGATTAATGACAAACCCGTGGCACCGCGAGCTTTATTGCCATGGTTGGCACGCATGGCGCATCCAAATGGCCATGTGTGCCATAGGGGGGTGAGGTGATGAGGCAGGTCACTTCCACCTGGGCAGCACCAGGCCTTTCGACTGTGGTTACCATGGTCTGTCGCTCGTGCGCTATATGTCAACGGCATCAGCCAACAACGGATATGGCAGCACTTGAATTACCTATCATGGATGACATGTTTTTTAAAGTTTTGCATAGGTCTATCCCATGTGGCACGCAGCATACATGAACGCGTTCGGGAGGCCCTACCGGAGCCAACAAGCAAGCCTATCCACACCGTCGAGGCAGGAGATTACGTGCTGGTGAAGCATTTCACCCGTAAGACTGCGCTCGAACAAAGTTGGACGGGGCCATACCAAGTTCTTCTGATCACACCAACAGCGGTGTTTTGGTGAGGGCAAGTCGTCCTGGGTACATGCCACACATTGTAAGTTGGCCATACCCACAAACACAGACACCTCAAACGCACCACCACAGATCGAGGATGCTGCACCACCGCCTGTTAGGGGTGGCAATCACATTTAGTTTAATATACCGCTTCAGGCTAAAACAGGTGTCTGCAACAGGTGCATGGGATGCTAAAAGAGGACATTGGATTGACTTTAAATTGAAATGAAAATTGAAAGGGTGGATTAGGAAAATGAGTTTGTTCAAATAATCGTGGCATCTGTGGGATGCAACAATTTTGTGCCAGAATGGTGTATGGGAGCCGTCATCTGGGAAGCGTCGTTAAATGGCAGTAGGTTTAGACAGGTTTTGCTGCCCTCAGTCGTTTGAAGCAAGCGATTATTACAATGTGAATTCATGACGTCACAGAGCTCCCCCTACGATTATAGGTCACCATGCATTTCACACATATTAATTCCGCACCCACGGATCGAAAGCAAGAAAAAGCCAAAGGAAAATACGTATTGGACAGTGACCCGTGCAATGGCGGAGGTACAGAACCGATCACGGTGTTGGGTGTGTATGCATTTTCCCCACACCAGTACGACAGGGATAGAAATGGTAGTGCTACCCCTGTCCCTACGAGATATGTGCTCAGGACCCTTGCGTACCCCATGTCTGACCACAACCTTGGAACTGATAGGCCCAAAATCGCAAGCAGTGTGTTCCCGGGAGTTTCGATATACCCCACCCATTAAGCAGGCTTTGTTAGACAAACCACCTGATCCAGTCTGGGTGACAGAGCAAAAGGGACGGGTGTGTCTTATAGGAAAGGGACACGTTCAGATGGGAACCTCGGAATGTACCCATACCCTGCCATCCGACACCAGATGGAGAGAAAAGGGAGGCCCCCTTGTAATAACCATAGATGACCAAGCCCAGCATAACGTAACCAAGCTAACCATATCTTGGGGGACACCAAGCGCCACCCGCGTTGAGATCAGTAAATGCATGGCCTCGGCCCTTATCCCACCCCATGGAGTAATGTTTATTTGCGGAAATAAAGCATATCCATACCTACCCGAACAGTGGGGAGGGACTTGTTATCTGGGATCCATTTTTCGCAAGGTAAATTTGGTAAATCATGTATTATTTGATGTAGGGAAGATGATTAAAAGGAAGGTATTTTCGGAAATTAGTGAAAGTAAATATGGCATTTGAATTTCCAGACACGACACAGGAAATGCGGCTATGAATAAGCCAACCATCTGAGAGATAAGGTAACTAAATGCCAATTAGTGGGACGGGGGGCTAGGAATTGATCATGGTATGTGTAAGAAAGTATTTTTCAGGATGGACGATGAAGAAATCGCCGTTGGAAAACCATGATCTTGACCACAGAGGCCGTCAATCTGAATGGGTCCTTCAACAAGGCAGATGTGACCAGCGCTTCAGAATTTTGTATTAAATTTTGTGATGATGACTGTGATACTTGTGTTAATCCCATGTGGGAACTGGCTACTGGCTGATGCCTGCATCGATGTTTGTGATGATTGTAATACTTGTGTTGAAAATCCCTTGCGTGTACTGGCTAACGCCTCTTATGTATTATGAATGATTGGCAAATAGATAGTCTCGCATTAGTAATGGAACGAATTGGAAACGAAACCTGAATCGCAGAACTACAATTGGAAAACGAATTAATGCATATGCAAACGATGGTGATGCAGAATCAAGTGGTTTTGGATATGTTGTTGGCAGAAAAGGAAGGAGTATATGGGGTGATCGATGAACCTATTTGATGCTTGGGATTCTGATAATGATTATGATTTTAGTTGGGATGATTATATCTGTGATTTAGAAAGTGTACGTTCTTTTAAAAATTATTTACACCACCCAGCAAATCACATTCACAGGGCTTGATGGCATTTAACGTCGATTGTTTGCCCTGATTCGCGAGGACCTCACTTGCATAAAGAGGGCCCCTTAATCTGGCTGGCAACTGGGTCGCACCTATGCCGCAGCGAGGGTGGATTCGGAATCTGGCGGGCGGCAGCAATCTCTTAAACCAGGCGCCGTCGTCGCGAATTATGGCTAACAATTTATGCGTTGAATGTTAGACGACCAGTTAGGGCCGGTATCTCTCTTTGAGCATACGTGACGCTATGTCGTGCCTGGCATGTAACTAATTGATGAATTTGGTGTCTTTCCAAGGAGGTGTCTTGTCAAGACAAAGGAAGGAACTGTCAGCCATTAGGGTTTTAGCCCCATGACTCAATTGATCATAACATCTGAGATTATATATCGTGCTTCTGGAAACTGATTTGAACTCAGCTGCAGGCAGAGGCGAGTGGACAAAAAGTGGTTTCGAGGCTCAACGTGCAGGGTGGATCCTTAGCCTAGTAAATTAGTCCTTGAATGAATGTGCCAAACAGTAGATAAAATGCTCTCGACCCACGTACAGGAAAAGATGTCATCCAAACGCCTCCTTCACAAAGGGAATAATTAATTATATATCTTCGTAGTGTTTAGTATGTCTCCTAAACCAAGGACGTATCCAATCTTCATCTACCATTTAGCCTAGTGTATAAGAATATTTACTTCGGCCTGCACTCGGGTCTGATATGTTTAGATAGATAGCCAAAAAAAGCGTAGCCTATCATTATGCTTACATCTTGTTGTCTAAATTTGACCTTCTATAGGACGGGACAATGGGAGGTGTTGTCCTTATTGCCCAGTAGTGCTATGTCTTTAGCGCAGATTCTTGTCTAATATTTTGCTATAAATGAAATGCCTTTCCACTTATTTTTCAGCGAGTGTCTTGAGGAATTGTCCGCTGCGTGTAGGCGGTACATTCTCGAGCCTCGCTCCACACGTGTGTATATAATCGATTTTATTAAACATTGTTGTTCTTCTTCCTCTGATTCTTCTTCTTCTTCCTTCCCTTGAGGTCTTCGATCTC
>NC_136261.1:294802359-295004859 GCF_964187855.1 Myxine glutinosa
GTGATCGCTCTGAGCGAATCAGCGCGCGCTGCTCTGCCACCGGTCAGAATCCGTGTATAATATTCCTCGCTGAAAAAAAATCTATGTGAAACATGCTACTATCTATGCTAAATCATGCTAAATCATGCTAAATGCTAATCATGCTAAAATCTATGCTACTTGCTGTGAGTTTATGGCGGCAAGGAACATCACGTGATCGCGTCACGAACATCATTCGTGATCACGTCATCACGTGATCGTGATCGTCATCAATGAGCGCGAATGAGTGAATCAGCGCCGCTCTGCTCTGCACCGTTTCAGATTCCGTGTATAATATTCCTCACTGAAAAAAAATATGGATCTAAAGATGAAAGAAAAAAAAACCTAGGTAATGTCGGAGTTTACGAGGCGTAAACTGGACAGGTGGTTGTAATGTCGGAGTTTACGGGCGTAAACTGGATAGGTGGTTGTAATGTCGGAGTTTATGGGCGTAAACTGGATAGGTGGCTGCCTTCAAACCAACTGCCTTGACGAATGCTTTGTCGAGTCTTACAGGTAGAGCAGTACCATGTCTTCCCATCTGATAAATCACCACGAGTAATAAAACCACAATGGACATTACATCGAGGGCAAATACAATAATTCTTGATGAGTCTGCGACGTGCACACCACTTAATAATGTCAGGTATTAATCATAATATCACTTCTTTGGCTCTAATACCTGACATTATTAAGTGGTGTGCACGTCGCAGACTCATCAAGAATTATTGTATTTGCCCTCGATGTAATGTCCACTGTAATGTCCACGTAAACTCCGAAGAGAAACAGGTTGAGATGGTTTGGTCATGTGTTGAGGGAAGGATGAAAAGTGACTGGTTGAGAAGTGTGATGGAAATGAATGCAGAAGGAAGTAAGAGGGCGGGGGAAGACCGAGAAAGACTTGGTTAAAAGATGGTAGAAGAAGAAATGCGGGGCAAGGGGGTTAACAAGGGGAGATGCAGAAAATATGGCGAAAATGGAGAAGATTGTCATGGGGACCGCAAGGCTAACCCCCGCTCTAGCAGGGAAAATGGCCTTAAAATGCATGTTATTTGTTGTTGTTGTTTGACTCATCTGTCCAGAGCACATTGTTCCAGAAGTGCGTCTTTGCCTAGATGTTCATTGGCAAACTTAAGTCTTGCCCTGATGTTCTTTCTGGACAGCAAAGGTTTCCTCCTGGCACACCTCCCATGTAGATAAAATTTGTGCAGCCTCTTTCTAATGGTAGCCTCGTGCACTTTGACATCAACAGTGGCAAGAGCTACCTGAAGGTCCCGTGATGACATTCTGGGGTTCTTGGGAGACCTTCTTTCCGCATCTTGCGTGTCTGCTCTCGGACTGAACTTGCTGTGGCGGCCTGGCCTGAACAAGTTGGCAGTTGTTTGGAATCTTCTCCACTTGTAGATGATCTTCTGGACAGTCGAAGGATTTATTTCAAATTGTTTGGAGATCTTTTTAAATCCCTTCTCCAGACTCGTATGCATCTATAACCTTCTTTCTGAAGGCCCCAGAGAGCTCTTTTGATCTAGGCATGGTGACGCCGCACACTTCAACAACAAAGAGCAAACCAAACTAAATGTCTGAAGTTTAAATAAGACAGGTTCTCCAAGATCCTCTCTAACGATGTTCTAATCATTTGCACCTGAGCTGGTGCACCTGATTCTAATTTTAGGTATTTGAAGTAGTGATAAATGTAGGGTTGTACTTACTTTTTCCACATACGAAATTTGCATTTATGTTTATTTTAAATTATACAATGGACTACAAAATGTAAATGTTTCATGATATTTGTTATATTATATCACCTTTATCTCTCAATATTGTTGAAATGAAGATCAAATAGCTGTATGTTGAAATATGTTGAAAAAGTCAAAACTTTACATGGGGTGTACTTACCTTTTCATGTGACTGTATATATATATATATATATATACTACCGACTCTTTGTCTTCCGACTCAAAGGTAGTCTCTTTGTCTTCCACCATCTGTCTCCTTTCTGGTCTTGCACCCTTTGGGCTTTTCATGATTTTTCCCCCAGGTTTCTGCAGGGTTCACATGGTCCACCATCACACCCCTTCTGGTGAAAACTACCTAATTCCAGGATCACCTCCCACATCCTCTCCAATCTCATTCTTCCCTCCAGGTCTTCAAGACAGCAGATGTTCACCACAATCTCAGATCATGCCCAATCCAAACCATGACCTTTTCTATTCTCGTTAATCCCCATGCCAGCACCCTCCACTCTAACCAACCCCAAGCCCTCCTTCTTCCAGATTTCCAGTATTTCCCTCTTGGGGTGTTTCCCTCTGTATCCATCTTGTTCAATGTACTAGCTCTTCCACAATCCTTGACTCTGTATATAAAAAAAATTGCATGTCAGGTTTGTTCCATGTGCGGGACTTCCCCGGGGGACACTGATCTTCTCTCCACTTCACAACAGAGGTGAGGAGGCTGCCTCACCATAGAAAGAGAGACACAATTGAGTCCAATGGATGACACCCGAATAGGGTATGGGCCTAGTGTAATGAAAATGGTGGTAGGGAGGTGCAGAGTGTGTATCGATGTGATAGATGGTACAACATTATTCAGGAAGTGAACAAGCGACCAGGAAGTAAAGGGCAGATGTCTTTCCTCCAGCCCATCTCATGATTAAACATACATTTCCCAACTGCTCACACTAATAGTATACATTTTAAGGGATCATATCATGTGACTTGTCTGAGAGTAGGTCAGAGGGCAAACCTGCAAGCCACTTCTCAGATTTCTGCTGGAAGGCCAGGGCAGTGCACCAAAGTTGTTCATAAGGTGCCTTGGTCGAGATTATTTCCTGTAGCATCGGGAACTTGCTACACTCCCATTTCATCAGCTCTTCCTCCTTGTTAATTGCCTGGAAAACAACCACCAACCACATCGGACTTTTACCATGAAACACTACCACATGATGACCACACTAGTTGGAAATATCTCTTTTAGGTTCACAACTGACCTCTAGCTCATCCAGAGCAGCATTGAGGTTGGAGCCCACCTCTTCCAGCATGTCCACATTGTGTCTCATCTCATCCATATTAAGCTTCTCTTTCTTCCGGAAGCTCTCCACGACTTTGCCATCTTCCAGGAGCTTTTTCTCAAACTCTTGGATTCTGTCAGCCACACAACAACCAGTGTTGCTCGAGATATTTATTAATGGTCATGACTGAACATAGAACAATGTCGCAAAATATGATACTTGGGGGTGGGGGTGAGTTGAGACAAGAGATGGATAGAGGTGGGGGGTGGGGGGGGGGTAGGTGCGGGTGGAGTAGGGGAGGAGTGCGTCGGTGGGACATGGAAGACCACTTGGAAAGGTAACACTTTCACAGAACACAATCGGATGGTGCCATGGAGAGTTGAGGAATAACTCAAGAGGTTGGTGGAAAATTTGGACATGATCAAGTCAAGCATAGATAGGGAGCCGGTAAGGGAAGCATAAAAATTTGGAATTGATATGGGGAAGGCTTCCTCTTCTTCTTTGCTCAACACAAAGAAATACGAGGGATATTTCACACAGGAGGGGGCCAACAGGCCCATCATTCCTGTGCCACATCCATTCACCCTCCACAAGCCACCAACCCAATAACCCATTCACCCTCCACAAGCCACCAACCCAATAACCCATTCACCTTCCACAAGCCACCAACCCAATAACACATTCACCCTCCACAAGCCACCAACCCAATAACCCATTCACCCTCCACAAGCCACCAACCCAATAACCCATTCACCCTCCACAAGCCACCAACCCAATAACCCATTCACCCTCCACAAGCCACCAACCCAATAACACATTCACCCTCCACAAGCCACCAACCCAATAACCCATTCACCCCTCCACAAGCCACCAACCCAATAACCCATTCACCCTCCACAAGCCACCAACCCAATAACACATTCACCCTCCACAAGCCACCAACCCAATAACCCATTCACCCTCCACAAGCCACCAACCCAATAACCCATTCACCCTCCACAAGCCACCAACCCAATAACCCATTCACCCTCCACAAGCCACCAACCCAATAACCCATTCACCCTCCACAAGCCACCAACCCAATAACCCATTCACCCTCCACAAGCCACCAACCCAATAACCCATTCACCCTCCACAAGCCACCAACCCAATAACCCATTCACCCTCCACAAGCCACCAACCCAATAACCCATTCACCCTCCACAAGCCACCAACCCAATAACCCATTCACCCTCCACAAGCCACCAACCCAATAACCCATTCACCCTCCACAAGCCACCAACCCAATAACCCATTCACCCTCCACCAACCCAATAACCCATTCACCCTCCACAAGCCACCAACCCAATAACCCATTCACCCTCCACAAGCCACCAACCCAATAGCCCATTCACCTTCCACAACACCAACCACAGCCGCTCCGCAAGGGCAGGGATCAGGAGGTACATCACAGGCAGGACGCCAACAATCACATGTGGACATTTTAATGGGGGGAGGACTATGTGAGGGTTTCATTAATATTGTTGCGAATATGGAATTTGGCCTCCATATCCGCTTGTAAATATTCCCCTATTTTCTCCAATACTCCCCAACTTTCCCCAATCCCCCATTCCCTAGTCCCATTGCATGTAAACAACAATCAGTAGAGCCGACCTTCCCCTTATTCCCCCATTAAATGTCGTGCCCAGGTCCACCGCACCACACGTAGACAACTTTCGGACATCTTCCTAGTTATTCTTAATCTATGTCAGTTAAGGCCTCGTTTCCATTAATTATGACTCTTCGTTGCACCAGAATGTGATTATATGGCATCAGTAGTGAGTTTAGGACCTTTCCCATACCTCCTCCCATCTTCTTCCCCAAACAACAACAATAACAACAACTACAACAACAATTACAACTACAACTACGATTACAACAACAGAGGGGCGGGGAGTGTGCGTCCTCACACCGGCTCGGTTACCCGCCATGACCATGCGCTCCACGGCGTTACCCCGAAGGGGCTGGCTGTCAGCTCCTCGTCAGGGGCGGAGCCAGTAACCCCCCCACGCACCCAATGAGAAGCAACGTGCCGATTCCATCTGGGGCGGAGCTAACGAGCCGAGGGCGTGTCACTCCCCGCCGGATATACGTGGCCCCGCGCCGGATGTGACGTCAGATGCGCCCCCAGCTGGAGAAGGAAGGAAGGACCTGCGAGCGCTGAAACAGATGCGCCTCAGCTTGGAGAAAGAACGTCGCCTTCCGAGCGCTGTGACCTCCCTGCATCTCTGGACCGGACCGAGTCGATTCTGCCTTGAGCCAAGAGTGCACCTTGAGCCATCGACTGCCTGCCTTTCCTTGCCATCAATCCCCGTGTGAGTCAGCATTTTGTCCCGTTTATCTGTCGTCTGTTGGGGTTAATATAAGAGTGTGTCTAAGTGCTTGTCTTTCTATGCTGTCCCTCTTGTAGTTGTAATCTAACCTTCCGCCTTAATATAACCTCCTCCGGAGGTCTTGAGAACTGAACCCCTGGTGTCGTATTGTGTTATTGTAATCCAGCCGGGTGTCTTCTTTTTCTTATTGAGCCAGCATCGCGCGACTAGTCAACGTTCGGGCACAATCGGGTAACTTGTGCAGACGTGGTCATACCATAAAACCGCTCGGTAAATAACATCCAAGCCACGTCTGTAACAATTGGTGTCGAGGAGTGGAATTCGAACCCGGGACTAAATTTATTAGGCCCAAATTTGTAACAGTTAGAATCGATTTGGAGCGCGTTTCCCGCGCGAAATTATAACGGCGAAATTTGAATTTGTTTTACGAAAATAAAAAAATAAAAACCGAATTTTGAAAGTCGCGCTATGGCGGATCAAGACAGCTGGGGTCCGGTAGAGGAGAGAGAGGTAGGGTCGATCCAGGACCAAAATGAGGGACAGGAGGAGAGCGAAGCAGTGAGGGCGGCAGGTTCGCAAAATAGCGCCGTCACGCACGAAGAAGCGGGCGCGCAAAATGGCGCCTCGCTCATCACCGCGCCAGCGACCGTGGCAGCGCCCCCGGTGGATTTGAACTTGTTTTTTATGCAAATGAAGGCCCTTATGGACAAGAATAATGAAGAAATGGAAAGCAGAATAATGATGGGAATGAGGGCTGATAGGGAACAAATGGGGAACCGGATGGATGCTCAGAGTGAGCAAATGAGGGTTAATAGTGAGCGATTAGAGGGCCAAATGGGGGTAATGAGGGACGAAGCGAGGGGTACCGGTGAGGGGTTAGACAACGGGATAAAAGAAGTAAAACATGGGTTAACGGGGGTAGAAAACAGAATGGCCGCTCAAGAGAATCAAATGGAAGGGATGCAAAAAGGGTTAGAGGGGTTAGAAAACAGTATGGAAGGCAAATTGAGGGACATGAGGGACCAAGCGGAAAGGGAAGTTAACCAAATGGGGCAGCAGATAGAGGGGGTCAGAATGGGGGTAGAAGCCAAACTGGATGCTCACAGGGAGGAAATGGAGCAGATGAGGGTGGCATCTGGGCAGGAGATGCAAGTGATGGGAGAAGAGATCAGAAGAGGTGTGAGTGAGGAGGTCGGAGGAGTGCGCGAGGAGGTGAGGCACTGTAAGGAGCACATGGAGAAGGAGGTGAGAAAGGGGACTGTAAAGTTACAAGGGGGCATAGAGGACCTGACGCAGGAGGTGGAGCAGCTGACGGTGGGACAAACGGAGTTAGTGGAGCAGGTTCAAAGGAACACTGCGGTATTAGGAGGTTTAAAAGCGACACAAAACGACATAAAAAACGACTTGATAGCGACGAAGAGGGAATGTCAGATGGTACGTGAGGGACTGACAACGAGGTTGGACGAGGTGATAGAGGTAATGGAGACGAAGGACCGGCAGGTGAGGACGCACCTGGAAACGGTCAAGGTAGCCTTGGAGGACGAGCTTGAGGAGACGTACCGGGGAATAAAAGAGGTGAAGCACAAATTAGAAGAAGTGGAAGAAGGGATGAGTGAAATTAAGAAGCGACGGAGAGGGGATAAGAAAGAGATAAAAGAGGAGATAAAAGAATTGGTCCAAAGTCTGTGTTTGGATCGTGATGATGTGCTCATTAACCGGATGAGGGATTCGCAGGTGATGGAGGAGAAGCGAAGAGGAAGAGGACCCGGTGTAAGTGGTGACCAATATGGTCGTGCGTATGATGCGCCAGGGGATTTAAGAAGCTTGGGGGTCGAGATAGACCCGGGTGTTCGTGAGAGGCCGTTGGTGAAGTGTGCGACAGGTCTGGTGTGCGAAAGAGGAGGTGTGCGAGAAAGTCCGACTCTGGGGTGTGTGAGGAAAAAGTGCGTGCCAAGGAGTGAGGGTGCTGGCGAGAGTGAGTCGGTCGTAGCGCGTGTGCGAGGGAGCACATGGAAGCGTGGTGTGGTGAGTGTTACAGAGGGTGTGACGGGAGAGTGTGCGCGAGAAAGGTGTGTGACGGACAGGTGCATGAGGAAAGAGTGCGCTGTCAGAAGTAAGGAAGAGTGTCCACCTGTGGTGAGTGTTACAGAGGGTGTAACGGGAGAGTGTGCGCGAGAAAGGTGTGTGACGGACAGGTGCACGAGGAAAGAGTGCGCTGTCAAGAGTAAGGGTGAGTGCGTTGTCAAGAGTGGTGGTGAGAGTATTGAGAGTGACAAGGAGAGTGAGTTGGTTGTGACAGGTGAGCGAGGATGTACACCTGGGATGGAAGGATGCACACCTGGAATGGTAGAGCGTGAGTGGGAATGCACGCTGGAGTTGGTGGTGAGGCACATGGTTGGGTGTGCGAATGAGGGCACACCTGTGATTGTCACAGAGGAGGTGACCGAGGAGGGGGCGCGAAGCGGTGTATTGGTGAGGTGTGCGAGCAACGAATGTGTGCCAAAGTGTTCGGTGGTCAGGTGTGTGACCAAGGCTGTGAGTGGAATGGGTGTACCTGGGTGTGTAAGGAAGGGTACGAGGAGCATGGGCACAGCTGGATGTGTGAGCAAGGAACGGGCTGCGGGGTGTAAGCGTCCAGGTGAAGCATCGACGTTACACGGGTTAGAGGTTAGAGCGACTTTTAGCCGAAGCAGGCCCTCGGTGCGTGCCGGGCCTCGCTTTGAACGGCCGCGTCCAGGCTCCACTAGGCGGAGCTGGCAGCCCGATAGGAAGGGTCGTTATGGCGACCACGTTTTGTTGAGACGTGCCGGCAGGTCGAGATCGGGACATTGGATGGCTCCACGCCGAGGTGATGCGTGGGATCTCGGCCCGGGTAAGCCCCCGTCCCTGCACCGAGTGCCGGACGCATCCAGCCGCTGGCACAAAACAACCAGCATCCATTGCTTGGCTTTACGAAGCCGGGCTTTGGACAGGGATTGGCGCACCGAGAGGTATTAGTGAGTCGACTGGGTGATGAGGTTAGTGTTTTGGACCCAAAATTAGAGAAAAACAAAATTTGATGATTGGCAAGGGATTGGCAGTAGTGATTGGCAGATGATGGGTAGTGATTGGCAAATTTTTGATTTATTGAAATTTGATGTGCAAAATTGGTAGTGAGGGACCCCCGATGTGGTGGGATGGCAAATCCACCATCCTTCCCATGTGGGGGGCAAAGGAGCTATAGCTTATGGGGTGTATGGCAGTGAAAACTAGCCCGGGTGGGTTAGGATATTGTGTGTAGGGATCTAGCGAAGATGACAGTAGGTAACGTTAAGTTTAGTTAGTGACTGATACCTGTAGTGGGGACGCAGGTAGATTAGTATGGATGATAATGACGAGGGAGCGCAATAGTTTAAAGGGACGACTGGGAAGCGCAAGTTCAGAGGGGAGTAGTTAGCTGAGATGATGCCGTGTGTGTGTGAGAATTGAACAGGTGTGATTGCACAGGTGTGCAATTGGACAGGTGTGTGGAGCAGTGTATGAGTAGTGAGTGTGTGGATCAGCGCGAATGCGCTTGGGGAGAGAAGGGTGCAGGTGGCACCAAGTGTGAGAGCACAGGTGTGCAAGTACAGGTGTGTGGAGAGAGTTGGAGTAAGTGGTACGGAGTGGTGTGCATGGTGCGAAGGTGTGGATGGGGGAAGAGTGGACCCCCTTTCACGAGTACCCGGGGCGGGTAGTGTAAGTGTTAGGTAGAGGGTGCAGGTAAATTGTGGTTGGATATTGGCATTTGTGGTGCGGTTGCAGAATGGTGTTGTGAATGGGTGCATTAGTGTTGTGGAAATGGCTGGGCGTGTAGCCTGTTAGTGTGTGTAGTTGGTTGGGCACTCCACCACTGTGAGGATGTCGGCCAGGTGAGGCCGCAGGTGGGCTCTGGGAGCCGGTAGTTGTGAGTGGGTGCCTGAGGATCCCGGGTGTGGATCGGGCAGCCCAGTGCCAGAGAGGGCACCGAGTGGGGAGAGTGCCAGAGGGCCTTCCCCAGGTAGTTAGGTTAGGGTAAGGAGCAGGTAAGCTCGGAGGCAACTGCAGTGGTGGAGGTGTGCAGGTGGGTAGACCCACTGGGAGAGGTACACGCCGCAGCCCAGAAATTGTGCGAGGGCACCGGGAGATGAATCGGGGGAGTGAGACCCCAAATTGAAGAGCACCACAGTTTGGCCAATGGGAATTGGTTTTTAGAACCCATAGTGTAAGAGGGCCAATGGTTTGGCCGGAGGAAGACCCCGGGTAGTGTAAAGTTGTTAAAGTCATTTAGGAAATAGTTAGGATTGAAGAACCTGTCGCACCATACGCAGCCACTTACCTGTGGTGATGATGATGACTCCACACCTGTGTTTTCTTTGTTTTGTTGCAGGAGATGAATTGCTGTTGGATTTGTGAGACGCATCACGACGTGGATGAGACATTGGGGTGATTCCATCTCTCCCTCCCTAGGAGGGACTGATGATGAATTGGTAATGGCAAATTTTGATGTGCAGTTGAAAATGGCAAATTTGATTGGTTAGGAGGGAGAGAAGACGAATTTGGTTTATGGGAGGAACAGGGAAGACAGTAGGGATGTTTGTTGATTTGTAAAGTAGATGTTTATGGGTAGTGTTGTGTTTTGTGGATACAGTAAGGGGTAAGGGAGGGGCCATGTAGGTTACCTGGTGGGGGGGGGCGTACGATAGGAACGTACCTGTCTCACCTGGTTCCCATGTGCCCCCAGTGTGCATCACCTTACATTGCGTGCACTTTTGCGCCCTTACCACCTTACTCACTTGTTTCTTCTTTTGTCTCCCACCTCCGAGGATCTGGCTTTGGGGTAGAGAGAGAGGAGAGAGAGGTGCTGGCTGCGCAGTTGTGGGCCTGCACTTTCGCTGTTTGCTGCCGGGATCGATACACCATATGGACCGCAATGTTTGTGGCCACCCACAATGGACCGCAGTTCGTTTGCGGCCAAGCACCACCCGGGGATGGACCTATGGATCAACGTGGCACCTATGCCATACAGGTGAACCACTAATAGTTAACACCACCAAGTGCACCACAAGAAGAGCAAGAGACACCTGCAGGGTTAGGGGTTGTCGAATTTATTTTTATTCCAATGAACAATGGTGACTGCACCGATTGGTGGTGGGGTGGTGCTGTTGATGCTCGGGAAGGGTGCTCTGCACGTTATTAAAGGCCGTCGGCCACAGAGCACTCGTGGGTTGGTGTATCGATGTTGGCAAGCGCGCTCTCTCTATGCATAACATCTGCATGTGTTCCTCCAAAAACAGGTCCTGGATCGTAGTGTAAATAGCAGCGTAGTCTTGTAAATAATGCTCCCTACCGGCTGTATGTTTAGTTTGAGGATTCTTTCCGGATTCGGTTATCCTGTGGGTGTGTTTCTGTGAGGAGAAGGGTGCAACGTCGCAGGGGGACATATTTACTCATTTGTGAATATCTGTAAAACTGTCGCACTCAGGGTAGAGTTAATAGTAGAGGGAACTACATTGCGTGCCACACTAAAGTAGGTAAAAATTTATCGGGTCGGGACGCCCCGAGGGTAGAGAAGGGTGCAATGTTGCGAATATGGAATTTGGCCTCCATATCCGCTTGTAAATATTCCCCTATTTTCTCCAATACTCCCCAACTTTCCCCAATCCCCCATTCCCTAGTCCCATTGCATGTAAACAACAATCAGTAGAGCCGACCTTCCCCTTATTCCCCCATTAAATGTCGTGCCCAGGTCCACCGCACCACACGTAGACAACTTTCGGACATCTTCCTAGTTATTCTTAATCTATGTCAGTTAAGGCCTCGTTTCCATTAATTATGACTCTTCGTTGCACCAGAATGTGATTATATGGCATCAGTAGTGAGTTTAGGACCTTTCCCATACCTCCTCCCATCTTCTTCCCCAAACAACAACAATAACAACAACTACAACAACAATTACAACTACAACTACGATTACAACAACAGAGGGGCGGGGAGTGTGCGTCCTCACACCGGCTCGGTTACCCGCCATGACCATGCGCTCCACGGCGTTACCCCGAAGGGGCTGGCTGTCAGCTCCTCGTCAGGGGCGGAGCCAGTAACCCCCCCACGCACCCAATGAGAAGCAACGTGCCGATTCCATCTGGGGCGGAGCTAACGAGCCGAGGGCGTGTCACTCCCCGCCGGATATACGTGGCCCCGCGCCGGATGTGACGTCAGATGCGCCCCCAGCTGGAGAAGGAAGGAAGGACCTGCGAGCGCTGAAACAGATGCGCCTCAGCTTGGAGAAAGAACGTCGCCTTCCGAGCGCTGTGACCTCCCTGCATCTCTGGACCGGACCGAGTCGATTCTGCCTTGAGCCAAGAGTGCACCTTGAGCCATCGACTGCCTGCCTTTCCTTGCCATCAATCCCCGTGTGAGTCAGCATTTTGTCCCGTTTATCTGTCGTCTGTTGGGGTTAATATAAGAGTGTGTCTAAGTGCTTGTCTTTCTATGCTGTCCCTCTTGTAGTTGTAATCTAACCTTCCGCCTTAATATAACCTCCTCCGGAGGTCTTGAGAACTGAACCCCTGGTGTCGTATTGTGTTATTGTAATCCAGCCGGGTGTCTTCTTTTTCTTATTGAGCCAGCATCGCGCGACTAGTCAACGTTCGGGCACAATCGGGTAACTTGTGCAGACGTGGTCATACCATAAAACCGCTCGGTAAATAACATCCAAGCCACGTCTGTAACAATATAAATACACTAGCCAAATCTAACAACTCAGAAAATCAATATCACAAGGCCACATATCACCAAATTAAATTACAGTCCACCTTTGATCCATATCTACCTGAATCCATGTATCCCAAAATCCCCATTGCTTACAGGTAGAGATCCAATTATATATAAAACTGATCTACTGTCCCTGCCGATACCATTTTCTGCTGGAAGGTCATGGTGAGTGACGAAAGGTCTTTCTTACGTGAGGCAATCTCATCACTGCTGGAAGGTGTTTCTCTGCTGAGGCAGCCTCCTGATGGGAGGTGCCATCTCAGACATAAATTATCTTTTGTGTGAACTACTCAACTACCCCTTCTGGATATACTGTCTTAAACTATACTCATGACGACTCCCAAGCTACGTCCCCTGATTCTGTCACTGATCATGAGATTCCCCTCCCGCCCCCCACCCCCATCTCACAACCCAGCTCCCACCACCTCTTTACTCTTCTCTTTACCTCTAAAAGATTATCCTTAGGGCTCAAACCTGCACCCTTGTACTCCGTTCAGCATTCATTAAGCAGCGCTTAATTAATTAATTAACCTGCCCAATTGCCAGCCAGTTGTTTAGATCGTTGAAGCTTACCCCTACCCACTCACCCCCATCCCCCGACATCTCCCACTTCCATTTTCGATGAACAGTAATCACTATACAGAAGTATTCTGCACCACACAAGGTTATGACAAAAGAAAACCCCCGAGATGAAGTTGATGAATAATATTGTGAACAATTCAAGTGAAATGGGAAGAATGTGAAGACGTACTTGTTTTTCAGCTCTTCCTCTGCCCGCTTGTGCCACAAGCATAGTTGCTTGTCTGTCTTCATGAACAGCGATTCGATGTACTTGGGCCAATGGAATGTCAGTGAATTCAGCTTGACGTCATCAACTGCATGCCACTCATCAGCACAGATCAACAAGTTACTCATCATTGGTGGCACAGATCAGTTAAGGAGAACTTCTTTATAAAGAAAATAATACACTGAAGTGCGGTGCTACGCACACAACTTGCTTGCCAAAAAGGTAGGCCACAACGCGTTGGATAACCAAGAGAGTCTTTATTCGGAAAGCTCAAACTGTAGCACTGGGCGGGCTCGAGCTTGGAGCCCGCATATATGTGCCGGGGCCACGCCTAGTCCCCGGGCGTGGCCGATCGGTCGATAGGCGGGGCATGCCTTCCAGTTCCCCGCCTGGACGTTCGCGCCACCTGCTGGTGCGTTGAATTTGTGTCCTCTTGCTTGTGTCCGCCACACGCGCCCCCCCCCCCCCCCCCCCAGAATTCCCGCGCACCTGAAGGGTGAGTTTGCGGGGAAGCCGGATGACCCGGCCGAAACGCCCCCTGGCGATGGGTCTGGGGGGTGGCGGGGCTGGGGGGTGCCGGGGGTCCGACCACCGGGGGGCGGCCTCGACGCAGAGGAAGAGCTGCTGGCGGGGGTGCCGGGGGTCCGACCACCGGGGGGCGGGCTCGACGCGGAGGCAGAGCCGCTGGCGGGGGGTGGTCCGGATCGAGGTGGGCCGGCTTGAGGCGGTCCACGGAAATGCGATCCGGGGCACCGCCGATGTCGACCGTGAAAAATTTGTCCCCGGTCTCCAACACGCGGAAGGGCCCGTCGTACGGGGGCCGTAGCGGTGCCCGGTGGGCGTCGTGCCGGATGAACACGTACTCGGCCGAACGAAGCTCCGGGGCGACGTGGGAAGGCGGGCAACCGTGGTGTGCCGTTGGCACCGGGGCGAACCTCCGGGCGGTCCCCTGAAGGGCGGAGCGCTGTTGTGCCGCGGACCAAGGAGCCGTGGAGTCGGGGATAAATTCGCCCCGTACCCGCAGTGGTTGCCCGAAGACCAGCTCCGCCGAGGACGCGTGCAGGTCGTCCTTGGGCGCCGTCCTGAGGCCCAGCAGGACCCAGGGGAGTCTGTCGACCCAGCCGCCGTCGCAGAGGCTGGCCCGGAGCGCGGCCTTCATGGAGCGATGAAAGCGCTCGCACAGGCCATTGGCCTGGGGGTGGTAGGCCGTGGTGCGGTGTAGTTTCACCCCGAGCCCTTGCGCCACCGCGGCCCAGAGCTCCGAGGTGACCTGGGGGCCGCGGTTGGACGAGATGTCCGAGGGGGCACCGAACCGGGCAACCCAAGTGGCGATAAAGGCTTGCGCCACCTCAGCCGCAGACGTCGCCGCCAATGGGACGGCCTCCGGCCACCGTGTGGTGCGGTCGATCATGGTGAGGATGTGGGTGAACCCTCGCGAGGGGGGCAGAGGTCCCACCAAGTCGACGTGCACGTGGTCGAACCGCCGCTCGGGCACCGTGAACGGGGCCAACGGTGCCTGAGTGTGGCGGTGGACCTTTGCACGCTGGCACGCGAGGCACGTCCTGGCCCAGTCGCGGACGTCCTTCCGGAGGCCATGCCAGACGAACTTTGCCCCGACGAGTTTCTGGGATGCCCTCGCGCCAGGGTGGGACAGGCCATGGATGGCGTCGAACACCGAGCGCTGCCAGCCAGCTGGCACGATGGGGCGAGGCCGGCCGAGGGAGACGTCGCATAGGAGGGCCGTGCCCGCGACGTCGAACGGCACCTCGGTGACGCGGAGGCCCGTAACAGCGGTCCGCAAGGCCGGGACGCCGGGGTCGGCGGTCTGGGCCTCCGCCATCCGGGCATAGTCGACCCCGAGGTGGACCGCGTGCATGGCAGACCGGGAAAGGCAATCCGCCACCGAGTTGTCCTTACCCGCCACGTGACGGATGTCCGTCGTGTACTTGGACACGGCAGAGAGGTGGCGCTGCTGCCGTGCCGTGCCGACCATGGCTCGGCGACCTTGGCCATCGCGAACACAAGGGGCTTGTGGTCAACGAAGGCCGTGAACGGGCGGCCCTCCAGCAGATGGCGGAAGTGTCGGACCGCCAGGTGGAGTCCGAGCAACTCACGGTCAAAGGTGCTGTACCGGCGTTCGTGCGGGCGAAGCTGCCGGCTGAAAAACGCCAGCGGTTTCCAAGCACCACGCACCCATTGCTCGTGCAACGCGTAATCCGACGCGTCGGTGGTGAGGGCGATCGGTGCGTCGAGCGCCGGGTGCACCAGCATGGTGGCGTCGGCCAGAGTCAGCTTTGCGCCTGTGAATGCCGCGGCCATCGGCTCCGACCATGCGATGTCACCTTTGCCCGGCTTGCCCCGGAGGGCCTCGTGCAAGGGGCGGAGGAGCTGGGCGACGTGGGGCACGAAGCGGTGGTAAAAGTTCACCATGCCCAGGAACTCCTGGAGCCCCTTGACCGTGCGTGGCCGCGGGAAATCCCTGACCGCCTCCACCTTGGCCGGTAGCGGGACGGCCCCGTGCTTGGTGATGCGGTGCCCCAAGAAGTCGATGGTGGTTACACCGAACGGCACTTGGCAGGGTTGATGATTAGGCCATGGCCGAGGGAGACGGCCCAGGCCCAGGCCCATGGCCCAGGTGTTTGAACAGCGTGCGGAGGTGGAGCAGGTGGTCTTCCCGGGACGCGCTCACGACTAGGATGTCGTCCAAGTAGACGAACAGAAAAGGTAAGTCGCACAAGACGCTATCCATAAGCCGCTGGAACGCCTGAGCCGCATTCTTCAACCCGAAGGGCATCCTCAGAAATTTGAAGAGGCCGAAAGGAGTGATGACGGCCGTCTTCGGGACGTCGAACGGTTGGACGGGGACCTGATGGTAGCCCCGGATGAGGTCCACCTTCGAAAACACGGTCGTGTTGGCCAACCGGGCAGAAAAGTCCTGAATGTGCAGGACCGGGTAACGGTCGGGGGTGGTGGCATCGTTGAGCCGGCGGTAGTCCCCGCACGGCCGCCATCCCCCGCCGGGCTTCGGCACGATGTGAAGCGGGGAAGCCCAAGCGCTGTTGGAGTGCCGTACGATCCCCAGCCGCTCCAGCGTGGCGAACTCCGTTTTCGCCACGGCGAGCTTCGTGGGCTCGATTCGGCGTGCCCGGGCATAGACTGGCGGCCCGACCGTGGGGATGTGATGCTCCACCCCATGTTTCACGGCCACCGCTGAAAAGGTGGGCCGCGTGAGGGCCGGGAAACTAGCGAGGAGGCGGGTAAAGTCGTCCGCTGCCGGAAGCGTGCAAACTAAACTCGCCGGGACGGAACCCTCCAGCAAGCCGCTTGGCAAGCGCTCAGTGAGCCGCTCAGTGAGCCGCTCAACGAGCTGCTCTGCAAACAAGCGAGCGAGCTAAAGGTTTCTGCCTGGACGAGCCGTTTGTGCTTTACGTTGACCAACAACCCATTCGCACATAGGAAGTCCGCACCGAGCAATGCCATCGGCACGCTGGCGGTCACGAACGACCATTGAAAGCGTTGCCCTCCGAACCGCAGGGAGAGGCAGCGCTTCCCGAACATGTGGATGGGTGTACCGTTGGCGGCAAGCAACGCGGGGCCCCGGCCCGCGGTTCGCTTGTCGGACGTGTAGGCTGGGATGACGCTTACCTGCGCTCCTGTATCGCAGAGGAAACGGCACCCGGAGAAGGTGTCCGTGATAAAGAGGAGGCTGCCGGAATGGCCAACGCTCAGGGCCGCTACTGAGCGCCGGCTTGGTAGTTTCCCGACTTGTCAAACGAGCACGGCGGGCAACACTTCCTAGCCTTGTGGCCGAACCTGGCGTGGTAAGAGCACCAGGCTTGCGGCGGTGGGGGCTTCGGCGGCCGCGGTTTTCTCGGTGGTGGTGGTGGTGGGCGGAGCGCGGCGGCGGCCACGAGGGACGCAGCAGCATCAGCCTCGGGATCCACGACGGCCGCACCGTAACCCGACCGCGTGTCGCAAGCCGCGAAGAACTTGTCGGCCTCTGTAGCCAGGGCGCGGGGTTCTTTTATTTTTGAACCGGCCAGCGCGAGGCGTACCTGTGCGGGTAGCTGGCATAGGAAAAGCGCCCAAAATAAGAAATCCGGGGCTTGGTCACCCAGCAACGACAGCATATGATCCATCCGCACGGATGGTCGTGTGTCGCCGAGTTCGGGAAGGTCCAGGAGGCAGTCGGCCCGTTCGATCTCCGTGAGGCCGAACGTGGCGATGAGGAGACGTTTGAGCACCCCGTACTTGTGGTCAACCGGCGGGTGCCGCAGGATGGACATGACTCGGGCGGCAGTGCCGGGCCTGAGGGAGGCGACCACGTGGTAGTAACGGGTCTCATCCGCTGTTATGCCTCGAAGCTGAAATTGTGCCTCGGCCGGCACGAACCACACATCGGCCTGTGCTTCCCAAAACTCCGGGGGTTTTACCGTGACGGCGTTGTTGGCCATGGCGCGTTCGGTGGACAGCAACGGCTGAACGAATCGGGGTCACCAGTGAAGTGCGGTGCTACGCACACAACTTGCTTGCCAAAAAGGTAGGCCACAACGTGTTGGATAACCAAGAGAGTCTTTATTAGGAAAGCTCAAACTGTAGCACTGGGCGGGCTCGAGCTTGGAGCCCGCATATATGTGCCGGGGCCACGCCTAGTCCCCGGGCGTGGCCGATCGGTCGATAGGCGGGGCATGCCTTCCAGTTCCCCGCCTGGACGTTCGCGCCACCTGCTGGTGCGTTGAATTCGTGTCCTCTTGCTTGTGTCCGCCACAACACCAAACATTAAACAATTCCATACAAACGACATGTGTCCTGCCCCATCCCCATCCAGCTCCCCATCCTCCCCCCCCCCCCCCCCGCAGACAAAATGGTGGCCATAACACTTGACCACGTGTTTGGGTGCAATGACATTTTAAGATTTTGTGGAAACTTACATCCTGAAAACTTGAACTTATACAAACAGTTACTTGGAAAAACAGTTCCAGAAAGTGTTCTGCTAGTGAAGACAAAAGGCCTTCAGTAAAGACAAACCAAGCTGTTATGGTTTGGGTTTCGGTTATAGTTAGCGTTAGTGAGAGTTAGTGACAGGTACACGTTTCCTCAGCATCATTAGGGGCCAGAAGCGGTGGGCGGAGTTTGGCCTTGGAGCCCAGAAGCGGTGGGCGGAGTTTGGCCTTGGAGCCCAGAAGCGGTGGGCGGAGTTTGGCCTTGGAACCCAGAAGCGGTGGGCGGAGTTTGGCCTTGGAGCCCAGAACCGGTGGGCAGAGTTTGACCTTGGAGCCCAGAGGCAGAGGGCAGAGTTAAGCTGTGAAATTTCAGAGCACAGAGGCGGTGGGAGGTGTTTGGGGTGGTGGACGGGGAGGGTCTCGCTCTAAACCTTGCATCACGGCAGACCTTGGAGACTAGCTGCAGGAATGTGGTTGCTCAGGAAATCCGCGTTAATATCGAGATAAACGATCGAAGTCTCCCTTGTGTACAGGGACTGTGTGTTAAAGATAAAAAACACATTTATATCAGCATACATAATCACAATACATTGTATTAATCTAATAAGTATCTTGTATGATGTACATAGTGAAAATACTTTTATTCTTATTTACAGTGTAACACCATAAATATTGTTGTGGAAATTCCTCCTAGGGGTTAATGGTACATAGAATGGAGCAGTTATTTCCTTGAAGTGAATAGCTAGCATAAGTGTGAAGGAATTAATTGTGATATTTGATTACGTGTCGCTTTTAAGTCGAGTTACATGATGTCAACCCATCCCAATGTCTGTGTATGTCACAATGTCAAAATTACCAAACCTTTTGACCCATTTGTTAAATTGTTATTCTGTCTGTAATCTGTCAATTGCATGCTTTTAAGCATTTCGCAAGGCACAAATTGGAACAAATCTAGGCAACAAACATCATCAACCAGGCCGTGATGTTTCAGAGCTTTGGGGTGGGAGGTCACGGAGGGGTCGCTCGGAGTAGTGTCCAATGGTGAGTGAGATGGAAGGGGTGTGAAGCGTCATCCTTGACGCATGGGCCGGAGGCCATAAAGGCAGGTCCACAGAGGGAAATGGAGGAGTCACCCAGAATCAGCATTGGAAAAGCGTTCCTCGACCCTTCGTTACAGCCAGATTCACGCCTCCGCCCATGCCAGAGCCACTCTCATCTCCTCCAGACCAGACACAGTGGCACCGGCATGGGGAATTCTCTGGTCTGAGCTGCCAGAACTGCGGGGGAACTCATCCTTGTCCTTCACACTATGTCTATCTCACGTTGTGTGTCTGACTGAGCCCTAAGACTAAGGCATAGGATATTTAAGGAATCCATGACATTTGACTGGTTCATGGTCATGTATCGGGACAGTGTGTCCCTCTCATTGGCCTCCCACCCCTCTCTAGGGCTCCATAGCTCACTACACAACTATGGTATTAGGCTAATGGTGAAATCTCAAAAGGGGCCTTAAAATGGGTCGAACCCCTCCCCATCTTAGAACAAAAAACAACCTATTTTTTCTTCAAGGGGGATGTCTGGGGAGTTAGAAAATCATGGTTGTGAATATGAAAGCATTGCACATCACTCCGAGAATCACATTTACATATATATATATAATAGGTGCTGATGTTGACGCCAAGAGCCGATTTGACGTAACAGGTTTTTTGCCTTCATAGGCGTCAATATTGATGCTATATGCACAAATATGGTATTAAAATGTGCAGGAAGATAAGACACAATCAATAAAATAGGAATAAGGCTTAACAAATAACTTTTATTGGGTAGAAAAGACAAAATGTTGAAATTAAATGCGACAAATTCAGTTCGGTTTCATCGATAAAATGGGGACAAATACATTGTAATTTCAGAAATATTAGCTTCATAGTCATAAAGTTTATGTTCAAATTTCCCCTGTTCATTCGTGTATTTAACATTATTAACCAAAATGTTAATATCAATAATACTGATAATTATACTGTCAAAATCAAATGTCACCCCCTAATATTTTATTGAAATTCACAAATCGCAATACCGCCAAAACATCAAGTAGTGGGGCAGATAAGGTCATATATGGAAGGTATTGTGCATTTTATGTGCATGGCAGTTTCAGCATATAATCTACATACCCCAAGGTTTTATTTCAGACATGGAGGCAATTTGTTTCTGACCTGTGGTGACCTTGAGAGGTCATTGACCCCAGCATTGCATGCTCCATTGACAGTTTGACCTTGATCCCTTGTTCCAAGGTCAAATCTGATGGTGGCAAATGATTCCCCATATTTGATTTCCTATTAGTGCCTAATACATACCTAAACTGTCTGACCATTATTTAAAGAGTTACAGGTACTTGAAAGTAAAAGCTATAAATAACTTCAGGACATCCCCTTATGTCATGTGACTGATGACACAATCCTCTCAGCTTTCAACTGTCTCCATGTGGACAAACAAAACTCTGAGGTCAAGGAAAAAGGTAAGATTTTGAAAGATATAAACTTTTTCTAAATGAAATAATGTAGCAATATTATGCATAAGAGTACCAAGAACATGTATAACTAAAAAAAATGGCATGTTTTAAGGGGGAAATAAGAAAACTAAGGCAAAATACTGAAAATCTGTTGACTTAAACCTTCATTGGGGTATGTAGATTATATGCTGAAACTGTCATGCTTTAGTCATAAAATGCACAATTGGTTTGCTATATTTCTTTCCAGATGGACTTTTCTGACAATGGTCATCACAAACCTTCTACCATGGATTTGGAAGCACTAGCTGTGAAACGTCGAAAAATCGATACGGACCATTGCTCCATATGCTCCAAAACTCTTGACCCGAAAAGAGGACCATGTGGTTAAGAACCCACTGCTGATGGCTTGAATGCAATTCTAAAAGCAAGTAAGCTGAGACAAGATGATGTTTATGAAGCACTCTGGCCTTTGCAACAAGAGATTTTAAGCCTGAATCTGAAAGTGGCTTTCCATAAATCATGTCGTGCCAATTACACCAGCAAGTCGACACGGTCTGGCACCCCGCTCTGCTCACCAAACTCTCCTCCTTTGGTATCCATGGAAATCTCCACGCATGGCTGGCGGACTTCCTCTCTAGTCGTCGTCAACGTGTGGCCCTGAATGGGTTTCTCTCATCTCCTCTTCCTGTTCAGGCTGGAGTTCCCCAAGGCAGTGTTCTGGGCCCCGTGCTTTTTCTGGTCTTCATCAATGATCTCTCTGACTCTCTCGAAAATCCTCTCTATCTCTTTGCTGATGACTCCACTCTCTGCCGCTCCATTCCTCTTCCCTCAGATCGGCAGTCTGCTGCCTCCTCACTCTCTGAAGACCTGGACAAAATCACAGACTGG
Organism: Myxine glutinosa; assembly: GCF_964187855.1. Classification (NCBI taxonomy): domain Eukaryota; kingdom Metazoa; phylum Chordata; class Myxini; order Myxiniformes; family Myxinidae; genus Myxine; species Myxine glutinosa. The sequence goes on from NC_136261.1 coordinate 294,823,652, forward strand.
TCAAACAAGTGGAACATGTCTTTCAATCCTGACAAATCTCACACTCTTACTATGTCTCTCCGAAAAGATCGACTGGACAACCCTCCCATCTACTTTCTCAACAATCCTCTCCAAGAAGTTCTGTCGCTCAAGATTTTGGGTCTCACTATCTGCCATGATCTTTCTTGGGAAAACCACATTTCCAAGCTGGCCTCCAAAGCCAGTCGCCGACTGGGCATCCTCCGTCGTGCGAAGTCCTTCCTCGGCACACCTGAGCTCCTCACCACATACAAGGCTTTCATCCGCAGCTCAATGGAATACTGTTCTCCCCTATGGGCCGGTGCTCTTGCCTCACACCTAGCTCGGCTTCACGCTGTTGAAACCAAAGCTTTCAGAATTATTGGAATCTCCCGCGATGAAGCTATCTCTGAGGGCCTTTCACTCACTCACCGCAGGCAGGTAGGTGGTCTTTCTGTCTTCTACCGACTCCTCTCCGGCCTTGCACCCCCAGCTCTCTCTGTGCTCTGCCCCCCAAATATTCCTACAGGTCGCACAAGATCTGCCAGCAACCCTCTGATGGTTAAACTGCCGAAATCTCGGCTCTCCGCTCACCTTCACTCTTTCATTCCTCTTTTCTCCCGCCTCTGGAACAAACTCCCTCACTCCCTTCAATCCCACTCCTCCCTCCAGGTCTTTAAAACAGCTGTTCACCACCATCTCTTATCTTCCCCCATCCAAAACCTTGATCTTTTCTACCCCCGCTAATTCACCCCAGATCCACCTTGTTTGAAATTCCAACTTCTTTCCTGGAAGTCCTGGCAGTGTCCATATGTTTTATACCTCTCCCCTTGCCCCCTTCCCACGCCCCCCCCCCCCCCAAAGCCCTCGCCCTCTCTCAGATCTCTCGATGTCTCCATGTCTCTCGGTCCCTGCTCTCAAATGTTGTGTTTGTGTCCTTCCCCCTCTCTCCCCATCTTGTCTACCGCTCCCTATGTTATATGTTTTATGTGTCGGTTTGTCTTTCTGTGTGATTAATGTTCGCTCTTTCACGAGCCTCGATCTTGTATACAAAAAAAAAAAAAAAAAAAAAAAAAAAAAAGTCAAATTTGCCTGAATGCCAATCTACCGATACTGAACAACAACCGTGTACGTCGGAGTCCATCTCTACGGAACCTTCAAGGCTCATGAGAAGTGAAACAAGCGGGTTTGACATCAGGAATGATTGTTTCATTTGTGGCAAACGGAACACTTCAAATATAAAAAAGCTTACACAAATTTCCACAGGCATCGGACAGACCACCAGAGAAAAGGTTCTTGCAGCGGCCCACAAAAGAAAAGACGACACCATTCATATGTGAATGCTCTTGTATTCAGATTTGTTTGCCTATGATGCCAAATACCACAAATTATGCTATGGACATTATATAACAGACCTCAACATAGCTGCTGCGCAAAACAAGTCAGGATAGTCAGCAGCAGTTACATTACACGATGTAGCCTTTGATGAACTTAAAATTCATTTGGACCAAGCTGTCTTCTCCAAAAAAAAGACTGTGACAACCCTTGCCAGTTTGAAAGCACAGTTCATCAACTATTTAGTTGAATTGGGTGCCTGTAATGCGCAGCAGTACACCGCCTGGAAATTGAAGGAACGATTAACCAATCGTTCACGATTAACCGATTAACAATGTGTTACATTATGTTGTACTGACATCGTGTGCTCCTCTTCTGTGACCTTGGGTGATGCACTAAAAAAAGGCCACTGCTCTGCAAGATGCAAACGATGATGATGACTATGAAGAACTGGTTTCTACAGCACAAGCAGAACCAGTGAATGAAAACCCTATCTTGCACACTGCTGCTGGCATACTGAGGAAGCACATGGCTGACATCAAGCATGCAACTGGTGTCTATGCACCAGCTGAAGACACAAACATTGAGCAGTATGCCAAATTCATTCCAGATGCTATGTATGACTTCATTCAGTGGTGCTTCAGTGAGAAGTCATACACGAATATAACTAGCTGTATCAACGAGGGTGTTTCAAAGAGCAACCTGAAAACGATCGCCATATGTCATGACATAATATCACAGAACTAAAATGTGTACACAGCAAAAACCCTGGACCTAGCCTTAAAAGTACATCACGAATTTGGAAGTAAGAACATCATTGACTTACTTCATTCACTGGGTCACTGTGTATCATACGACGAAGTACGGCGTTTCCTCACATCTGCTGCCATTGATCAGACAAGTAGATCAGAGGATGTTTACATACCCAAAAGACTCCAAAACCTGAGGGTCATTGATGATTATCCTATCATCGACGGCGCCATTGATAACTTTGACCAAAATGAAGCAACTTTGGATGGAAAGTCAACTACTCATGCCATGGCAGCCGTACTGTTCCACAGAGGAGCATCATCAGAATGACATGTATATACTACTGCGATTTCTGGATGTTGGTAAAATATTAGGGGGGTGACGTTAGATTTAGACAATATAATTACCAGTATCATCGATATTAACATTTTGCTTAATAATGTGATATACACAAATGAACAGGGGAAATTTGAACATAAACTTTATGACTATGAAGCTAATATTTCTGAAATTACAATGTATCTGTCCCACTTTATCGATGAAACCGAAGTGAATTTGCAGCATTTAATTTCAACATTTTGTCATTTCTATCCAATAAAAGTTATTTGTTAAGCCTCAATCCTATTTTATTGAGTGTGTCTTATCTTCCTGCACATTTTAATACCACATTTGTGCATATAGCATCAATATTGATGCCTATAGAGGCAAAAAACCTGTCATGTCAAATCGGCTCTCGGCATCGACATCAGCACCTATTATATATATATGTAAATGTGATTCTCGGAGTGATGTGCAATGCTTTCATATTCACAACCATGATTTTCTAACTCCCCAGACATCCCCCTTGAAGAAAAAATAGGTTGTGTTTTGTTCTAAGATGGGGAGGGGTACTCGACCCAAAAGCACCCTACACTGCTCGCCTATATGGTGTGTTTGACCAAAACAGCCCATGATATTTCCAATGCAAGTGCCTTTCTCCTTTTTTCCACAAGTCCTCCACTGGCCTCGCCTGTAAAGAAGGTCTATACAATACTCATTACCCAATTCTTCTCTAACATTTCAATCACCACCTTCTCAGTGCACATATTACATCCCACTTATCTCTGACAGATCCTTAATACAGGTGGAACTCTAACCTACTCAAGCACATTGACGAAGCTATTCTTAACACATTCTATCTATTGAACCTCAGGCCCCCTTCCATGTAACACTTCATCAATCAGTGTGACCCCCTTTTGTCTTGTGAACTGCCTCAACCCTGGTTTATGGTTTATGTTTGAGTCCATTTTTTCCCTGACAGTTATGCAATGGACTCCAGACCATAATCAAACTGCTCACATACATTTTATCTCTCACTCAAATATATTGACACTTCATTACATCTGCCACCCCAGGTAGACAGATTGTGGTCATGTTTTCACCCTGTGCATTTGTTTCTCTGTAAGCAGGATATATCAAAAGGTTATGGACATATTCGGACGAAATTTGGTGGACAGGTTGGGTGTGTGACAAGGATGATTTAATTAGATTCTGGTGAAGATCTGATCCGGATCTGAGAAATTTTTAAGGGATTCTTCACCATTGAGCAATGGGGCAAAAAACGATATCGAGCACAATATCTCAAAAAGTTATGGAATAATTATGACAAAACTTGGTGGATGAGTTGGGGTGGTGACAAGAACAAAGTGATTAGATTTTGGTTCAGGTCTGGATCCAGATCTGGCCTATCAGTGGGGTACAAAACCTAAACTGTTCAGCCTGATGGAGGTACGCTCTCGACTGAGTGCCGTTCTAGTTTATCCTGTTCAGTCAATAATAACTATGGTAAATAAAAGAATATAAATATAATCAATATTATGAGAAATCACTCTTTGAAATCGTGCATTGATTTAAGTTTGGCATTGATTTAAATGGACTCATACTTTTGTACCCATTACTATACACAGAGGTATATAATAAACATTAAATCTGATGACCTCTTTACTTGCGCGAGTCGTTGGTGAATGTTATAGAATGAGCAAATCACAAATTCCCGCCACTTTCAATGAAGTATCAGAGAGGTATGACGAAAGAAAAGTGCAACGGCAGGTATTGGTATCAAACACGCAGTCGGTAAAAGTCACCGGGTATTGAGGCATTTTCAAGCAGAAAGGCAAGTCGATGTGAACCATCAGCCATCTCGATCTTCATTTGCGGTACTGTCACGTCGCTAGATATCTGCACAAAATCATCCAAAGCAACTATCTGTGCCGTCGTTTGTGGCACCTCGATAAGCCTCTCCGCCAAGATGGAGTATCGGTGGCATAAGCTGTCGGGCAAAGAAGGTCAAAAGAAAGGATCAGTGGAGCAGAAAGCTTTAAAGAAGCAAAACACAACCAGCGTAATTACAATAGATCCATCGACATGAGTCGCTCAAATGATAGAAAATGGAAACTTCTGGGTTTCAGGACCACCACACCCCAACTCCATCTTCCCAGGAACACCACCTGATCTATTTGCAGAGAGAAGCACCACTATAGCTTCCTTACGACCTGCGTAACGCTATTGGATCTCCACCACCACATCCGCAGCATCGCTCTTCCTCCCTTGGGCCTGTTACTCGTCCACCCTCACCCCAAACCTCGCCTTAATAAACTGGACTGTGGGGTTTTTAAAGGCCGCATGACGTTCAAATAAACGTGTGAAACAATGAAGGGGTTGCAAGGAGGGTGGTTGCCTTTATTATTTTATTTATTAATTTTCTACACAACCCCTGAATTACTTTGGCGCACTCTCAAGGCAGAAGGGTGCAGTGACAGAACTCATGCGCTGTAATATGGTTTCTGTGACAACAAAATGAGTCAAAGGTTGCACAAAATATGGAGTAGTGAACATAGGATGTTTATAGCTCACCTGGATTTTAGGCGGAGGGGTGGAGGTGGACGTTGAGGACTTGGAGTATGTAAACGGGGGAGGAGGGGAGGGAATGGGGGGGGGGGGGGGTGGATGGGAGGAGTTGAGGGCTTGAAGTCACATATTACATTCCGTGGAATTCCCACGGGTCTTTGCAGGTAAAACAATATTTCCTTACGAAATGTAAATGAGTCTCCTTATCGATTGAGAATTAAAATTGGAGTGTTGTGAGTACCTCGTTTGCAGAGACTTTGAACGACCCTCATCTGTGACTCACCTACGCGGGTGGTTACCATCATCCTTCCTGCCTCCAATTGTTCTCAAGTCTAATCTATTCGCTACACAATATACAGCAAGTACAAATTTTTAATTGAACAACACACATGTGTAGGTGATGAAGTAGTGAGAAGACCTTTTGTTGAGTTTCCGCATCTCATTCATCTGGAAGTTGAGCAGAAGATCTCTCAGTTGCCTTATATGGCGGCCGATGTCTTCAGTGAGAGAGCAGATGTTCAGGAAAAACAGAAAGAGTGGAACTGTCAGTGGCATATTGTTCAATTCATCTTGTCGGGCCTTCAGAGAAATGAGCTCCTGCAGGTCAAGGATATAAGGAGCATGGAAGGGGTCCCATCATCGGGTAGTAGGTGCTACTGTTTATACTCTACAGTATAGTGATGTACTGGTGACCATAATAATGTGCAACCAAACCTGCACCTGATTAACATAATCTAATAACACAACACAGATACAATTATCACAAAGTTGAATAAACCATGTCGGCATTGTTAATAACAGTAACTTACACTGAAAGTCTTTGAACAAAGGTTGATGTGCAAGGTGATAATGTAATTTTAAAATCCCTTCATTTCTCATTGTGATCTACAAATAACGTACAATAATAAATGAAAGAGGAGGAGAACAACAATAAACTTCAAAAAAGGTCCAAAATTAACTTAAACTTAATATTCGGTGGACTCGATGACCTAATTTGTTGGAGTTAGAGCATCCACTCTGAGTGGAGGGGGTTGGCAGTTCAAACCCCGGCCAAGTCATCATTTATATCAAAGACTTAAAAAATGGTGTGCATTGCTTCCATGCTTGACACTCAACACTCAAAAAGAGTAGAGCACAGGCATATAGAGAGAGAAGAGAGAAAGAGTGAGAGAGTGAGAGAGGTGAGGTGAGGAGGAGAGAGGGGTGGGAGAGAGAGGTGAGGGGAGAGGAGAGGGAGGGAGGGAGAGAAGTAGAGGAGGGAGAGAGAGATGAAGGGGAGGTTAGAGAGGTGAGTGGACAGAGAGGGGATGGAGGGAGCGAGACATTAAGGGGAGTGAGAGAAGTAGAGGGGTGGGGAGAGAGAGAGAAGGAGAGAGAAGTAGAGGGGTGGGGAGAGAGAGAGAGAGAAAAGGAGAGAGAGAGCAGGAGAGAGAGAGAGAAAAGGAGAGAGAGAGATAGAGAGAGAGAGAGAAGGAGAGAGAGAGAGAGAAGGAGAGAGAGAGAGAGAGAGAGAGAGAGAGAGAGAGAGAAAAGGAGAGAGAGAAAAGGAGAGAGAGAAAAGGAGAGAGAGAAGGAGAGAGAAGGAGAGAGAAGGAGAGGGAGAGAGAGAGAGAGAGAGAGAGAGAGAGAAGGGTGGGGGGGGGGGGGGGGGAGAGATGAGGATGGAGAGAGATGAGGGTGGAAAGAGGTGAGGCAGTAGAGAGGTGAGGGGGGACAGAGGTGGGGAGGAGAGAGGTGAGGAGGAGATAGGTGAGGGGGGAGAGAGGTGAGGGGAGAGAGGTGTGGAGGAGAGAGGTGAGGTGCGAGAGAAGTGAGGGGGAGTGAGAGGATAGGGGGAGAGAGGGGAGAGAAAGTGGAGGGGAAGAGACAGCGGAGGGAGAGAGGTGAAAGGGAGAAAGGTGAAGGGAGAGAGAGAGAAGAGAGGGAGAGGTGAGGCGAGTGAGGGGGGAAGTGAGAGAGAGGAGAGGGAGAGTGTCCACCTCCATTCTGTCTACCCCATTTCTCCCCACACCCATTGTTTGACCAAGTCTTCCTCGATTTTGTCCTTCAACTCCACTGTTGGCCCCCATCTCCCACCTCTCCACTGTTCCTTTTCTGGCCTGTTGTGTCCCGATCCGTTCAGTGTTCTAAATCTTCCAGGAGCCTTGATTCTATGTACAAAAAAACTGTCATAGGTTGGCAACCATTGTGCTGGTTCAATGGGCTGAATGGTCTCTTTCTGTGTTGAAGTTCCTTGGAAGGGAAGTCATCTATCTATTTTGTAATATATATATATATATATATATATATATATATATATATATATATATATATATATATATATATATATATATATACAGTCACGTTAAAAAGTAAGTGCACCCCGTGTAAAGTTTTGCCTTTTTCAACATATTTCAACATACAGCTATTTTATCTTCATTTCAACAATATTGATCGATAAAGGTGATATAATATAACAAATACCATGAAACATTTACATTTTGTAGTCCATTGTATAATTTAAATAAACATAAATGCAAATTTCGCATGTGGAAAAAGTAAGTACACCCTTACATTTATCACTACTTCAAATACCTAAAATTAGAATCAGGTGCACCAGCACAGGTGCAAATGATTAGAACATCGTTAGAGAGGATCTTGGAGGCACCTGTCTTATTTAAACCTCAGACATTTCGTTTGGTTTACTCTTTGTTGTTGAAGTGTGTGGCGTACGACAACTTGTGGACAATTCGTTTTGCTTTCGAGTCCTTTGATTAACAATACTAGGGCATTGCCCGTACTATATCTATATCTAAAATTATATCCCCCCCCCCTCTATTTACATGAAATGGTTTGGTCCAAAGCGAACGGCTTGCGAGTACGGTGACAATCCCCCCCCTCTATTTACATGCAATGGTTTGGTCCAAAGCGAACGGCTTGCGAGTACGGTGACAATCCCCCCCCTCTATTTACATGAAATGGTTTGGTCCAAAGCGAACGGCTTCCGGAGTTTGGTAAAGAAATCGCCATCGCGTGCACAAACGCGCAGGAAAGCGAATGAATCGCAAATTCGTTTTTATTAGTTTCAAAACATAGTTTAACGCCAACATAGTTTGCAAACGTGAAATAAATGAATACGCTCTCAAATGTGCCATCCGAGGCAGAGTGTGTCCGCCACGTTCGGCACACGCGATCGTTCGCTGCTCTCTGATTGGTTGAATCGTTTTTTGGACATAGCTCGGTAAGTAATTGTCCGATTAATATGAAACCTTGAAAAGGCACATCCTCGGGTCCCCAGCAATATACCTGGCAAGTTAAAAGTATATCGGACCCGTGGTTGTCGAGAAACAGCGGTCACAGACAAACGTACAAACGTACAGAGATTACTGGAATTATAGATAGATAATATATATGAACAATAATCATCCTTTGATTAACCTTTGTAAAGTCCTCCAAAGATTTCTCTTCATCGAGAAACCGAAGCAATATCTGCTCCATCTTCCCATTCACCAGGTCTTCATATTTCTCATACTCTGATAGATACCTAGACAAGACAGAAAAATCAACCTCTCATCATGCATACATATTCAAAGTACAAAGCAAATGCATCCAAGAAGTAAAGCTATTTCACTTATGTAAACTGTACATTGACAACTACAACGAGCAATCAAAGATTGCATAACCTCACCCACACTTGTTTTGTGTGGTTTATTAGTACATATTTTACTTATATATCAGTACTCACATTCTAATTGTACATACTTTATGGACTTACTCACATTACAATTGTACATACTTTATAGATGTACTCACATTCTAATTGTACATACTGTTACATTTATGGGGGTAGATGAAAGAATCCCATGGTAAAGGTAGGACTGTATAATTATAGCATGGACCGTGGATGCGTAGGAGAAATCTCGATGTACTTAGGTAGGGAGACTGTAGCTTAAAATTGTTTAAGTGTCTTCACACGAGGGGTGAAGCAGTGATAATTAGGGACTAAGGTTAGTTTTCCCCAGTACATGATATTCCCTCTGTGATTTTCCCTTTACGTTTTGCTGACAAGGCCAGCCAGGAAACAACATTTACAACCAGTGCCGGCCCTATGAACACTCATGGAAACTACGCCCCACCCACATGAATACTATAGGCAAAATGCCCCGCCCAGTAGAGGTGGAGGATCAGTAGGTGGAGAAGAAGGCCGGCAGGCCACTCCCCAAGGAACGCGATTGGTTCTTGCTCGGGAGGAAGAGGAATGCACTTCTTCTGCTGGGTCCGACAAGAAGCTGGCCATTTTAGTGCTGAGTTAAGTGTGCGTGGTTTTGGAGGGCTAGTGGAGCATTTGTTGTGTCGGCAGCACCTATGAAGAGGTTTCGGCTGTGGTGCACTTCGGGTGAGCTGGAGGCCGCGTTGGGCTCGCCCAGACAATGGACCCTAAAATAAAGCTGTCTTCACTGCTTGCCCACAGCTCTGGGCGTCTTTGACGCGTGGGCTTTTCATCAGCGGTTGCCATCTTGTGTGCTTCCTGAGCCTCGTCACCACCACTCTCCTCAAAAAGGGCCACTTGAGGCCAAAGCTGAGTGCCGGATGGCCAAAAAAGATTTTATTTTCTTTCATCTGCCCCCTTGTCTGTTTTTGAGTCTGTGTGTGTAGGTACCTCAGATAGGAATTTTATTTACCTCAACATTTACTTTGACATTTCCGTCCTGCATTTATTTTCATTAAATTATTTGTTAAATTTACTGTCGTGTTTACTTGTTTGAGGTTTCAGAATAAACCCGTATGTTCCATACAGGTAAGCACTTTACCTCCCTTCATTCCACCCGCGACAAGTGTACCGCCATTTTCGGCTGCTCGCCTTGGGAGTAAAAACTGTCTCGACTATCCGTCATCAGGCGGTCTTAATCACTGGTGTCAGGACAATACTTTATAGAGGTACTCAGTTGAAAACAAGAATAACCGCACTGTGGTCACAACCTGCGACACAAAATATATATTTTCACCTGCTCTGTCCACTCAACTCCATCGTCGTTACTGTTGAAGGTATTATACAATATTAATCTCCGATGGTCTTCACGGTTTGCTTCAATATCAATTACGAGTCTGACGGACAGCTGGGTCTAGCTTCAGGTAACTAGTGCACACACTCCAAACAGGAGCGGCAGGAAGGGTTATGTTATATCCTCTGTGGGGTATATAGATTACAGTAGATCTATGCTCGGGCCTCAAGAACATCAGAGGTGTATTCAGTTACCAAGTTTCCACTCTCCTACTCTCTCTGTGGTCATAACCCTTTTGTTTATTTAAAAAAAACCTGTATGTGATCATTCGAGGTACAGGGTTTTGCCATTAAGAATCCGGTAATGGGACAATTGGGAAACGTGAATTTAACGCGCATATGGCGCTGTTCAAAAATTACATAAAGCTATTATTTTAGGGAGGCACGTACGGGCTTGATGAATCCTTACTAATAATTTAACACTTGACCCAAACAAAGCCAATTTAAATCTGACGCAACAAAGCTGGACAGTATATAATCAGCAGAGGCCTATATCAGCCTAATGTATTCGGCCCAAACGGAAACAAGATGGTGGCTATATCATTTTTCCTCGGCACTATGGTGGGTGGAGACAAGCGACAGATGTGGGTGTGGTGCGGCAGCTGTCTGACTAATAGGTGTACATTTCAAAACTTGAAATGCACATTTAATTTGGCTTTGATTTTCGATAAATCGACCACACCCACAGCACAAAAAAAGCACATTTCAAAAAAATTAACCCAATAACAACAACAACAACAACAGCAACAGCAAGGCAAAGCTCTTGTAGACATGCGACGTCATAAGTAAAAAGTGAATGTGTACTACTGGCCACCACTAGGTGGCATTTGTGGCCTACGTTAGCACTTTCTGTGCGACCAAACAAACAGACAAACAAACAAGAAGACGTCATGCAGAGCACAATACTTGAAAAATCCACCCCCACCCCCAAAAAAGGTTGCCATTGATCCATCAAATTGTCCATTTCATCAAGATTAAAATTGACGATCTTGATCGAAGCTCGGGTCAATAGGATGAAAAGTGATGATTTTTCAGATGAAAATTGATGATTTTAGAAGTTTGACCTAGTTGACATTTGACCTGTTGACCTCAAAAATAGTTGGTTTCCCAATTCAGTGGTGCACTATGTAATTGCTGTTTAATTTTCAGGTTAATAACATGCAAAGTGATGGTTTTTCAGATGAAAATTGATAATTTTAGAAGTTTGACCTTGAGTTGACCTTTGACCATTTGACCTTAAAAATAGTTGTTTTCCCAATTCAGTGAGGCCACTATGCAAATGCTGTTAAAGTATCCAGTCAATTGGATGAAAAATGACAATTTTAGATATTTGACCTCAAGATGACCTTCGACGATCTTTGACCTCAAACTCAATAGGATTCTCAGTTGTGACCCCCTCTACAACTTGGTAAAGTTTCATGATGATCGTTTTGGAATGGTGACCTGCAGGCGAGTGACAGACAGACAAACAAACAAGGCCAACCAATATACTTTAAAAATCTTCAATTTTGCAAGTAACAATCAAAAAAGACGTTGATACTCGCAAAATCCACCCACCAATCCCCACCCCACCCCCCACCCCCCCCCTCCAAAAGTTGCCATGAAGACATCAAATTGTCCATTTCATTAAAATTAATATTGACATCTTAATCATAGCTCAGATCAATCAGATGAAAATTGATGATTTTAGAAGTTTGACCTTGAGTTGACCTTTGACCTCAAAAATAGTTGGTTTCCCAATTCAAAGACTCAATATGCAAATGCTGTTCAACTCTCAAGTCAATTGGATGAAAATATTATCTTAGAAATTTGACCTCAAGATGACCTTCGACGATCTTTGACCTCAAACGCAATAGGATTCTCAGTTGTGACCCCCTCTACAACTTGGTAAGGTTTCATGACGATCAGTTTAGAATTGTGACCGGAAGGCGAGTAACAAACAAACAGACAAACAAACAAGAAGACGTCATGCGGAGCACGATACTTGCAAAATACGCCCCCCCCCCCCTCCCCAAGAAATTTTTTTACATTGATACAGCAAATTGTCCATTTCATCAAGATTAAAATTGACAATCTTGATCAAAGCTCGGGTCAATAGGAAGAAAAGTGACGATTTTTCAGATGAAAAATGATGATTTTGGAAGGTTGACCTTGAGTTAACCTTTGACCTTTTGACCTCAAAAATAGTATGTTTCCCAATTTAGTGACTTGATATACAAATGCTATTCAATTTTCAAGTCAATCGGATTTAAAATGGCGATTTTATAAATTTGACCTCCAGATGACCTTTGACCTTTGACCTCAAAATCAATAGGCTTCTCAAATGGGACGACTTATACAACGTGGTGAAGTTTCGTGACGATCGGTTTAGAATTGTGACCTGTAGGCCGGTGACAAACAGACAGAACCACAAACGGAACCGACCAATATACTTGAAAAATCTTCGATTTTGCAAGTAACAAGAAGACATCATGCAGAGCACGGTACTTGCAAAATACACCCCTCCCACCAAAAAAGGTTGCAATGGATACATCAAATTGTCCATTTCATCAATATTAAAATTGATGATCTTAATCAAAGCTCGGGTGAATCAGATTAAAATTGATGTCAGATTAAATCTTCGATTTTGCAAGTAACAAACAGACCCAAATGCAATACCATATCCTTTGACAAGGGTAATGAAAAATAATTGATTCATTTTTATCTGCAAGGCCTCAGAGGTTGCATTACCCTTCCACTTCTCAAAAGAAGCACAAACAAGACCGATAGTTTAACACTGGCATGGCCAGGCTTGTTTGAAACTTTAGTTGAAGAGGAAAGTATGCCCTGGGTGGGAATACCAGTTAGCAGTTAGCAAATAATATAAGTATTAATTTTTGGCATGTCCATCTGGCAGGGACAGCCGGTTCATTAATGACTTGGGTTAGAAACGGCAAATGATGAACCAATTAATTCCACATTCCAATGCCACCTTCAGGCAACTCAGGCATCGACAGCACGTTCTCTATATTTTCATTGCAAACAACATCATTCCTCATTCCAATCACAATTAATACTATGGTATTAATATATCAAGACATAATGTGAAATCACGATTGTATTGAGATATTATCAAACCAGTGAACCGTCATCATCTGTTCACCTCCGGATTTGGGAGCAAGGTCCATGGAGATATAGTGTAGGCTGTTATGTCATTTCGTGTTTTTTTTTTGTTAAAAGCAAAATTCCACTTGATTCCTTGTCTTTGGGGTGTCACATGTTCGAAAAAATAGGTTGTTAATTTTTTTAAACGGATTAAGGGTGTCAAATCCAAGATGACCGCCAAAATATATAAATTCCATTAAAACTGGTATTCTGAACACAGTATGAGGTCCAAATTAATGATAATACCCATAATTTCAATACCAAGGAGTTCAAAAACAATTAATTTCAATATGGCAGTCAAATTCAAAATGGTGGAAAAATCCAAGATGGCCGCCACTTCTTAAATAACCACAGTACAAAAACTTAATGTTCTTGATAACACAAATTGTGAATGATGAAATAGGTCCATTTTGGTGGTAATGCCCACATAAGTAATGCTAGGCCGTTGGGGAAACATGTTACTGATTCGTTGAAATCGGTGGATGCCAGCCATAGTGAGAAATAGTGAGAAAATCCAATATGGCTACCACTGTTTTACACAAAGGTCCACATTGCTATAACAATGATAGCGTAATGTAATTTCCTGTTTGACCATATTTAAATATTCCTGTCTCACAATCATCCGTTTTACCTTACAAGTCCTCGTGTTCACCTCCCACAATGTTCTGAGCTGATTGTTCATTGTTGCTACAGCCGTAGTTCAAACAGCTACAGACCTCTGTGCATGGGAGTTTATTGCTGCGGCAACTACAGGAGTTTCCTTTGCATCCTGATTTGCAGCCACATTTTACCAGCTTAGTCACGGCCTCTGGTGCTGGAGGGTTCAAACACATCACCGGAAGAAATCTATTTTCCTCTGACTTCCATCCGTAGTCAGTGGGAGAAGGAAGGGACGGTTGACTTTCGCATGCCTGCATCCATATCATTGCAATATAATGTGCTCGCAGAATGTGTGGTGTCAATGATCCAGAGGTTGGAGGCAGACTCTCTCCCTCGGCCTGTCGATTTGAGTGCAAGAACCATCGTAGTGCATTTACTTTGGTGTGTGTTTTGGATCTGTACAACAAGCAAACGAACCTTTCCAGTTGGTCAATTGCGTTTGGAGAGGGTGTAGCAGCAGATTTGCCAAGTGAAGCAAGTGAATCCAGTATCATATCATCGCAGGACATGAACACCTTCATACACCAGTCCTTTGTCCTGCCGGCGAACCTGCCACACATATCTGATCCTGTGAAAGAATGAAACCCGAGAATAGCTGAGGCGCGGTTAACTCCTAACTTTTCAAAGATAGGTTTGACTGCAATTTTCCTATTCAGTTTTCCTTTTCCGGTAAGGAAATATGTCTCAGCAGGTAGCTGTGGATACATGTGGATCATCAGCAAGAAGACATCGGTATCTGGAGAGTCTATTACAAGTTCTACATCGCCGTTAACTGTTAGGGCATGGAGCAAGAGTAACGTATCCGCTTCTTCATGACCGTGTTTTACCAATTCATCAGGCACACTTACATTGCCTTTTGTCTCAGTGCCGAAGGTTACCATGAACTTCTTCAATTTGTTGGCAGAGCTGTTGCTGTGATCCAGAGTCTTTGCAGCTAAATACTCTACAAGTTCTGCCTTGGTTTTGACACTTGAAAGGAAGTCCTTCAAGGAAATATTCTGGATCAGTGTACTATCTTGGATGTGATAGTAGGTCGAGTTTCCCTTTGTTCTCTTTTTTCTCATTTGCTCTTTCAGAGAACTTTCGACGTATCTGTCAAATACCAGTCTTACTTCGTCGTAGTTAGCTGCAATCCTGATAAGCTTTTCAAGAAATGACATGGCAAAATCACTGCATGTTTTCATTTTGTCTGTCTTGGAGATGGAGTTAACGAGGGCCATGCCATCTATGACTACAACTTTAAATTTCTCAGACATGTCGGACATGTCAGTTGAAGCTTCTTTCTCAGGCTGCGCTTCTTGTACTTCAGGCGCCTCGGCTTGGGGTGGTACTTCAGTTTGGGAGTTTTCACTCAATACTTGGTCGCCAGAAACACTCGGTATGGCATTAGCTGGATCGCTTGTGGCTTCTGTTGGGCTAGGTTGCTCCTTGGTAACTAGCGCTTCAAGATGATGAAGGACCTTAGCCTTGTCATATGCTAGGAGAAGTGACCCATCCGAAGCGAAAAGGGCACGTGGAACAATTCCAAATTCATACTTCCCAATACAGTCCTTTAGATCAAGGTCTGGACGGCTTCTTGATGCTACTATAAACCTCTGTAGGAGTCCTCGTTCTTCTTTGACTTTAATGAGTTTGTCACCTGCTTTCACTTTCTTCACTGCGTTGGCACTTTTGAAAGTGCCTATGTTCTTTCTCTTCATTGGATCCCACACTGAAAGTTTTCCTTCTGTAAGGCGTTCTTTGACAAATGTCTGGAACAACTGTTGTCCGATGGCATCGCGGTCTACTATGTCCTTTGTTACCTTTTCATCAACTACTTTCTTGGTAAGAAGGTTACACAGGTCACTCTCATCGGTTACGAATGGGTCTCCATGAACAACAAATACCTCTGTCAATCTAGCGGAATTTCTCATTACTCGGGTGGACTTTCCCCCTGTGATCTCGTGGTGTTGGTCTCTGGTATCAGCACCTTCCATGCCATATTCTCTTTGAAACTCCTCTACTAGATTAGACAAGTCAGGTGCAATCAGGAAGAAACGGTCTAGAGCTCTCTCAATTTGGGTTATTCCAGTAATGCCTCCAATGACCTTGAGTTTGCGGTTCTGCTCAATTCCGTGATCTGGACCTATTGAAGTGAATGCAGCAATCCCCTTCGTCACACAGAAATTTCCTTTCAGGAGTTCTGCCCAGACATCTGGAAAAACTTGTTCTGTTTGCTGCATTGTTGACAGGTACAAAAGGAGCAAACGTGCGTAGTTCAGGTGGTCGTGAGCAAAGAAGTACTTGATAAGAGCTTCAGTAAGATAAGCTTGATAAGAGCTTGATATTTTGAATTTGATTGCCATATTGAAATTAATTGTTTTTGTACTCCTTGGTATTGAAATTATGGGTATTATCATTAATTTGGACCTCATACTGTGTTCAGAATACCAGTTTTAATGGAATTGATATATTTTGGCGGCAATCTTGGATTTGACACCCTTAATCCGTTTAAAAAAATTAACAACCTATTTTTTCGAACATGTGACACCCCAAAGACAAGGAATCAAGTGGAATTTTGCTTTTAACAAAAAAAAAACACGACAGCCATTTTTAAGACATAGCAGCCTACACTAATAGCATTTTAAAATCATACAGTTGTGGCCAAAAATATTGGCACCATTGCACTTTTTTCAAATAACACATTTTCTTTTAAAAAATACGTTGAAATTGACTAAAGTATTTGGTCTCCACAATTCTTTATTTCACTGTTAATATTACAGAACCTTTGTTTTTGATTCAGAAATTAATATATCCTTTAAAATCAGAAAATAAAATGAAATGCCATTGACAAAATTATTGACACCTGAGACTTAATATTTGGTAGCAAAATAGACTTTGAACAAAATAACTGCAGTCAATAACTACCTCTAGCCATGAATGAGCTCCCTACACCTCTCTACTGGTAGTTTGGCCCACTCTTCTTGTGCAAACTGCTCCAGTTCTCCCAGATTTGAAGGGTGCCTTCTCCCATCTGCTGTTTTCAGATCTCCCCACATGTGTTCAATGGGATTTAGATCTGGACTCATTGCTGGCCATTTCAGAACAGTCCAGCATTTTGTCTTGAACCATTCCTGGGTGCTTTTTGAAGTGTGTTTTGGGTCGTTGTCCTGCTGCAAGACCCATGACCTTCGACAGAGACCCAGCTTTCTGACCCTGGGTTGAACATTGCGCTCCAAAATACCTTGGTAATCTCCTGATTTAATGATGTCATGCACACATTCAAGGCACCCAGTGCCAGAGGCAGCACAGCAACCCCAAAACATCACGGAACCTCCTCTATGTTTGACTGTAGGGAAGGTGTTCTTTTCTTTGAAGGCTTCATTTTGTTTGCTGTAAACATAGAGATGATGTGCTTTACAAAAAAGCTCTCATTTGGTCTCATCTGTCCACATAACATTCTCCCAGAAAGATTTTGGCTTGTTCAGGTGTGTTTTGGCAAACTCCAGTCGGGCTTTCTCAGCAGTGGGTCCTCCTGTGTCTCCTTCCATAGAACCCCCTTTCATCGACTTGGCGACGGATGGTGCGAGTTGAAACTGCCGTACCTTGTGTCTGAAGGTCAGCTTGAATCTGTTTGGTAGTTGATTGAGGTGCTTTCTCTGCCATTCAAACAATCATGCGCTGCAATCTTCGATCACGTTTTCTCTTGCGGTCATGTCCAGGGAGGTTGGTCACAGTGCCATGGGAATTAAACTTCCCGATAACATTGCGTACGTCGCAAAGTTGGCTCCTTGTCTTTTCTACAGATATTACTTTGGTTTCTGCTCCCAAGAACTTGCTGCTTGTGTACCTCCGCCATTTGCGAAACCACGGAATACTCGACAAGCCACTGCATCTCATGATTATTGTGTGGCTATTGACAACTCAAGGGAGAGCTATTATGATGTTTGTTTCTTCCCTACCACTGCCAAACTCTGGAACTCTTTACTTTCCCATCTCTTTCCAAACACTTGTGATCTTCCGCTTTTCAAAAAGCAGATTTTGTGCTTTCTCAAAAACCCTGAGGCTATTCTCTCTTTCTTCACTTTTCTATCAATGCAGCTCTTTTATTTAGGCTTGGCCTTGATGAGGACTATATAGTCCGTGGCTGGAGCCTTCAACATAAAGAAGAAAAAAACAACACAGATGAGACAAACAACACAGTCACTGAGCTTTGGGGGGAGTTCCGTCATTTCCCGGGCTACTCTGGCGCCACTTATCTCACCGCAATCAGCAGGGCATTTCCTCAGAAGGAATTGCTTGTTACATATCATAATAATCAATCAATAATCAGTAAAGCTACGGATAATGGCAATGTACGTAGCATAATAGGGTGCATGGATGATACAGGGTATGGGCAATAATAGCGTGTTTAGGTAACTTGTTCAGAATGAGCGCATGAGGGGAGACTATGCGTTCTACCAAGTGTCGTTCTAGTTTCAGATTGTAACCAGATTAATTTAACATATGAAATAAACACAAGTGCTTGATAGATGCTCCCTACAGATGAACCTAGGGGTTTATTGAAAGATGCAATTGAAGGAAAGCTACTCGGAAGGAGATCAAGACGAAGACCTAGAAAATGATTGCTGGACATACTGAGAGATCAAAACACTCGTGGGGGATTAAAGAGACAGTCAGGATGTGTTCGTGGATTGATTCCTTTCCCAAATGGGGGCTTTCCCCAGCACAAGGTTTCTTTTAGTTTTCAGCGAGATGGAGAACTAATGTTGTTCGTGAAGGATCGTTCTCTCATTCTGCTTTGAATCTCCTGCGACCAACAACTCCAAGAGGCCGAATCTCACACATTACTAGGGGCCGCGTCACCGAATCATAAGCTTTCTGAATCATAAGTGTCACGTTTGGCCACAAGTATCTTTGCCAAGATGAGGTTTTGCAGTCGCAACAACTTCATTGGCTGGTACTACATGTTTAAAATCATTCAGAAAGGTTTGCATCCCACGTTTCACTGGACTGATTATTCCCTCTCGTGTAAGCGGTACCTTGTCCCAGTTCTCTTGACCTTTAATTTGTGAACACTAAACCCTTATGGGCAATAATAGCGTGTTTAGGTAACTTGTTCAGAATGAGCGCGTGAGGGGAGACTATGCGTTCTACCAAGTGTCGTTCTAGTTTCAGATTGTAACCAAATTAACGAAACACAAGTTTTTGATAATAAGTTGAATAATTTTGCTCTGATTTTCATAATGTTGAGTTTTATGGATATATTCCAGATGTGGACAAATTTTCTTAATTTACTCTGTATCCCTATATGTTGAAGGTCAAGCTCATATGATGGTCTGAAAACGATATGAACACCATTGGATCTCAAGCCCGGGGGAGGTTTCCCCTTGGCGATCGCTTTGTGATCGCAGATATCTAGTTGATTTTTTGCAACCGCTGTGAGCATTCAATTCACCGCCCATTGCAATGAATACTTGTAAGGAAGTTAATGTGCACAGACGAAGTGTAAAATGCAAAATCTCACTTCTGAGGTCCAATTACGTTGATGTCTACAATCGCCGTGGCTTTCTCCATCAGATCGAGCACAAAAGGCTCATCAGCGCTCACGGTTTGCAAGAACTGTTCCTCCCTGAGATCCGGGAAGAGCTTGCTTTCAACCTGCGAGCAGGGGGGAAATCGCTCCATCCGAATGCTTCTTCAGAGAAAAACGTCATCGGATAAAACATTGCCAATTTAAAAATGGCTGAGTAGGGAGATGATCATATCACAATGAATGCAAATCACTACTTGCTCGCCGAAATAAACACGAGTGCTTGATAGATGCCCCCCTACAGATGAACCGAGGGGTTTATTGAAAGATGCAATTGAAGGAAAGCTACTCGGAAGGAGATCAAGACGAAGACCCTGGAAAAAGAATGCTGGACATACTGAGAGATCAAAACACTCGTGGGGGATTAAAGAGACAGTCAGGATGTGTTCGTGGATTGATTCCTTTCCCAAATGGGGGCTTTCCCCAGCACAAGGTTTTTTTTATTTTTCAGCGAGATGGAGAACGAATGTTGTTCGTGAAGGATCGTTCTTCATTCTGCTTTGAATCTCCTGGAACCAACAACCCCAAGAGGCCGAATCTCACACATTACTAGGGGCTGCGTCACCGAATCATAAGCTTTCTGAATCATAAGTGTCACGTTTGGCCGCAAGTATCTTTGCCAAGATGAGGTTTTGCAGTCGCAACAACTTCAATGTAATGGCTGGTACTATGTGTTTAAAATCATTCAGAAAGGTTTGCATCCCACGTTTCACTGGACTGATTAATTCCCTCTCGTGTAAGCGGCACCTAGTCCCAGTTCCCTTGACCTTTAATTTGTGAACACGAAACCCTCATGAGTTGTCACAATAGGTTATTCCGAACGTACATGCTTCCTGACCCTTGACCCCGCTTTGATGCAAACATCTCTGACTAACTCCAACCCTCTACAAACGCATGTCCCGATCCCATCTCCCTCTTTTGCTACTTGACGGAAGGCTAACACCCATGCTTCCCATGGCAGTTGACACAGCTTGATTAACGCTCCTGTTGATTTTTAGGCATGGATGCCACCATAGTGTATGTGGTTCCCAAAAAAGTGGTATCGATCATCTCGGCCTGAATGTAGTATATAGATCGAGTGTGAGCGGCATTAGGACATTAGACGCAAGATAGGAGAAAGATAGAGTAGAATAACACAACGTCTATACCTGATGATTATAACATGGCAGGTAGGTAATGAAAGCAAAGGTATACAACTCAAGATTCCCAGGAGAGTTCTTGCAGCACAGAATGACATTGATGTTTGGCAAGCTTTGTGAGCATATCTCACCTACTCTTCTCGAAAGATACCTGATTGGAAAAGTGAGTATTCAAGCAATCCCATTGTTGTCACAAACCCGCGAAATCCCAGTGGCGTGGCCGATGATGGTGAGGATGCAGCTCCGAAGAAGCTGTTTGCAGGTATCGAAGGTAGGCTCCAACACGATGTCCGTCCCATGCAAGCACAACTCCAATGAGAGCAGGGCAAGGCATGGGACATGAGGTCGCTGGAACTCGTGGTGAAGGTCATCACCGGCCTGCTCGACACAAATCTCCAGATGGTCTCTGTGGCCCAGGCTCACAAGGTAAATGTCGTGTACAGACATTTTATTACCATCGCATTTGGAGAGGAAATTGTATTTGGGTCCATTTTTTTGTCAGTGTTTTTGGCTGTCCGAATAAGTACTATTTAAATTGCAGTGCGCTTATTAATTACGTACCATTTTAACGTGAGTACGTCTACCAATTACATACTATTGAAATATGGGTACATCTTTTACTTACGTACTATTGGAACATGAGAATGGCTATAATTACGTACCATTTGAACCTGAGTAAGTCTATTGATTACGTAATATTGGGAAGTAAGTATGTCTATTAAATACGTACAATTGGAACTTCAGTATGTTTATTAATTACATACTTTTTTGTATACTTAGTCCAGGCACGTATGAGGTAACACATAGAACATATAATAAAGGGAGCATGAGACAACAGGGGGAGAGAGACGGAAGCACAACAACAGTAGGGAACCGCGGCATCAGGAGATGTGTGGAAGGGAGAGGGTTGGGGCGGGGTACACGGGATAAACAAGATGGACACTACAGAGGCTTTAAGGAAAGAAAACAGGGAATTTGAAGGAGGTGGATTTGGGGTGGATTAACAGGGGTAGAAAAGATCAAGGTTGGAAGTAGATATGAGATGGTGGTGAATAGCTGTTTTGAAGATCTGGAGGGAGGAGTGGGATTGAAGAGAGCATGGGGGTTTGTTCCAGAGGTGATAAAAAGAGAAACGAAAGAGTGAAGGTGAACAGAGAGTCTTGATTTTAGCAGTTTCACCAGAAGATGGTTGCTGGCAGACCTTCTGCATCCTGCAGGACTATTTGCGGGACAAAGCAGACAGACCATGGTGTGCACGGCTGGAGAGGAGTCGGTAGAAGACAGAAAGACCACCAACCTGCCTGCGGTGAGAGATTGAAAGGCCCTCAGAATCAGCTTCAACGTGGGAGATAACAATGATCCCAAGAGCCTTGGTTCCTACAGCGTGAAGCCGAGCGAGGTGTGAGGCAGGTGCACCACCCCAGAGGGGAGGGCATTATTCCATTGAGCTGCAGATGAAAGCTTTAAGTGTGGTGAGGAGCTCAGGTGTGCCAAGGAAGGACTTCGCACAACGGAGGATGCCAAGTCGGTGACTTTTTGGAAATGCTTGGAAATGTGGCTTTCCCAGCATGGCAGATAGTGAGACCCAAAAGCTTGATTGACAGAACTTCTTCAAGAGGATTGTTGAGAAAGTTGATTGGAGGGTTTGCCAGATGGTCTTTTCTGAGAGACAAGGTGAGAGTGTGAGATTTGTCAGGATTGAAAGACATATTCCACTTGTTTGACCAGTTTGAGATATTGTCCAGGTCTGCAGAGCGTGAAGAGGCTGCTGCCTGCCGATCTGAGGGTTGAGAGATGGAGTGGCAGAGAGTGGAGTCACCTGCAAGAGATAGAGAGGATTTTCCAGAGAGTCGGAGAGATCATTGATGAAGATTAGAAAAAGCACAGGGCCCAGAACACTGCCTTGGGGAACTCCAGCCTGGAGAGGAAGAGATGAGAATAAAATTTAGAGCCACACTTTGACTACAACAGGAGAGGAAGTCCGCAAGCCATGCATGGAGGTTTCCATGGATACCGTAAGAGGAGAATTTGATGAGCAAAGTGGGGTGCCAGACCCTATCAAAGGCACGAGATATGTCAAGGGACACGGCTCTGATTTCGTGTCTAGTGTTGAGGACCTCCATCCATTGTTGAGACAGCAGAAACAGCATGTCCAGAGTAGAGTAGCCTGGTCTGAACCCAATTTAATGATCTGAGATCAAGCCATTGGAAAAGAGGAAGGATTTGATGATGGAAGCAATGATGGATTCCATGACCTTGCTGATGAAATGGAGCAGGCTGATTGGTCTGTAGTTGCAAGGATCTGTTTTTGCACCTTTTTGTGTAAAGCGGTAATGTTTGCCGATTTCCAAGATGCTGGCAAATGACCTTGAGCAAGAGGGGGTGAAAAGAACAGAGAGAGGGTGAGATAGAGTGGCAGAGCAGGATTTTAGGACCCATGGGCTGATTCCATCAGGTCCAGTTACAGAATCAGAGTCGAGGCTTGACAGAAATGTCTCCACCTTGTCAGGAGAGAAGGGCACAGAGTCCAGGAGCAGCTGGGTTTGACTGGGTAGGGTGGGTACAGAGAGTGATGGGTTTGGGACACAAGATTTTGAAGCAAACACAGAGTTGAGACATTCAGCTTTTTCATGTGCAGTGTCATCTGTATGGCCATTTGAGGTTAGGGAGGGGATGGAGGGAGAACAAACACCAGAAACAGATTTGACCAGACTCCACCAGGATTTGGAGGAGGGAGACAGGTTTGAGAGTTCAGTCTTGAGAGTAGAGAGATATTGTTTCCTGGATCTCCTGAGTGTAGACACACACTTGTTCCTGGCTTTGTGAAAGGAACTAAGATTTCCTTCAGTTGGATTTGCCTTCGATGAGGCGAAGGCAAGTTGTTTCAAGGCAACTGCCTCAATTACATATTGGAACATATAAGTACATATAATTTTGTAATGGAATGTATTAATTCCCGGTAAGTCTATTATGATTTACCATACATAACCAGCACACAAACATACACCAAACAAGTCTTAGTGAGGGTTTGCAATCTGTGATCGCTCTTTCTTGTTCATGATAGAAGATAATTTTTACAAATGTACAAATGGATTCACGAATGGAGGGATCGTTAGGTGTGTATTTGTGAGGGTAAAGTGTCATAATGCCCATCGTGTACATGCCATATCCTTACCGGTACACTCCCACATGCCACAAGAAGTATTGCTTATTTAAGAGAAAACCGTGAGGAAATTTGTCCGGGATACCTGAAAGAAAAGGACAACTTTCTCTTGAAAGATACTGTAGAGCATTTCATTTGAAGGGCCCCCTGCTGGCAAATCACTAGAACAGCAGATATAAATAAAATATGGGAATAAAATAAAATGGATGAAATGATTGATGATACGGGGAAAAGGAGATTGAAAGAAAATTGAAGTCCCTCACCTGATGTTCCTGCAGGAAGTGAAGCAGGCTCTGGAGTGACTCTGTGACAACCTGCCTCAGTTGCTGAGACATCAAAGCAGCAACACAAGAGAAGAAGGCCTGACCAGCACACCCAAGACGTGCCTGGTGGTTTTGTGGTACAAGTCCCTGCCAGGTATCCACATGGTGCTTGAAAAGAGATGAGCATCGGAGGATCCACCTGGTACAAATGAATAAGAATGGAGATGTGTCCACTGAATCACTTATTTATTTATTTTGTCTTATTCACATCCACTTCCAAGTTGTGCGACCATGGAGCTTTTATCAGAGTTTTATCAGAGTATCGGAGCTATCAGAAACTCCACAAGAGTTTTATACATAAACCTGAGGTTACCATTTCAGAATTAAAGGGACAACTGCTGCTGTTTGAATCATTAAATGACTTGAGTCAATTCCTCTGTCTACCCACTTACATACATACATACATACATACATACATACATACATACATACATACATACATACATACATATACATACATATTGTTACATTTATTGGGGGTAGGCAATGGAATATAGTAGTCCAGGTAGAATTGTATGCTCCATCTGTCGTGAAGAAGAAGAACCCCCCATGTACCATAAGTAGGGATCCGTTTAGACCAGATGTCGTGTAAGAGTGTATCTTTGTCCTCATGATGAGGGGTGGGTTATGTTAATTAGTTAGGGAATAATGGTAAATCCCCTGTATGTAAATCGCCTCTGTACTTTTCCCCTGGTTCCCTAATGACACAGACCACACCAACCATGCACGCTGCACCTAAAATAAACATTAAATAAAAAGTAACCGGAACAAGACATTGAACAATACCGCTGGCGCTGCCACCTGCCACATCGCAACATCAAGCAGGCAGGTCGGTGAGGCGACGCCCCAAAGAGCAGTGATTCGTCCGGTATGGTCGAGCGATGAGAGGGACCCCGTTGATAGGAGCATGCACGGAGATCATCGCATGACGTCAAAGGCTTGATAACAAAAAGACTGGAGTCCCGACATTTTGTCCTCTTGCGTGGGTACAGTCATTACCAGTAGTCGCATATTACACTCTTGCATGGGAACATTGGTGCCGTGCGGTCACAGATACTCTCGGTTCTATTGGGTCCTGGCTTTTGTGACAAACAGGCATTTTTGCATATCCTCTTGTGCTGGATTTTCATTATGGGCGGTGGCAGTTCGTGCACTCGCTCCCTTGTGCTGGCTCTTGGCTGCGCCTGGCTCATGTGTGCCTCTGTGAAGAGAACCTTTCGGAGCTTTGGGGAGCCTTTGTCGCGTTGAATGAGGGGAGGCTGTGCAACTTTGTGCTCTTCGGAGGAGCTGGGGACCGTGATATGCTGGCTTTCCCGGGATTGAGCGCTAAGAAGTTTGGCTGCCTGCGGCACAGCTCGGTGATCTTGTGATTGACCGGCACCATTGGTTGAGCGCTTCGACATGTGGTCCTCTCGTTGACCAATCCCACCAAAGTGCTCGTCGAGGCCGGAGTCCCGACAAGCATCAATTGGGTACTAGAGGCTCCGAAATTGGATTCCCAGCCGAGGTGTCTTGTCCCCGAGCTGGATTCGGACAGAGACGAGTCGGGAGATAGAGCCTCAGAAAAACTGGTCCCCATAGTGAATTTGGAGCAGCTGCAGGGAGGGGCAGAAGACCCTGAGGAAGGGGTTGTTAGCTGCAGCTGTGGTTGTTGGGCACACGAGGCCAAAAGTTTTAAAAGGAAATTTAAATTGAGATTTAAATAGGAATTCGATTTGGCACAGCCTTGGAGGGAATTGGTCCCCGGGCTGTGGGTTTACTATGAGGGGGTTAGCCTCCATTGTTCCCTCTCGAACTTACCAGACCTGCGGCTGCCACGCACGAATAACTTCGTACCTCAGCAGATTGTGAACCAGCAACTATGAATGCCAATTGGTCCATCGCGCGATAGCTTACCTGCACCACGTGACGGTCTCAATCGGGGAACGTACTGTACGTACCCTCCGGCGTACCAAATTTTGACGGCGAGCAAAACCGTTGGTAACCACCGGGGTAATGCTAATTCTGTTACGGCCGATTGTTAACCTGGGTGTGAGCAATGGCAGATCAATGGAGGAAAAGACATTCATGGATATAGAGAAAAGGAAACGTTTAACGATTTGATTTCTTTACAAATATTTACAGTGAAACTTTTCAATCGGAAAGAAAAAGGGACAAGAAGCAGAAACTTAGCTTATTCTATGCCTTATCACGATGACAACAAATAAATACGACATAGGCCCAGCACACATTCATGGGGGAGGGGAGGGGATAACGAACGTTGGAAACCTGTTAGCACAAAGGCCATGATGTTCCAGATGCCTCTCCTCGTGGTGTCCTTCATCTAGACCTCACCAATGAGCATCTGGTCGGCAAACGGCAGTCCTCAACACGAGCAGGTAATGGCGATCCCAGCACGGACAGGCAGATGAGGGTCGATTGTCAGCACAGACTTGGGCGGGTGAGGTCGATCGTCAGCCCAGACTTGGGCAGGTGAGGTCGATCATCAGCACGGACTTGGGCAGGTGAGGTCGATCATCAGCACGGACTTGGGCAGGTGAGGTCGATCGTCAGCATGGACTTGGACAGTTGAGGTCAATTGTCAGCACAGTGGGTGAGGTCGATCATCAGCACGGACTTGGGCAGGTGAGATCAATCCTCAGCACCGACTTGGGCAGATGAGGTGGACTTTAGTACGTGCACCAAGAAGGAGTCCGGCAGCCAGCAGAGAACAATGAACACGTGCAAAACGAGCAAGTTCAAGGCCTCTTTGTCGTGTCCTCGTGCAGTGAGAGGGAGGAGGGAGAGTCCAACTAAGAGAGGAATCATGTGCAGAGACTGAGTGAACCCGGCAAAGAGGGAGAATAATCTTGCAGGCACATACTGAGTGAACCCAGCAGAGAGAGAGAGAATAACGTACAGAGGCCTGTGAGAGAGTACGGTTGAGAGCCGATGCACACGTGCTGAATCAACCCGGCAAAGAGAGACAGAGAGAAAACACGTGTACAATGGCCTTTTGTCCACCCTCGCCGAGGTTGGAGGGGAATGTTCGAGGGTGTCCTGGATCCCAATTGGTGGAGTCCGTTACTCCACCCCACAAGCTTCCCTGAAATTCTTCAGGCCCTGATTGGTGGATTGTCACTTCCCCTGCCCCCACAATCTCTCTCAAAGGAACTTTTACCTGGTGCTTGGATGGTGTGCCTTTGAGCCTGTGTGCATTGCCTGGCAAAATATCCCTTATGAGTGGAGGACCTGTGTTTCCCTCACCAACGCATAAAGACATACTAGCCTGAAATAAGGCGAAGGGGCTAAGATAATGCTCTGCAATGAAATAACTATTCTAAGGGACCTGTGTGGTGGTTGTCATTACTTTTTCATGGTTTCCCGAAACCACAACAATATATATATATATATATATATATATATATATATATATATATATATATATATATATATATATATATATTAGGGTGGTCCTCAAATGTAAACATTAACTTTTCTAAAGTGCTTTTCCATTTTTTTATTACACCTGTAGAGAGAACAAATTGGGTAAAATTTCATTTCATTTTGAAAACTTTTACCACTGTCACATGGCCCCTGATAATCTGCTAATCAGCACTATACAGAAATTATTTTGGTTTGTTTCAGTTATGATGGCGAGTGCAAGTACTTCAAGAAGAGCAACCAGAAAAAAGAACCATGTGTGGCTGATAGGCTGCCATCTTGAAAAACTACCAGAAACTCGGCTCCCATCTTGGCAAGAGATTCTGCAGCGATACTTTAAGCTACATCATGCTGAGAAATTGGACATAAACAGGGCCGCAACAACTGTTGTTCGTGAGACATTATGCATCTGGGAGAAAGCACGGATCCCACTGCAGATGAGCAGAATATCATTGCAAAACAAGAGAGAAAAGTAGAACAATACAGATCCATCCTGAAAGGAAAGAGCCGGCGATCGGTCCCTCAGATAAAGAAAGAAGAGCAGTTTCAAACCGGTCTACGTGACTTATTTGACATTGCTCATGTTGATGTCCTTGATCTGATCAAAATACCAGAGGACTGTGAATTCCTTAATGCACAATGGGAGCCAGGTCGACGGGGCTTTATGGTTGGTGTTGACAAGGTGCTAGCAGGAAAAGAGGAGCGCACACATCAACGTGACAAGGTGTTGACTGAAAGAGAACAGCATGAAAAAGAGAAGCAAGCAGCGCGAGAGGAGACTCTTGAGCTATCATCATCAACAGACAGCAGTGCTGAAGCGAGTGATCATGACGACTCTGCTGTTCTATCTGCTTCAAAGAGGCAGAGCCGAAAGCGTGCAAGTAGCATTGTTACACCGGACCTAACAGCAGCTCTCGGCCGCACCAAGGTTAGCGATCGATCAGCTGTTCACATCTTGTCAGCAGCAGCCTCTGCTCTGGGATACGACCCTTCAGAGTTGGCCATCAACCGCACATCGATCAGGAAATCCAGGCGGATCCAACGGAAGACAATTGCAGGTGACATCCAGGCATCCTATGCTCCAAACACAAGTCTGGTGGTTCATTGGGATGGCAATCTCCTTCCAGACGATGGGACTAAAAAAGTTGATCGCCTTCCTGTCATTGTCAGTGACCCACAAGGAACTGGAAAGCTTCTGGGTGTGCCAAAGCTGCCAGCAGGAACTGGACTAGCAACAGCTGCTGCTGTTATGCAATGCCTCGAAGAATGGCATTTGCAAGACATGGTGGCAGGTATGAGCTTTGACACGACAGCCAGCAACACTGGTTCAGCAATTGGTGCGTGCACTATTTTGCAGCAAAAGCTTGGACGACCACTATTACATTTTTCATGCCGGCATCACATTCTGGAACTAGTGGTGGAGGCAGCAATGGCAGCATTCAAACCATTTCTTGGTCCATCAAAAGGACCTGAGATAGCCATCTTCAAGCGTTTCCAGTCAAACTGGAATTCCATTGACTGATTGACATCAGTCAAACTGATGCCTGATGACCTGGACTCTGTAGTTTCAGGTGTATTTTTAAGTTGCAAAGAAGATGTCGTTTCATTCTGCATCCAGAAGCTGGAATCGGGCCAACTACGAGATGACTACCGTGAACTTCTTGAGTTGACTATTATTCTGTTTGGTGAGCGTCCTCCGAGAGGATTCAGGTTCATGCAGCCAGGAGCCATGCATCGGGCAAGATGGATGGCCCGTGTGATTTATGGAATCAAGATCTACTTGTTCCGTGATCAGTTTCGACTGACCCCAAAGGAACTCACTGGCATAAAGCGTTTTACAGCATTTGTTGAAGCAGTGTATACCAAAGCCTGGTTCAGCGCTCCATCTGCCATTGGTGCTCCTGCTGGAGACCTAGCTCTCTTAAAAGCCTTCATTTTCTATCCTGATTCAGTGATTGCCGAAGCCACCAGCAAAAAGCTTTCCAATCACTTGTGGTACCTCAGCGAAGAACTGGCAGGACTTGCTCTGTTTGACGATAGTGTTGAGCTTGATGTCAAGCGAATGATGGTAGCTGCTCTTAAAGAAGATTGCCAAGAGAATCCTCAACCACGGGTACATGTGGATCTTACAGCAAAAGAAGCCATCGCTGCCAAGACTGTTGCAGATTTTGTTACTTCTGCCTCACTGCGAATTTTTACTGCATTCAAAGTCAATACTGACTTCCTAGAAAAGGACCCTGGTGATTGGGCCGATGACCCATCATTTCAGTCATCACAGCAAGTCTTGCGTGGTATTGCCACTGTTAACGACTTTGCAGAACGTGGTGTAGCATTAATACAGGACTACAATCAAGTCTTGACAAAGGATGAACAGCAGCGCCAGTACCTGTTGCAAGTTGTTGAGTGGCATCGCCATCAGTTCCCTGACGCAAAGAAGATAAGGAGGAAATAATTTACCACATAACTTATTAATGAGGAATCAATGGTCTGGAGGACTCTTACTCTGTGTGTTTATGATGATTGTCATACATTCTTACTGATTTGGGATTATATCTGAGTGTTAGTTTATTAAAAACAATTTTGTGTGTCGATACTGAAACATTGTAATTTTCAACCTATGTGTGACAGTAGTAAATAAAGTCGTATGGAAACCATCTTTGGCACATTTCATTTTTTCACAATAAGGAACAATTTTAGCAACAAGGACCTGAAAAAAGTACAATTTTATTTTTTGGTGTACATTTGAGGACCACCCTAATATATATATATATATATATATATATATATATATATATATATATATATATATATATATATATATATATATATATATATATATATATATATATATATATATATATATATGTATATAAATACAGTGAAACCTTGACTTACGAGTGCACCAACTTACGAGTTTTCCGAGATACGAGCCGTCGCTCGGGCGGTTTTTTGCTTTGTGATGCGAGCCGAGATCTGAGTTACGAGCTTACACCACCCGCCACTAGGTGGCCCAACGAGCGTTCAGGTCACGTGGTTATCTTGCCGTGCAAGCATCTCTGCCGTATATCGCTGCTGCTTTGTTTTCGCATTTTTGTTATTTTGGAAAATTTCTTAGTTTTAACCATGGGTCCTAAGAAATTGAGTGCCAAGGGCAGTGCTGAGAAGAAGAAGAGGATGATGATGTGCTTGGATATAAAACACGCAATCGTCGAAAAACATGAGCGAGTGTGCGTGTTGTCGACTTGGCGAGGCAGTACGATCGTAGTACTTCTACGATATGTACGATTTTGAAGCAGAAGGAGTCGATAAAGGCTATAACGCCAGCCAAGGGCGTTACGATTATTTCAAAGCTCCGGACCTCTATCCATGAAGAGATGGAGAAGTTGTTGTTTGTGTGGTTGACGGAGAAGCAGCTCGCAGGAGATACCGTGACCGAGAGCATCATGTGTGAGAAGGCCCGAGACATTTACGGGGATTTGGTGCAGCAGGCGGCGGGAACATCAACGGACGAGGCATCGGAAGAGTCATTCAAAGCCAGTCGGGGATGGTTTGATAATTTCAAGAAGAGGACCAGCATTCACTCCGTCGTCAGGCATGGTGAGGCAGCAAGTTCGGATGTGAAGGCAGCTGAAGATTTTATTATAACTTTTGCCGAACTGATAGAAGCCGAAGGATACATCCCCCAGCAAATCTTCAACTGTGACGAGACAGGGCTCTTCTGGAAAAAGATGCTGAGGAGGACGTATATAACGGCAGAGGAGAAGAGCATGCCAGGCCACAACCTGTTCAGAGTGCCGGCGATAGCTCGCCTTCTCTTTGTTGAAGACACGGTGAGATCCTTAACATCCAACAACTAATGGGACGCAAACGGGGCGCCCAGTTTAGCGGTACACACATTGATGAATCACCCTGCCTGTGAAACACCGACATGACAGGTTATAGCTGGGTCGGGATTCAAACCCAGGCTGGACAGTTTAGAGTCAAGTGTGCGTACCTCCAGTCCAGGCCATCCTGCCAACTTGTATGCTGCATACAGGTGAAATATAAAGCACGAGATATTTATATATATATATTTCAAAAAAAATTGGTGTGGTTTTTGGGGGGCTGGAACGGATTAATAGCATTTCAATTCATTTTAATGGGGAAATTTAATTTGAGAAACGAGCAAATTGAGTTACGAGCTCGGTCACAGAACGAATTAAACTCGTAAGTCAAGGTTTCACTGTATGTATATATATATATATATATATATATATATATATATATATATATATATATATATATATATATATATATATATATATATATACTGTATATATATATATATATATATATACTGTATATATATATATATATATATATATATATATATATATATATATATATATATATATATATATATATATATATATATATGTCGGGCATGGGGGGGGGGGGGCACCACGTGACCCAGGGCACCTGAAATATATATTTAATTGTGTCTTTCTTTTGCTTGCTTCAAAACATGTTTCACGGCTCGGTCAGATCCAGCCTTGGAGACATTTTTCAACATTTGCCAAAGGGAGAAGAGTTATGGGAATAGTTGCCATTTAATTCTTGTTTGCCTACAAGTTAACCTCGAGCAGAGTATGATTTAATATTATAATAGCCGTAGATGATTCTGTCTGTCTGTCTGTCTATCTGTTGGGTGTCTGTCCGGGGTGTGGCTTACTCGGTTTGCAGAGTAGCTCCACCCATAGCTCCACCCATTCTGGGAGTGGCTATAAACAAATATCCACCATTTTATTAACTCGCATAGCTTTGAGTCCTGTTTTGTAGGCCCGTGGTGTCTTGCTCTCCCCCAGTTTTATTTCAAATCAAATTCGATAAATCATTTCATTTTTCACAGTCGCTAACATAGTTTTAGACTCGGTTGAAAAAAAACGGGAAGAAAATCCGATGAAAGTTGCCGTTTATAGAACGAAATGAATTCTCAAAGGCCTGTAACTTCAAGGCCATTGAGTCTCTCTCACGCCTTTATCTCCAATCTAACTCACCATATGATTTCATTTTTATCGATGGTTTTACTTTTAGACTCGGTGTCAGCAATAATTGAGAACAATCCACACACGCGGGAAAATGCAGAGATATATTTTTTAAAATCGCGTCATGGTGTATCATACACCGCCCAACATGACACCGCCAGCAATGTGTCGATATATATTAAAAATTCGCTTTTGCTTTTCCGTTATGATATATTACTATTTCGTTTGATGATAGTCGTCACAAAAACGTCAACAATGATGCCGACATATATTTCTTCGTTTTTATTTCATTCAACATATTAGCCGGAAGTAAAATATGTTTCAGGAAATTACTGAGAGATATTTCTTCGTTTTTTTTATTAGTTATGTGCGCATACACTTTAAATAGGTTTATTTGAAATCTTTAATTTTCCACAAACATTCCACACACGCGGGAAAATGCAGAGATATATTTTTTAAAATCGCGTCATGGTGTATCATACACCGCCCAACATGACACCGACGGCAATGTGTCGATATCTATTTTAAATTCGATATATCATTTCATTTTTCACAGTCGCTAACATAGTTTTAGACTCGGTTGAAAAAAAACGAGAAGAAAATCCGATGAAAGTTGCCGTTTATAGAACGAAATGAATTCTCAAATGCCTGTAACTTCAAGGCCATTGAGTCTCTCTCACGCCTTTATCTCCAATCTAACTCACCATATGATTTCATTTTTATCGATGGTTTTAGAGTCGGTGTCAGCAATAATTGAGAACATTCCACACATGCGGGAAAATGCAGATATATTTTTTAAAATCGCGTCATGGTGTATCATACACCGCCTAACATGACACCGACGGCAACGTGTCGATACATATTAAAAATTCGATATATCATTTCATTTTTCACAGTCGCTAACATAGTTTTCGACTCGGTTGAAAAAAAACGGGAAGGAAATCCAATGAAAGTTGCCGTTTATAGAACGAAATGAATTCTCAAACGCCTGTAACTTCAACTTCAAGGCCATTGAGTCTCTCTCACGCCTTTATCTCCAATCTAACTCACCATATGATTTCATTTTTATCGATGGTTTTGGACTCGGTGTCAGCAATAATTGAGAACATTCCACACACGCGGGAAAATGCAGAGATATATTTTTAAAAATCGCGTCATGGTGTATCATACACCGCCCAACATGACACCGACGGCAACGTGTCGATATATATTAAAAATTCGCTTTTGCTTTTCCGTTAAGATATATTACTTTTTCGTTTGATGACAGTCGTCACAAAAACGTCAACAATGATGCCGACATATATTTCTTCGTTTTTATTTAATTCAACATTATTAGCCGGAAGTAAAATATGTTTCAGGAAATTACCGAGAGATATTTCTTCGTTTTTTAAAATTAGTTATGTGCGAATACACTTTAAATAGGTTTATTTGAAATCTTTAATTTTCCACAATATAATTTACTTGCCATTTATCATTTGATGATTACGAGACAAATTCCTCTTGAGGATCGTGACAATTCATGCGCTGCGTGGAAACTTCTATTTCCAAAATGAATGAGACGATCGATGAAGAACGCAGACTTGAACAGGATGCAGCAAGAAAACGAATGAGACGGGCGAACGAGTCCATCGACGAACGTCAATGCAAACTTGCGGGGTCACCCGTGGGAATCCCACGGGCATGGATGTGTGTGACATTTCGACATATTGAGTTAGATGCTGCACATTCATTTTTACAAAATGGTTACTGGCAAGTCATCAGATCCAGAAATGGTGTAAAAACCACCGTTTAGAGGCCATTTTTCCCCGCAAAGCGGGGGTTGGCCTTTTCGGGGACCGTGGTAGTTGTTGTTTTTTTGTCCACTTTTTGAAGCAATGTTTTACGGCCGGATGCCCTTCCTGACGCCAACCCTTTTTGCCGCCTTCAACGACAAACAGGGAATTACCAGTGAACTGGTACTCAATTAGCCGACCTCGGAAGGATGACAGGCTGAGTCAACCCCCCTGGCATTAATTCGGCGATCGACCGAGATTCGAACCCAGGATCCTAAGCCGGCACCCTAGCCGCTAGCCCAACACCAGAAATGGTGTCATGAACACAATTTATTTACGCACAAGCACAAAAGCAAGACGGGCCGATTTCCGATTCCGACGGGCCGACGGGCGAGACGGGCCGATTTCCGATTCCGACGGGCCGATTTGGAGCAAGAAAAAGAACGAGACGGGAGAAAAAGGAGAGAAACGAGACGGGGAAAGCCGATTGGAGAGGCGAGTGAGGCGCGATTGGAGAGGAGTGTGAGGCGCGATTGGAGAGGAGTGTGAGGCACGATTGGAGAGGAGTGTGAGGCGTGATTGGAGAGGAGTGTGAGGCACGATTGGAGCGGAGTGATTGGAGGGGAGTGTGAGGCACGATTGGAGAGGAGTGTGAGGCGCGATTGGAGAGGAGTGTGAGGCGCGATTGGAGAGGAGTGTGAGGCGCGATTGGAGAGGCGTGTGAAGGATTGGAGAGGAGAGGAGTGTGAGGGATTGGAGAGGTGAGGGATTGGAAAGGAGAGGGATGTGAGGGTTTGGAGAGGAGAGGAGTGCTAGGTGGAGAGAGGAGAGTGTCAGGTGGAGACAGGAGAGTGTCAGGTGGAGACAGGAGAGTGTCAGGTGGAGAGGAGTGAGGGGTCACATATTATGTGAAATAAATAAATTGTGTTCATCACACCATTTCTGGATCTGATGACTTGCCAGTAACCATTTTGTAAAAATGAATGTGCAGCATATAACTCAATATGTCGAAATGTCACACACATCCATGCCCGTGGGATTCCCACGGGTGACCCCGCTAGTTTAATATGTTTCCTTTGATTTGTTCATGCCCTGGCCAAATATGTTTTACTGCCAAGTGTAACACGATTGAACTCCCTTGTGAGATCACATCCCTTGGCCTCACGGGTTGTATAGATAAGGGCATGGGGAACATCAATGTATCTTACTCCCACAGCCTTGGCTTTTAACTTTGGCTCCACCACCGGATGGGACCATGGTGGGAGTTTTATGGAGCCCACTTTTTTCCTTTGTCTTCAGAGCAGCGTTTTTTCTGTTATTCCATCTATAAAACAACTTGTCTTTTGCTGAGTTTTCAGTGTGGCTCGGACTTGTACTGCCTTGTGTGACAAAGCTCTGCATTTCCGGACGCGCTCCACAATTGTGTTGTTCGATGTTTATTAAACCACTCTTGCTCCAAATCTTGCCTCTTCCTTGAGTTTAAAGAGGAATACCGACATATCTGGTGTCAGGAGTGGGATACATCCAGCTACAGGTCGAGGAGGGCTCGCTCCTCAGGTCGGGAAGAGGCAAGGCCAGCGCTGGCAATAATAGGCTGAGGTAAGCATATTTGCCCACCTAAATTGAAAGCCTCTTCCCTTCCCCTTGGATATGGCGAACCTCTATCGACTGTACCTGAGCGTGTATCTCGAACCAAATTTAAGCAGAACACCAGTGGGTTAACGAATCAAGCAAGGAGGATGCCAGAGGTTAGGAGGGATACCCCTCAGGTTAAGGCATACCCCGGCGTGGGAGTAGGTATAGTGACCCCGGCGTAAGAAAGTAGGCTAGACCCCGGCATGGGTGAATAAGTAATAGGTATAAAGGATACCCCGGCGTAGGCATTGATAAGAATAAGTTAAGCTAGGAAAAGAAGGGAGAACCCCTTTAAGGAATCCCCACCCCTCCTAAGGCCTTTGTCCAGTCCCAGGATTAAGGGCATGCACATCCAGTGCGTTTTTTTAAGGTGGGCATTTGGGAGAAAATGCGTACCCGCAGGAGGGACAAGAGATGAGGTCAGATCTGGAGAAGTAAGAGGGAGGATTATAATGCACAAGGCGCGTGAAATCCAGCTGTGAACGCGTGAGCCAGACGTGCAGGCAGGTCGCTATGGCGACGTGGTAACGGCCCTCGCGGGGAACTGCGAGGCGGGACGGAGGCGAGATGGGAATGCGGATATTCCATGCTGTGCACGGCATGAACGCATTCGAGTGGCTGAGGCAGGCGAGGGAGGATTATAACAAGCCAGGTACAATGCTTAAAACAGTGAGATATGAAAAGAAAATGATGCAGCCAGGCATTGTGGTTGCACCTTTGTGAACAACGCGAGTGATGAGATGGCTGTTTTTGTGGACAATGTCGGAGGTTGAGGGTCTTTGGTCATGTGACATGTGTGCCGAGGTGGAGTGATGTGTTGAGTGAGCACATGTACGTTGTGTGCCGAGGAGAGGAGGTGCTGCATTGTGAAGCATGCCTCTAAGGAGGGCTGTGGGATGCCAGAGTTGGAAGCGTTTTGTTTTGCATTTCGAGGGAGATATCAGTGATTTTAATATTTGGAAATATGAGCCCTGTGTGATTTTTGGAGAAGGACAAATTAAATTGGAAGAAGAAGAGCTCAGGTACCAGGTAGGAGAAGCCTGGTAGGCAGGAGAAGTGCTGAGACTTCAAGAGCAGAGGAAACAGCAGATAAAGCATAGGAAAACAAATCCATGTAGAAACAAACAGGACAGGTGAGCCTGAAGAGCAAATAAATAGGCTCACAGCAAGGGGCCAGGTATTCACAGGTAGGAAGGATTGGAGTGGTTCTTGAAATATTGAGAACAAGATTGTACAAAGAGACGCGTGTGCATTAATTTATGCTGTATGCTATGAAGAATGTATACAAGTTGGTCGGATAGGCGTTGTACACGACCCACTCAGGTCGATGTGCTGTGAATTTTACGACTGTCAACAACGCTGGGTGTGCGCAGTGGTTTGAAATGCGAGCCGGTACAAAGTGTCAGTCACGTGGTATGTGTGTATAAGGGAACGAATGATTCGCAATACGTTGCATCGGTGGGAATGGGAGTGACGGTGAAAGTGCGAACCGAATCAAAAAACGGCATGACGATCTCATATCTGAATTAAAATCGAATTTTCTGTCTTTGTGTTTATTGTGTGTATTTGGCCGACTTATGGACCTGTGAATAATTGACAAAGGGCTTCTTGTATTGCCTGCATAAATTAGGCAATGTCGATGAGTACTGGCCAATTGTGTATTGTATATGTGTATTGGATGAGTATATCCCTGAGGCAGCTCACCCTAGTGATGAGGTTGTCACGTGGGATGTCATTGATTGCATTTTTGGGTCAGAGGTCAAGGGTCAGATATCCTGTTGTTGCAACCTGACCACATTGGGTATGATGGAATGATATTATATGATGTAAAAGTAAAAATTACATTGAGTAAATTTGGGGCTAAGAAATAGATGGTGTCAGTTTGGATTTTTATTGAGATTCAATGTTGATTCAGTCTGCTTGTGGAAAATGGCAGGTGAAAGTGAGCCTGTATTAAGAGCATGTGTAGACAGGGTTTTAAAACATGTATTTAATTACATCCCCACATTACCAGCTCTCCAGATTTAGCATGGGAGTAAAAGTCAAAGATGATAGGCTGAGTCAACTGACTGGGTGTTAATTCAACGGCATGGCAGGGACTTGAACTGGGCCGACTTGGGATTGCGGATTGCATTGAAGAAAGGGAGATACTCACTTAAGGACGGGAGCTCTGAGCTCTCTCGGTCGTCCTCCAGGTTGGAGGAAACGGTTTCTTGGGAACGGTTACACTTGATGGGCTGCCGTTGCCGTTTGCAACAGAAATTAGGGCAGGAATAGGGAATCTGTTCAGAATGCCGGCGATAACCCACCTGTGTCTGTCCCTGTGTGTGTGTGTGTGTGTGTGTGTCCCTGTGTCTGTCTGGCTTTCTGGCCGTCCATGGAGTCATGTTTCTGAACACTGATTTCGGGGGGGTTGCGGGTGTGCCACGGAGCTCAGGTGCACCTGCGGTGGTTGGAAGGTGGTGTGAACGGTGTTGTTCCTGACGGTGTTGTTCGTGGTGGAGGCCTTGTGTTAAAGTTAGGGCGTGTTGCTAGGGATCTGGGTGGCTGCACGCGTGGTTGAGGTGTGGCTGGCACCTCGTGTGGTTGAAGGTTACAGTTTCACAGAAGGAGAGCGAACAAGGACGGTGGCTGGGCTGTTGATAAACTGCCTGGTTTTATGTTGATTTACGTTGTTGTCTGTCTGTCTGTCCGATTGTAAGTCTGTGGTGCGATTCCAAGGAGGGCCAATTGAGTGCTTTGAAGTGATTAACATCGGAATGCATCTCTTGGAGGACCACCAGCTGTTCCAGGGAGGAAAGGTGTGAAATATAGTGACGTCATCTTCGCTGGAAATGTGGTTGCGAACGGGATGGCAGTGGGGAAGGAATCGTTGTTGTGGTACTGTGTACAATGTCATTGTAAGTCTGAAGAACGTCGGGTGGCGAGTGCAGACATGTTAATTGGCCAGGATGTTGCGGAACTCTGTTTTATGTTGTGGCCTAGTTGTTGACAACATCATTGCACCAACAGAGGAAGGAGTAAAACAGGACACTAAAATTGACCAACATGAGAACTATTTTTATTTCAATAAATAGATCAGGTTATTTTCTTTTTATTATTTGTTTATTGGGATATTGGGAATATTCATAATAATATTGGGCAGCTATTGGGCCAGAGGCTAAAACAGGTGCCTACAACAGGTGCATGTGATGCTAAGAGAGTGTGGAGGCATATAATTATTTATATTCTCCTCTCCTGTTAAAATGTGTTTTTCTCTGTGAAATGGAACTTGGAAAGGAACATTCCTTTTCTGATGGGTCAGAGAAGGAATGACCTGTGGAGAATAGATAAAGGTGTTTTATCATTTTAACAGATAATAACTGTCTAAATGGCCCTTAGAATTCTCCAAGATAGAAACCAGACTGTTTCACTGTCTGAGCCGGGAGAGTCTGTGCGGAGTCTTGAATTCCATGCCCTTATAAGGAACTAGGCATTTTATGATATAAGAAAGAGGGACTTCGAGGAGCTGCGCTGACCGAGGGGGACAAAGGAACGAAGGAGAGCTCTGCGCAGAGGAGAGGATTGTGCCATGCCACGACCGGCTGAACAAGGCTTCGTTAAAAGTTCAGTTCGTTTCTTAGTATAGTGATTATCTTGAGTTAGTTCGTTTATGCCCTACCCCTTTTTGAGTTTTAATAAACCGAACAAGGAACAAAAGTGGAGTCTTCCTTTATCATAGAATTAAGGAACTCTTCCTCAAGAGGTATTAGAGGACATTGGATTGACTTTAAATTGAAATGAAAATTGAAAAGGTGGATTAGGAAAATTGGTTTGTTAAAAATAATCATGGGAATAATGGCATCTGTGGGATGCAATAATTTTATGCAATTGATTGGCCCAAAAGAGTATGCCCGAACCAATAGAAGCATGGCCATCCACACCTTCCAAGCCGGTGACCAGGTGCTCGTGGAGCACTTCACCCACAAGAACCAAGGTGGACGGGACCGTTCCAGGTTCTCCTGACCACACCAACAGCGGTGTTTTGTGAGGGCAAGTCGTCCTGGGTACACGCCACGCATTGTAAGTTGGCCCTACCTGCACCCACGGTTACTGAAGTCCCACCAACCACACCCATCGTCACACAGGATGGGGCAGGAGCTGCACCAACCGATACGCCGTAGACATATAGGAATAATTACACTTGCACTGCTAGGATTATACCACCTCGCCAGCACAGCGCCCACCACGCCACACACCAAGCGGGTGGACATGGTGACATATGTTGAAGGATTATATGACAACCTAACCTCTAAGTCTCACGTCCATTATCAAAGCGCTACCTGGGGCCAGAAGATAAACGTACCATGTTGTCTAATACCATCAAAGGACCCCCCCGTGGATTTATATAGTGTGGAGGGCTGTAATGACAAATCCAAATGGAACGAAGTCAACACAAGTTTCCCTCTCTCGTCAGAGGCAAGTACAATGGGGAGGAAAGTTTGGACCGACAGCAAGTTCCGCCAAAGCAGGATTCGAATGGGGGAAAAGGCTCAAACAATTTAACCACGCACGCTTTACTAGAAAGAAATACCACCCTGATATTGATATGTGAAGT
Organism: Myxine glutinosa; assembly: GCF_964187855.1. Classification (NCBI taxonomy): domain Eukaryota; kingdom Metazoa; phylum Chordata; class Myxini; order Myxiniformes; family Myxinidae; genus Myxine; species Myxine glutinosa. The sequence goes on from NC_136261.1 coordinate 294,864,113, forward strand.
TATGACCATACAATTATTGACTTCCCGGCCACCATGCGTCACACACATAGTGACACCACGGGCCCCAATAGTGGTAAGGAAGAGGGCAGAGGGAAAGGAAGAAGCCAACAGTGTATGGTCCGGGATAGCAGCCTGGTTCCGGGGATGGACGGGAATCGTTGTAAAATGGCTGTTGACAGGCCTGGCCATAATCGTAGGAATCGTACTCACCCTGGTCATAATAAAGGCCTTGATCATGGTGTGTGTGAGAAAATGTTTCACAGGATGGACCACAGCAACTGCTGCTACCGAGATGGTCCTCTCGCCACATGGAAAGGACCCAAAGGCGAACCGGCCAATTCTGTCATTTCGTGGCATGATTCGAACACCCACGACTGGATCGTCGACCTAGATGACTCATGGAAGGAGGATATGGCTTTCTATGACTCCTGGAATGGCACCAATACCAATGACCATGCCGATCCTGACTGGGATCCCTTTGAATTTAGTAGTAGAGGTTCTTTTAAGAGCTATTATGCAAACAGCGAGGACGAAAAGACGAATGAATGTCCAGGAGTACCACCATTTGTAAAGAACATTTTCGGGTTACCCCCCTTGTGCAAGTCACCCGACACCACGGATACTGACGCTGATTCAGACTATGAGAAGAACATTTGTGATAATGAATATGCCACCCTCTCTCCCACAGAACAATCACATGTACAAGGCTTGATGGCATTGGACGTCAATTGTTTGCCCTGATTCGCGAGGATCGCACCTGCATAAGGAGCGCCCCTCATCAGGCCGGCGACTGAGTTGCACCTACGCTGGGGAAAGGGTGGGCTCGGAACCCGGCCGGGCCTCAGCTATCTCCGAACCAGGCGTCTTCGTCGCGAATTACGGCTAACAATATGCGTTAAATGTCGGACAGCCACAACCAGGGGCCAGTATCCCTCCCAGAGCATGCGTGACGCATTGCGCGCCTGAAATGTGACTGGGGGGCACTGGCCTGCTGGGGTTATATTGTCTCTTTCGATGTGTTGTCTCAGAGACAAAAGGGAGATGATTGTCGGGCATGGGGGGGGGGGGGCACCACGTGACCCAGGGCACCTGAAATATATATTTAATTGTGTCTTTATTTTGCTTGCTTCAAAACATGTTGTTTCACGGCTCGGTCAGATCCAGCCTTGGAGACGTTTTTCAATATTTGCCAAAGGGAGAAGAGTTATGGGAATAGTTGCCATTTAATTCTTGTTTGCCTACAAGTTAGCCTCGAGCAGAGTATGATTTAATATGTATCCTTTGATTTGTTCATGCCCTGGCCCAATATGTTTTACTGCCAAGTGTAACACGATTGAACTCCCTTGTGCGATCACATCCCTTGGCCTCGCGGGTTGTATAGATAAGGGCTTGGGGAACATCACTGTATCTTACTCCCACAGCCTTGGCTTTTAACTTTGGTTCCACCACCGGATGGGACCATGGTGGGAGTTTTATGGAGCCCACTTTTTTCCTTTGTCTTCAGCGCAGCGTTTTTTCTGTTATTCCATCTATATAACAACTTGTCTTTTGCTGAGTTTTCAGTGTGGCTCGGACTTGTACTGCCTTGTGTGACAAAGCTCTGCATTTCCGGACGCGCTCCACAATTGTGTTGTTCGATGTTTATTAAACCACTCTTGCTCCAAATCTTGCCTCTTCCTTGAGTTTAAAGAGGAATACCGACATATATATATATACATATATACATATATACATATATATATATCTATATATATATATATATATATATATATATATATATATATATACATATATATACATATATATATATATATATATATATATATATATATATATATATATACATATATATACATATATATATATATATATATATATATATATATACATATATATACATATATATATATATATATATATATATATATATATATATATATATATATATATATATATACATATGCCGATGTTAGCACATGGCTGTTGCCTGCTGCCTATGTTAGCACATGATGTGTGTGTATATATATATATACACAGACTTGGCATTTAATATGGAATATTTTTTTTGTGGGGGTGAACTTACTTTTCAAGATGTCTTAGAACCAAAAGTTCATTGGAATTATGTTGAAATTATTCTAGATTTTGTTAATGTGACCTTTAACAGAAATAAAAACCACATTTGACATTTCGAAACAAATAAATTGATCCTTGAAAGTGATGTAAACCGATATCGAACTCAATTCATGGACAGTACTGTGTTAAACTTCTGTACGTTTTCCAGAAGTATCAATTTATTTTGCACATTAGCCAAAAATTTTTTTAACAAAAACAAAAGTTAAATTACGACTGGGATTACGGACAGTAAAATTACAGTTCAGTACTTCGTGTAACCCCCACGAGCATTCAGGAGAGCACGTACACGTTGAGGCATGCTGTTCACGAGATTTGCCAAGGTTTGGACAGGAATCGCTTGCCATGCAGTGACAATAGCCTGCTGCAATTCACGCACAGGGGTTGGCTGCTGGTCCAAGTTGTCGATTTGACGCGTTAATTCGGCCCACAAGTTCTCTATCGGATTCATATCCGGGGACATGGCAGGCCACTCCATATGCTCTACACCACGGTCAGCAAGAAAGTGTTGGATCAGGCGAGCACGATGAGGCCGTGCATTGTCATCTTGGAAGACAAAGTTTCCTCGAAAGGCTGCACGAGCAAATGGAAGCAATGTTTCTTCCAGAATGGCCCTGTAGTTGAACTGGTTCAGGTTTCCATTCAGAACAAGTAGGTCAGTTTTGCCCCCTGCATGAAAAGCAGCCCAAACGGTCACCCCACCACCTCCAGCTTGGACTCTTGGCACTATACAATCTTTGTTGTAGGCTTCATGCACTTGTCTGCGCACTCGGACGCGGCCATCTTGACGATAGACCAGAAATCTAGACTCGTCACTGAAGATCACGTGATTCCAGTGTCCTGGCTGCCATTGACGGTGCTCTCTGGCCCACTGCAATCGGCGCTGGCGGTGTTGTCTGGTCAGGCGTGGCTTTCTCAGGGGACGCCTGGCACGATAGCCTGCTTGAACCAGTCGTTGGTTGACTAGCCTTCTGGATACAGGCACATTTGTCAGTTGCTGCCACTCAGCCCGAAGCCGATTAGCTGACTTGGTACGGCCATTGCGGACTAACCGGTGCAGCTGGCGATCATCCCTCCTTGTGGTTCTGCCGAGACGTCCTGGCCTCGGTATTGGAGTAGGGACACCCCTCTGAGCATTTCGTTTCAGGATCTTTGACACCTGACCTTGAGTGATGCCATACTGCCGAGCAATAGCACGCTGTTTCATGCCGTAATTTCGTAAAGCCACCACTCCATGACAAACAGCATTGCCGAGTTGACGGACCATCTCCAGAGGAAGCAGCAATAACTTTTGGAGACGTGCAGCAGTTGTTTTCCACTAATACAGAACGCAACAACCCTTGTATACCCGACTGTGAAGCCAATCATCAAATGCACCTCTCCGTACATTTTGCCACGCCACCTGTGATATAATCCTGTTGTTGACTTATTGCTGCGACAGACAATCAGTGACATGGTTCTTTTAACAAATAAATCACCAAAGTGTAAAAGAAACTCACCAGATTGATATTCTGAGTTAAGAAAGTAAACCCAAGTCAAGAAAAAAAATATATTCCATATTAAATGCCAAGTCTGTATATATATATATATATATATATATATATATATATATATATATATATATATATATATATATATATATATATATATATATATATATAGATATATATACAGTGAAACCTTGACTTACGAGTTTAATTCGTTCTGTGACCGAGCTCGTAACTCAATTTGCTCGTTTCTCAAATTAAATTTCCCCATTAAAATGAATTGAAATGCTATTAATCCGTTCCAGCCCCCCAAAAACCACACCAATTTTTTTTTAAATATACAGTATATATATAAATATCTCGCGCTTTATATTTCACCTGTATGCAGCATACAAGTTGGCAGGATGGCCTGGACTGGAGGTACGCACACTTGACTCTAAACTGTCCAGCCTGGGTTTGAATCCCGACCCAGCTATAACCTGTCATGTCGGTGTTTCACAGGCAGGGTGATTCATCAATGTGTGTACCGCTAAACTGGGCGCCCCGTTTGCGTCCCATTAGTTGTTGGATGTTAAGGATCTCACCGTGTCTCCCACAAAGAGAAGGCGAGCTATCGCCGGCACTCTGAACAAGTTGTGGCCTGGCATGCTCTTCTCCTCTGCCGTTATATACGTCCTCCTCGGCATCTTTTTCCAGAAGAGCCCTGTCTCGTCACAGTTGAAGATTTGCTGGGGGATGTATCCTTCGGCTTCTATCAGTTCGGCAAAAGTTATAATAAAATCTTCAGCTGCCTTCACATCCGAGCTTGCTGCCTCACCATGCCTGACGACGGAGTGAATACCGGTCCTCTTCTTAAAATTATCAAACCATCCCCGACTGGCTTTGAATGACTCTTCCGATGCCTCGTCCGTTGATGTTCCCGCCGCCTGCTGCACCAAATCCCCGTAAATGTCTCGGGCCTTCTCACACATGATGCTCTCGGTCACGGTATCTCCTGCGAGCTGCTTCTCCGTCAACCACACAAACAACAACTTCTCCATCTCTTCATGGACAGAGGTCCGGAGCTTTGAAATAATCTTAATGCCCTTGGCTGGCGTTATAGCCTTTATCGACTCCTTCTGCTTCAAAATCGTACATATCGTAGAAGTACTACGATCGTACTGCCTCGCCAAGTCGACAACACGCACACCTCGCTCATGTTTTTCGACGATTACGTGTTTTATATCCAAGCACATCATTCTCTTCTTCTTCTCAGCACTTCCCTTGGCACTCAATTTCTTAGGACCCATGGTTAAAACTAAGAAATTTTCCAAAATAACCAAAATGCGAAAACAAAGCAGCAGCGATATACGGCAGAGATGCTTGCACGGCAAGATAACCACGTGACCTGAACGCTCGTTGGGCCACCTCGTGGCGGGTGGCGTAAGCTCGTAACAGATCTCGGCTCGCATCTCAAAGCAAAAAACCGCCCGAGCGACGGCTCGTATCTCGGAAAATTCGTAAGTTGGTGCACTCGTAAGTCAAGGTTTCACTGTATATATATATATATTTATATATATATATACACACACACACACATCATGTGCTAACATAGGCAACAGTTGCCACCTGGTGGTAGCCAGTATTACACACTATCTTTTTTCAACTAATGCTGGGGTCACACTATCACGTAAAGCCTAGCCGTAAGGGCCACGTAGGGCCAATTTTAAAAAAAATTACGGCGCCGTAAACACCCCGTAAATCGCGGGCCTCGTAGGGGCCACGTAGCTGCCGTAGAGCCACGGGATAGCCAGGTACTCGCCACGTCAGACCCTCGTAAAAATTGGCCGTATCCGCCACGTAAAGCCATGTAATGTCCAGGTAATGGCCAGGTATACGTCACGTAACGCCACGTAGTTGCCATGTAAGAGCCACATGCCACGTATGGGCCACGTACTGCCACGTACTGCCACGTAGTGTCACGTAGTGTCACATGGGAGCCACGTGTCCCGTAAGAGACACGTAAAAGTGTCGCGTTAAAAATCCTATAAAAAGGGGGTCCCCAGCCTCACCTTCTTTGCTGGGCTTTCCTCCCTCTGCTGTGGTTCAGGTTGCAGGGTTTGGGGTGGCGTGGGGGAACGTGCCCTGGCTTCCTCTGTGTCCCCTCCTCGGGGTGGGGGTGGGTTAACACTCCTGCCCCTCTGAGATCCCCTACCTCTGTTGCCACCTCCTCTGCTGCTACTGCTTCCTCCAGCACCTCTCACCATGATGACAATGTGGAGAAAGAGCTTCAAAAATTGTTGAGAATTGCTTCAAAAAGCTCCACAACTTGTGAACACTGTGAAAGTGTCGCGAAAACTGACCGCACGGGATGAGACCCGTATTTATATGCAGCCGGTTCAAAACACGTGGTGCTACGGGGCTCTACGAAGCGACTTCGTGGCCAAGACGTGGTGAGCACGTGGCGATCACGTGGTTGTCACCGGATCGCTCCTTATATGGCAATCACGTGGCGCTACAGGGTTCTACGTGGCTCTACAGGGTGGTCAAGTGGCTCTACGAGGCACTACGTGGCTCTACGTGGCAATAGGGGGTCCCCCATAATTGCCACGGCAGTGGACAAGGCTGACTTTACATGGTAAAATTTTGAACTTTTTGAAATTCCCGCTCTTCCTTGCAGTAGGCGCCACGTTGACCCCGTGACTGCCACGTGGATGCCGTAACTGCCACGGGATAGCTACGTCCCACCCCATATCAAAAAAATGGTCCTACGTGGCCCTTACTGCTAGGCTTTACGTTATAGTGTGACCCCGGTATAAGTACCTCTATAAAGTACTGTATGTACAATTACATTGTGAGTACGTCTATAATTTACATCTATCTATAATTCCAGTAATCTCTGTCTGTACGTTTGTACGTTTGTACGTTTGTCTGTGACCGCTGTTTCTCGACAACCACGGGTCCGATATACTTTTAACTTGCCAGGTATATTGCTGGGGACCCGAGGATGTGCCTTTTCAAGGTTTCATATTAATCGGACAATTACTTACCGAGCTATGTCCAAAAAACGATTCAACCAATCAGAGAGCAGCGAACGATCGCGTGTGCCGGCGTTGCGAATGGACCAAACCATTCCATGTAAATAGAGGGGGGGGGGGTTCTGTGGTCGTTGCGAATGGACGAAACCATTTCATGTAAATAGAGGGGGGGGATTGTCACTGTACTCGCAAGCCGTTCGCCGTTCGCTTTGGCGTTGCGAATGGACCAAACCATTTCATGTAAATAGAGGGGGGGGATATAATTTTAGATAGATATATAGTACGGGCATATATATAGTACGGGCATGCCCTAGTAATATTACAATGCGAGCACGTCCACAAAGTATGTCCTCTTGGAATGTGTGTACATCTATAAAGTATGTACAATACGAGTGTAATCTATAAAGTATGTACAATTACAGTGACCAGAAGATTAATAGAAATGACGCAAGTGAGACGATTTGGTATGGAGGTAAACGTTACAGAAATCAACAGGACGTTAATCTAGGTTTGGTAACCACCGTCGGAAGGAAGGACGTATATTGTATATTCGTAAGGACGTACGTGTGTATCGTAAGGACGTACGTGTATATTCCATGCGGTATACAATAACACATGATCACACAATGACATCCTTTAAGGAGGGATACATTATAGAACATGCATACCCCATGAGGTGTATGTACGTTTGGATGTGTGATTATACATACACACGTTCTCGTGTGGATGAGTTCCCTCACTCAGGGGCGCTGTAAGGGGGGGGGGGGGGGGAGTTAGGATGATTCCAAGGGGCCTGCACTGACAGGGGCCCTAAAAATTATTAGAACATTAGGTGAAAATTCTCAATATTAAATTATTAACCAGGCTTTGCAGTCTTGCCATGCTGTCCATTGAAAGTCAGTCGGCTAGAAAGCTGGACTTCAAAGTCTTGATCAGTGACTGCTAGCAACAAGGCTCGGCACTGGGCTCTTGGTGTGTAAGGCTGAGCAAGGACCAGTGATAACTAAATGGCATGGCTATGGATATTGGATCACAACACTTGGTATTAGTCAGGGCCCTTAGGGATATTTTGGTTCAAATTTTTCCAAAAGCATCAAATTTGGCGCAGATGTTGCCCATGCCATACTCTTTCGATTTTTGACGGGCGCCAAAGGCGGTATGATCCGGGGACCATACCGGTCCATCCCGCCATGTCACCTAACCTATGACGTCATAATTAGGATATGCATCCAATCACATGGCGTACTATAAGTGGTCAAAGTTCAAAATGAATCGATCGAAAAATGAAGGCAGGGATCCATTTTTAAGGTTTTCATAAAATCCAATATGGCCGCCAGGTCACATGACCTATGACGTCATATTTATGACATGTATACAATCATGTATACATGAACCCGGATCATGATCGCACAAAAATTAAACACAAGGATATGGCATACAGTTCATAAAACATCAAAATCCGTACCTTTGTAATTAGACTGATGAACTGCATATGCCTGAAAATTAGGTAATAGACATGTAAATATTTCCTCTAATTGTCAAAAATAAGGTCAGAGTTCGATTACCCAACCCAGAAACATAAAATGGTGAACCTCGCGTAAATCTTGACAAAAAACTCAAAAACCGACATGTTTGACTCAAAAATGACCTTTAAGATGACCTTGAGGGTTGACCTTGACCTCGAATCATCAAAATAACATCATAATTGGATTCCTCGACCTCGAAAATCCCTGAAAAGTGGTATCATACATGATTCCAACCCTTTTGGTTATTTAACTGATTTTCCTCTAATCCGGGTGGCGGCCATTTAGTATTTCGCCAATATGGGGCCCCCGGGGGTGGGGGGGGGGGGGCGTTTTGTCGCCCGTCAAAAATCGAAAGAGTATGGCATGGGCAACATCTGGGCCAAATTTGGTGCTTTTGGAAGAATTTGAACCAAACGGCCCCAAAATATCCCTAAGGGCCCTGACTAATATATATATATACTTGTATGTGCACTCTGCTGCTGATTTTATTATTTTGTTTGTTATATCATTCTATAGATGATAATGTTAATTTATTTTAATTGAAGAGGTTAATGTATGTTGTAATTCTTACCATTAAAATTATTCAGACTGTAAAAGTCTTTTTGTCTGTGCCTTTAGCACATTTCTTGTGTGGGTATCAGTCTTGCATCAAATAGCGAATTCCATACTGTATGCAGAAATATAAGCATTGTTTCAACCTCCTGGCAAAAATGTCGGGGAAAAAATGTGCGCGCGTGCTTCATAGGGGTCCATTGTGATTGTGATATCTTTTCATGGGGCCCAAAATCCCTGGCGGAGCCCCTGCCCTCACTTACTCGGTTTGCAGGATATCCCGAGCCTCTTGGCACTGCAGTTTGATGAGCTGTGTAAAAGCTTCTGGGGTCAGAGGTCGGTGTGCTGAATCAAGGTCCCGTAAGTGCACAAAACGTGTATCACTGAACCTGAGTGAACAAACATTAGTCAGCTAGTATTGCTCACTCACAATATACTCACAGGTATACAATGCTGCCAACAGAGTGAATGTGCGGGCTCATAACCCGCTCCTGCCTACAAACGTTCCCTGCACACATCAAGAGCACATGTTCAAGTCCTAGAACCCCAGATCCTCTGCACCAATAATCTCCTGCACCCTTTGTCTGATTATCCAAAATAATATCAAACACGACAGGGCATTTACCAATCTCGAGCTTCACCAGGGTATACAGATTACACCAGATCTGTGAACCAGTGTGGCCTCACTCACTCACTGGCACACAGAACCATTACAATAGCTTTTTGTGTTCCATTTGGAACGTTTGAGGATAATAAGGCCCAATTAATTCCCTCATCCAAGTCTATTGTGACAGCCATCGGGTCGTCCCAGTGTCACGTCAAAGCATTCATACCATGGGTCCAGCCACCCCGATACAGTGCAGAATGGGACAACTGAGCCAGCCCATGTGTTACCCTGGTCAGTACCTTGTGCCTGATCTCTAATTCGTGAGGCGCATGCCATGGTCTTATGGGTGCTGGAAGCCGGTATCCAATTCGTCCTTTAACAGACTTGCCAAATTACAATAGCGATCACGAACAACCGAATTCACCCCAATACCAAGTCTATTTATTTATCAATTGGAACTGGCACATGAGATATGGGCATACAAAGAAGCAATAACAATCAATTGTGATGAAAATCCCCTTAACCCACAACTGAATATCGTGCCCACAAAACCAAATGAATGAACGGGAACCATAATTATCTAATCTTAAGGCCTCAGTCATGCCACCTGAGATAGACAACAGATAAAAGGCTCACGAGAGAGAAATACCCCAACTGTGCCCGGCGAGACATAGCAACAACCGATACTCAATAATTTTTTAATTATTTGCGTTTAATCCAAGATGGCTGCCATACCACATGACCTATGACATCACCATTATCATAAAAACATTCTACATGGGTGTTGCTCCTACCCTGAAAGTTTTTTCTCAATCAGACACGTGGTTGCTGAGAAAAACTTGATTTAGCCCATACGTATAGATGGACGGACAGACAACCTGGAAACATAATTCCTCCGGCCATCTTCGGGGGCGGAGGCATAAAGAGCCAGTCATGTCTTTGCTGTAGATTGTGAGCTTCATGTGCAGCCCGGTGTGATAGAGGAGAGGAGAGGAGTGGTTGGCTGGGTGTGGGTGTGACCCACCACGGCAGCTTTGCGGACTTGACGCAGCCTCTCCGAAGGTTGGTCCCAGAATATGCTGCTGCCCCCCCCCCCCCACACCTCACTCCCTCCCACAACTGTGCGCGCTCTTATAATGTTGGCCCTCACCTCCAGCCGTGACGTACTTTGCCTCTCCCCTCGTGATCTCTATTGGCCGAGGTTCCGTTTGATTGGCGAGAGGATCACCCCCCCCCTACTTGTCACCTGAGTAATCTTTCACCTTTCCTTGGACAGGACTGGCATGCTGTTTCCAGCCTAAACTGGCACTCCGAGGCCAATCAGGATGATAGAAAGAACATAAAAGACAGATTACAGAGGATAGATCAATAGGCTTTACCATGGCTGGCGGTTTTTAGACACACATATTGGGGAGGATGGACGAAGTCTGTCTATAGATAAACAGACGCATGTCCAATATCACGAATGCATCACCTCACGTTTATTCTAAGACTTTTACTCTGGAAGATAACTCAACTATTCTAAGCAATGTTAACCCCTAGAAGTCATTTCCATGACATTGTAATGTAAACGACATTGGTGATGGTTTGTATATCGCAAAGGTCTAATCACTATTATTAATTAATTTATATGTGAACTCGCGGGATAATCAGGATACCGGTAAAACACAGAAAAATGTCGTCCATAAGTAGGTGAAGAGATTACACAAGTTATAAAACACAGGATTAATCATCTCTAACTTAGACATAATTCAGATTCAAAGTAATAAAATAAAAGTGTGGTTAAATTCGACATGAATATGTTGCAGTCGTCAAACCCGTCTGCTTAAGGGAGGGTGGGCGCGCTAGTCAAACCCATGGGCATTCCAGCAAACTTCAAACCACATAGTCGGTGCGGGCAAACACACCCTCAGGAACCGACACGGCAACAGATATGTTGTGGTTACATGGGATAACCTTGTTGATGTACTGAAGGCCACTTTTGGGGAGCAACATTAAAGTTGATCTGTGGGTGGTGTGGCTGACTCAGTGACAAACACACACAAGCACACACTGTTCAGCTGTCGGTCATGCTACCTCCATTTGGGGAACAAGGTTTGATGAGATCCCCCCGAGTGGATCTTAGGTCAATGTCTGGTCGGCATACAACTCTAACTGTAAGCCCACCAGTGTGAGCAAACCATCTTTGTAATTCTGGATGCAGGGCAGCTCCATGCTGCTCTACGATAGGTCTTTTTTTTCTGGGATACACTTTTGCCTCTTCATCTAACTCTCCCTCCTGAAGGTTCACCTGCACTCTCTCTGAACCAGTCTGGTTGGTTTTGATGTTCAGTGCCGAGTGTGACCTTTGTGGTGTGTGTTTGTTCCATTGTCCACATTCCCTCCGCGGTGCCATCTTTTGACATTGTTTCTCTCGGATTCGTACAAACTTGTTCCTGGAATAGTCCCCAAGTGGTGTTCTGTCCATCATAGTCTTCGCTCCTCCCGTGTTGCTTCTAAAGATCAAATCTCCATGTACACCTCATGGGGATTCCATGCCAGGGTAGAAGGGAATCCTTCTTCTCTCTCATAGTTCGCTTTAGCACTCAATTGTTGGTGATCAGTGTTGTATACTAGTAGTATGGAAATGGGGATCCTGGCTCACTGCGCCCCGACTATGGTTCAACATGGTTCAACATGGTTCAATGTGGTTCAACATGGTCCACTATGGTTCAACATGGGTCATTTTTCTATTTTACAAATTTTGCCAATTTCCCAAAAAAGAAGTTTAGGTTAGGAAAAACGGGAAAATAATGTAAATTACACAGTTACAGGCACGTGAAAAAGTAAGTACACCCCATGTAAAGTTTTGACTTTTTCAACATATTTCAACATACAGCTATTTGATCTTCATTTCAACAATATTGATAGATAAAGGTGATATAATATAACAAATATCATGAAACATTTGCATTTTGTAGTCCATTGTATAATTTAAATAAACATAAATGCAAATTTCACATGTGGAAAAATTAAGTACACCCTTGGCCCTAATAGGTGGTATTGCCCCCTTTGGCAGAAACAACCTCAAAGAGGCGTTTCTTATAACTGTCTACCAGTCTCTGACATCGACTGGGAGAAATTTTTGCCGACTCCTCCATGCATAATTCTTTCCTGTGCGATGTTTGAGGGGTTTCTTGCATGCACAGCTCGTTTCAAATCCCCCCACAACATCTCGATGGGATTTAGATCTGGGCTTTGACTTGGCCATACCAGAACCCTCCATTTCTTTCTTTTCAGCTACCGTATTTTCCGGTGTATCAACCGCGGTTTTTTACCGACGGGAAAACCCTAAAAAAGGGGGTGCGGTTGATACACAATAACAGAAAAATTTGTGCATTGAAAAACTGTCATATCAACGGGACGTAATCTTTATATTACTTTGGGGTTGCGGGGATACAATGATGAATGATCGTCAATTACGTTACTAAGGTAGGTTCAACGCCGATTACTGCTGCCAGTCAAAATACAAGAAAGTTTGAAGTTTGTAATATTTGATTTTTCTATGCGTGTTTGTGAAAATGTGTACTTTCACTAGTCCTCTTTGAATGACAGGTCACATAGTGAATAGAGTGTGCTAAATAAAGACAGGATTAAGTCACAAAACAAAAGCGTCAACATGGTAAACAGGATGTTTTGCATGGGACATTATGACGTACCTATTGTCTAACCAACGCCGCGGTATTAAACCTATTGAAGTCGGCTTTGATGCCGCCGCATGGGCTGGGCGAATGTATAAAACGGAGAGGTCAACGGGGAGTTTCACCATTCGTTCTATCCTGTTCGAGCTATCAAGACCAAGATTCACCATTCGCTTCTATCCTGACCAAGACCAAGTTTCACCATTCGCTTCTATCCTGACCAAGACCACGAGACGGCCAAGCGCTGGTAGATGACTGGCTCCGCGTCGTGTGGGGGAGACGAGTTGGTGGGCTTTTGCGGTGACGGAGCATGCTCGTCCTCGACGCCTTCCGTTGTCACAAGACAGAGGAGACCAAGTCAACGCTGAAGGGGCTCAACACTGATCTGGTGATGATCCCGGGTGGCATGACGTCGCTGCTGCAGCCGCTAGACGTTTCAGTCAACAAGCCATTCAAAGACGGTCTGCGGTGCTGTTGGTCGGAGTGGATGCTGTCGGGGGACAAGACCTTCACCAAGACTGGGAGGATGAGGAAGGTGGACCGCCCTACGATCTGTAGCTGGATACTGAAGGTCTGGGAGGAGTTGCCGGCAGCCATCATCGAGCGGGCCTTCCTCAAGTGCTGCATATCTAATGCCCTTGATGGCACTCAAGATGACATCATCTGGGAGGATGAAGTGGAAGTGACCGACGATGGAGAAGAGGATAACGACGACGATGATCTCGCCTACCCAGACTCTGATGATGATCTTCGTAATGTCTTCCCTGAAGAAACAGATGACGAGGACTTCTTCGGATTTTAGAGCCTAAACCCAATGGCCCTTTTCCGATGATGGAGAAGAGGATAACGACGGCGAGGATCTCTGGTATGTTTAGGGTCATTGTCATGTTGCAAGGTCCACCTTCGGTTGAGCTTCAACTTTCCGACAGATGGCCTCACATTATCCTCAAGCACCCTCTGGTACAATGAAGAATTCATAATGGATTCTATGATGGTGAGCTGCCCAGGGCCTGATGCAGCAAAGCTGCCCCAAACCATAATATTTCCACCACCATGCTTTACAGTTGGTATCAGGTTCTTGTGGTCAAATGCTGTCTTTGGTTTTCGCCAAACATGTCTTCTGGTATGGTGGCCAAATAGCTCTACCTTTGACTCATCTGTCCAGAGCACATTGTTCCAGAAGTGCTGGTCTTTGCCTAGGTGTTCATTTGGCAAACTTTAGTCTTGCCCTGATGTTCTTTCTGGACAGCAAAGGTTTCCTCCTGGCACACCTCCCATGTAGATCAAACTTGTGCAGCCTCTTTCTAATGGTAGACTCGTGCACTTTGACATCAACAGTGGCAAGAGCTTCCTGTAGGTCGCGTGATGACATTCTGGGGCCCTTAGAGACTTCTTTCAGCATCTTGTGGTCTGCTCTCGGGCTGAACTTGCTGGGGCGGCCTGGCCTGAACAAGTTGGCAGTTGTTTGGAATCTTCTCGACTTGTAGATGATCTTCCGGACAGTCAAATGATTGATTTCAAATTGTTTGGAGATCTTTTTAAATCCCTTCCCAAACTCGTAGGCATCTATAACCTTCTTTCTGAAGGCCTCAGAGAGCTCTTTTGATCTCAGCATGGTGACGCCGCACACTTCAACAACAAAGAGCAAACCAAACTAAATGTCTGAGGTTTAAATAAGACAGGTTCCTCCAAGATCCTCTCTAACGGTGTTCTAATCATTTGCACCTGAGCTGGTGCACCTGATTCTAATTTTAGGTATTTGAAGTAGTGATAAATGTAGGGGTGTACTTACTTTTTCCACATGCAAAATTTTCATTTATGTTTATTTAAATTATACAATGGACTACAAAATGTAAATGTTTCATGATATTTGTTATATTATATCACCTTTATCTGTCAATAGTGTTGAAATGAAGATCAAATAGCTGTATGTTGAAATATGTTGAAAAAGTCAAAACTTTACATGGGGTGTACTTACTTTTTCACGTGACTGTATATTGTAAAAAAAAAAGGCCTTCTTCAGGGAACAAGTAATGGGTTAACAACTTACAGCTGTTTTGCAGCAATGTAAGTAAATTAAGCCTTGAAAGTTGATGCAATCACTACAGGTTTCCCAACGTCTGCTGACTACTTGATTACAGACCAAATATACCTGGTGTTGGCTTAGCGGTTAGGGTGCCGGCTTGGGATCCTAGGATCCTGGGTTTGAATCCCGGTCGATCGCTGAATTAACGCCAGGGGGGTTGACTCAGCCTGCCATCCTTCCGAGGTCGGCAAATTGAGTACCAGTTCACTGGTAATTTCCTGTGTGTCGCAAAATGCGATCAACAGGGTTGGCAGCAGGAAGGGCATCCGGCCATAAAACATTGCTTCAAAAAGGGGATCATGGTGCCCGAAAAAGGCCAACCCCCGGTTTGCGGGGAAAAATGGCCTATAAATGGGGGAGTCTCGCGAGATCTCGGAGACGGTGGCAGGGATTTTCGAAGCTCCACACGGTCTCCACAATTCACCCCAGATCCACCTTGTTTGAAATTCCAACTTCTTTCCTGGAAGTCCTGGCAGTGTCCATATGTTTTATACCTCTCCCACCGCCCCCTTCCCATGCACCCCCCCCCCCCCAAAGCCCTCGCCCTCTCTCAGATCTCTCGATGTCTCCATGTCTCTCGGTCCCTGCTCTCAAATGTTGTGTTTGTGTCCTTCCCCCTCTCTCCCCATCTTGTCTACCGCTCCCGATGTTATATGTTTTATGTGTCGCTTTGTCTTTCTGTGTGATTAATGTTCGCTCTTTCACGAGCCTCGATCTTGTATACAAAAAAAAAAAAAAAAAAAAAGGTGGTTGTTTGTTGTTGTATACAAATATAATCATTCAGAAGCAATTCATATAGGATTAGGCTCACATATTAATCACTTTTTTAAATTCATAAAGAACAAGACCGAGATTGTTTTAAAAATGGAAACCCCCTTTGAATTCATTATAGATATAACTTCATTGGTGGATAATTCCAATACATGGTTAAAAATTAATACCGAATCTATTCAAAATCTCATACCGACCCCTATTCAAGATTATACGTCTAATCCGGTTCTCATTTCAATGATAAATTTTAATATGCTTTGTCGTTCGTTTAATTCCCCTATTATTGAAATAAAATGCACTAGAAATAGTCTTTATTTTATATTTGAAGTAATACACATTTCCAAGAAAGTTGTTTATTATAAAATAGACGATGATGATAACGACGAAGATGATAACGAATATGATAAAACAAATAAAACAGATAAAACGAGTGATAAAACAAAGTGTGATGAAACATGTGATGAAATGTGTAATGAAATAGGAGATCCAACCATGAATCACGCTAAATTAACTTATCATCATTATTTCAAATCTGAACAATTTAATCGTATAGGAAAAATTGGCTCGATATCTAATAAGCCTATCGCTATATATACCGAATTAGATGAAAATAATCAACCCAAACCGTTATTATTATAACAAAATGTAATAGTAATATCGGTATTGTAAAAATTTATATTATGCCAACTATAGATGAATAATATAGATGAAATAATATAAAATATTGCTTTTCAAACAATAATTTATCCACTATGGTTCAACATGGTTCATTTTTCAATTATATAATTTCCACAATTTTTTCTCCATCTCAGTGATTGTAATCCGTTTAATTAACTCACTTTTCTCCCATTTCTCCTTAACCTTCTTAAAATGTAGGTGTAAATTGCCAACCCAATATATTAAATACTGTAAACCCTTACATATTTTATCGTGAAATTGTTTTCTTTCGACCGTTTTAAGAATCATAAAATCTTCAATATTACATTTATGATTATGCTTACGTAATAACTGAAATAATAAATATTGTATATTCATAAAAGTTTTCCTATCTAATTCTTCAACTGTATTTTTACCATGTTTTTCATCGTATAATTTTAATAAATGTTTAAAATCCTTCACCAAATCATACACTAAACAAGAAATATTATCTAATTTATTTTTCGTTAACGTTATATATATTAAATTAACACTATCATAATATTTTGTATATTTTAATTATTTTTAAAACATTATGATATGTGCTTTGGTAATCTTTGAGTATTTTACATCATCTTCTTTATCAAAAGTCTATATCCGTTAAATTTCTCATTTAACGCCTGATAAACCTTATCTGGTATTTTACAATATCGTTTTCCTTGATATTGGGCGATACAATCTTGGAAATGCGACACGCGATTATAAATAAACTTTACTATCATGTTTACCCTCGTATAATCTTTATATGTCATACATGTATCTATACTCATTTGTTGGGTGTTACACGTTAAAAATATTTTAATGGTCGTATCGTTTATTTCAAAATTATTTATATCCATGTTGTTTCAATTTGTACATATGATATTAAACTGCGCGTCATTATATGGGATATAAATATTCCATGATTTTACACGCATAATTTCTTTGCTGATGAGCAAAAATGTATTTTTAATTATTTTCTTTTTTTCCAGAATAGGATTATTATTTTCTGATAGCGATACGGGTTGATGTAAAATTTTCTTATATTCTTGAATAAGAAACCCGGTATCCATAATGTATAATAATTTCTCACATTTGATATTACTAGTGAGATACCCGTGCTCCGCACGGGTGGGAGGCCGGAAGCAAACAGGTAATGCAGATACGGCGAATGCCAAAGCATGAAACCAATAAATTCTACATTCCTATAGCACCCTCAGTCGCACGTCAGACATGGACAGCAAGTTCATGAAGGGCTTCCATGAAAAACGTACCCGTTCGCAAACAAACGGGTACGTTCACGTATAGAAACATCGATCGTGGGTCCATGGCGAATCTGCATATGGCGATCCGTGAAGTTCACGTTTAGAAGGTAGAAACCATCACGGCATGTCATTTACTTGAACTCGATATCTCTTTTTTCATTCCAAACAACATAACTCCAATCACAAATTAATCACAAAATAAACTTTTAACAACATTGTTAATGTTTCCTTCATTGTGAAAACT
The DNA here is from genome assembly GCF_964187855.1 of Myxine glutinosa. Taxonomy (NCBI): domain Eukaryota; kingdom Metazoa; phylum Chordata; class Myxini; order Myxiniformes; family Myxinidae; genus Myxine; species Myxine glutinosa. Next base: position 294,882,153 of record NC_136261.1, read on the forward strand.
ACCGTCAATAGTTAAAAGGATTTTGAGCCAAAAGGTGTTACGGCCTTGGCAAGCTCGATGGAGACAACGATCTGTTAGCGTATACACCACCCAAATAGCTATGTGGAATTCTCTCATGTAGAGATTAAACTCACATCGTTTGAACTTTGGCCGAGGTCATTATTTACTTTTAATGATGTTTATATACGAATCAAAAAGAAGATAATTGGTTTTGGGTCATCCTTTCCGCATATCTCGTGGGATTGTGAGTTGGAGAGACTACCGTGATGGCGGGGAGGGGGTTGGCATTCTCTCAAGCAGGGATTCAACCCATGTCCTTATAAAAGGTCTTTGGCTGAGGCCAACGAGTCCGATCTGTGCAGCCGAACAGTGCAGCTGTGCAGCGATCGGTGCAGCCGTTTGTGCGGCACCCGGGAAAATAACGTCATGCGGGAGTCCAAACCTAAAAATGCTGGAGGCCAAAGCTGAAATTGGAAAAACAATATACCCTATTTAACTCTAGGAGATCCCAGGATTACCCACCCAAAATATCGTTGCGATCGGTTCAGCCGTTTTTGCGGTACCTTCGAACGGACGGACAGACAGATAGACAGACGGACATTTGGTGAATTATAGTAAGATGTAACAATATTTTAGCTCGCCTAATATTTTGCTGAATATTTTTATTAGTTTTATTATACCTAATAATTAGATTTTTTAATGGTTTTTAGTTTGGTATTAAATGTATCATACTCTGTTTTAAAGTTTTTTATAATTTTATTATTGATGCTAATAATATCAATACACATTTTATTTATTTTTGTTTGTATTTAAATAATATATTTTTTATTTTTTAAATTTTCCCAATTTTCCAAATTTTCCCAAAACATTTATTTTATTTTCAATTTTCTATTTTTCAATTTAATTTTTTTTATTTAATTTCCAATTTTCCATTTTTTCAATTATATAATTTCCAATGATATAATTTCCCCAATTTTTTTAATTTTCCAATTTTCAATTTTTTCAATTATATAATTTTCTCAATTTAGATTTTAATAATTATAATGAAAAGTCTGGTAAAATTACTTACGTTATTACTTACAATGTTTCCACATTGCTTGTTTGTGGTGACATTATTGCTTTAATACTTTGAATCGGTTTCATTATACATCCCAATTTAATAATACTAAAAGATCCTTTCAATGATGTTTTATCTGTATCGTCTGATTGTTCTCGATTAATTTGGATTTCATCATTCTCATCCAAGAAAATATATATAGAAAAAAATCCAATATATATTTGAGATATTTTACCACTTTTAAGCATTATCGTACTTCTATTGGTAGATTTTATTAGTCCAAGGGTATCCTCAGCTTTCTCATTACTACCAATAACAATCGATGACTGTATTAGATACAGACCTTTTGTTTTAGTAATAATTTTTTTATCTTGGATATTAATATGCTCTCCTATATTAATCATTATAATGGGTATTGTCTCGCTGTCAGTTTTGGTTATGTCTATCAAACATAAACCTTGATAAAAAATCTCCTTTTACTCCCTGTTCACCTTTCGGTCCATGTTCACCTTTTTCTCCCGCAATTCTTTGGATACCTCTAGGTCCACTAGCTCCTTGTTTACCGATAAATCCTGGCCTACCCTGGTCACCTTTATCACCTCTTACACACAAAACCTTTTGAATTATTGCTCCCTTTTCACCTTTTTCTCCTGTTTCACCTTTTTCTCCCAGTACTTCTTGTTCACCTTTTTCTCCCAGTACTCCTTGGTCACCTTTAACTCCCGGTACTCCTTGGTCGCCTTCAACTCCCAGTACTCCTTGGTCGCCTTTAACTCCCGGTACCACGAGTCTTTTATTAATCTCACCGGTTTCCATATTTTCTCCCTTTCCTCCCTTTCCTCCCTTTCCTCCCTCTCCTCCCTCCCACTCACTTCTTAAACTCCATCCTCATCCCTTGCTTATTTACATTATTGTTGAGTTGAAATAATACGTATAAACATAATTGACCACAACATTTGGAATTAATGTCTTGGACTTGAAATGTTTGATAAACACCATTCTGTAAGAAGTTAATTACTTCAAGAGGTGGTGGAAGGCCATAACTATCGAAATAAAAATTTTCCCGACTATTATGAATACACACCCAATGAGACCCATTCCCATTATTATCTTCTAAATTCATAATAATATTCTTTGTATTTTTAGACAGCTTTGTTAATTCATCTCTCATACAAATAACCACATTATCAATTTTTTGTTTTTTACAATATTTATCAAGTTCTATATTTGACGTTGTATTCTTTCCAAATTGTTTAAACCATTTATCCATTTATTTACAAGAAAGATATAATCCTTTACTCCTTTTAGTTAGTTTTACACCTACCTGTGCGATAGAAGAAAGCATATCTCCAACTAACAATCTCGATTTATAAGGTAGGCTTTCAAGCTTTTCAGCAAAATCTACAATTACACCACTTCCACTAATTTGTTTCTCCAACTTCTTATCATGTCCTTCCAATTCTTTTTGAGCTTTTAGTTGTGCCTTCCTTTCGTTAGCAGTTTTTACCGCTGCTGAAATACCACCCGTCAAAGCCCCCGCCACACTTAAACCGGCAAATAAAGGATTTAGAAATGGAAGAACACCTCCTCTTGTCTCCTTTATTGAATACTAGCAGAAGTACCCGGCATTGCCGGGCGGGGGAGGGGAGGGAAGGGGGAAGGGGAGGGGAACAGGGGGGAGTGGAGGAGAGGGGGGGAGGGGAGAGGGAGGGGGAGGGGGAGGGGAGGGGAGAGGAGGGGGAGGGGGAGGGGAGGGGGCGGGGAGGAGGGGGGAGGGGGGAGGGAGGAGGGGGAGTGGGGAGGGGGAGGAGAGGAGGAGGGGGAGGGGGAGGGATGGGAGGGGGAGAGGAGTGGGAGGGTGGGGGGAGGGAGGAGTGGGAGGGTGGGGGGAGCGAGGAGTGGGAGGGTGGGGGGAGGGAGGAGTGGGAGGGTGGGGGGAGGGGGAGGTGGAGGGGGAGGGCGAGGGGGGTGGGGGAGGTGGAGGGGGTGGGGGAGGTCGAGGGTGAGGGGAGGGGGGAGGGGGAGAGGGGTGGGGAAGGGGTAGGACAGAAAGGAAGGGGGTAGGGGGGAAAGGGAGGAGCATGAGGGAAAGGGAGGGGGATGGGGAAGGGGTAGGGCAGAAAGGAAGGGGTAGGGGGAAAGGGAGGGGCATGGGGGAAAGGGAGGGGGAGGGGAGGGGGAGAGGAGGGGAAAGGGGAGGGGGAAAGGGGAGAGGGTAGGGTGGAGGGAGAAGGGAGGGGGAGGGTAGGGGGAGGGGGAGAGGGAAAGGGAGGGGGAGCGGGAGGGAGGGTGAGGGAGGGGGAGGAGGGGAGGGGAGGGGGAGGGGGGAGGGGTGTGGGGAGGGGAGGGGGAGGGGAGGAGGAGGGGAGGGGGGATGGGGGGAGGGGAGGGGGATGGGAGTGGCGGGGAATGGGGGGAGGGGAGGAGAGGGGGGAGGGGGAGGGGAGGGGGAGGGGAGGAGAGGGGGGAGGGGGAGGGTTGGGAGGGGGAGAGGAGTGGGAGGGTGGGGGGAGGGAGGAGTGGGAGGGTGGGGGGAGTGAGGAGTGGGAGGGTGGGGGGAGGGAGGAGTGGGAGGGTGGGGGGAGGGGGAGGTGGAGGGGGAGGGCGAGGTGGAGGGGGTGGGGGGGGTGGAGGGGGAGGTGGAGGGCGAGGGGAGGGGGAGGGGGAGGGGGCGAGGGGAGGGGGAGGGGGAGGGGGAGAGGGGTGGGGAAGGGGTAGGACAGAAAGGAAGGGGGTAGGGGGGAAAGGGAGGAGCATGAGGGAAAGGGAGGGGGATGGGGAAGGGGTAGGGCAGAAAGAAGGGGGTAGGGGGGAAAGGGAGGGGCATGGGGGAAAGGGAGGGGGAGGGGAGGGGAGGGGGAGAGGAGGGGAAAGGGGAGGGGGGAAGGGGAGAGGGTAGGGTGGAGGGAGAAGGGAGGGGAGGGTAGGGGGAGGGGGAGGGGGGAAAGGGAGGGGGAGCGGGAGGGAGGGGGAGGGGAGGGGGAGGAGGGGAGGGGAGGGGGAGGGGGGCAGGGGGAGGGGAGGGGGAGGTGGAGGTGGAGGGAGAGGGGGAGGGGAGGGGGGAGAGGGGGTGGGGGAGGGGGGAGGGGAAGGGGTAGGACAGAAAGGAAGGGGTAGGGGGGAAAGGGAGGAGCATGGGGGAAAGGGAGGGGGAGGGGAGGGGGATGGGGAAGGGGTAGGGCAGAAAGGAAGGGGTAGGGGGAAAGGGAGGGGCATGGGGGAAAGGGAGGGGGAGGGGAGGGGGAGGGGAGGGGAAAGGGGAGGGGGGAAGGGGAGAGGGTAGGGTGGAGGGGGAAGGGAGGGGGAAGGGTAGGGGGAGGGGGAGGGGGGAAAGGGAGGGGGAGGAGGGAAGGGGAGGGGAGGGATATAGATGGTTACTGGCAATTGATCACATCCAGAAATGATGTAATCCACACAATTTATGTACTTTACATAACGTTAATAGGAATACATGGCAGTGTGGATGGGAAATACAGTTTGTTTGAAATAAATCACAAATATCAGATGAAAGTGAAAAAAAACCTATGTGGTGTGAATGGCAATGTTCCTCGCTGAAATGTGAAAAAACTGAATTACGTGCGAACGCATAATTGTGAGATTATGGCGGCAAAGTTGGAACATCACGTGATCCTAGCAGAAGTACCCGGCATTGCCGGGTGGGGGAGGGGAGACCCGTATATTCCCAACCCGGACATTCGCCCTCTCGACTCAAGCTCGTATTCGATTCGTATTCGAAATCGAAAGGGGAAAGGGGAAATCCTTCGTATTCGAATTCGTAAACACGAAATATGAATTAAAATTTAATTAATATCGCACAAAATCGACACAAAACACGGTCGCATAAAGGTGAAAAACGCAATGGCTTTTCACCCTGAATCACGTGCAAACGTGTGACGTGTGACGGGATGGAACATCACGTGATCGCTCTGAGCGAATCAGCGAGCTGCTCGCACTGGCTGAGATTAGCGGGTACTTCGCTGAAATGCGCTGAGATAAATATGAATAAAAAATATGGATCTCGTCAAATATGGTCTCAGCCATGTTCGTCCCAGGCTCAATGGCCATTTCTATGCCAAATATCAAGCACGTGAGCCTCTCCGTTTCGGAGTCTATCGGTAACATTACACACACACACACACACACACACACACACACACACACACACACACACACACACGCACACACACGCACACAAACTGTGTTTTATATATATAGATTTCTTCAACATAGGTTTTGATATTTTCAATGAAAGTGAACAAGAATCATTCAAGGTTCTCTTGTGCTCTGTTGTGAGCAAAACATCAATTCTTATATCTCCTTTTCTCTGAATTGTTTTGACATTAATCATACAAGGCTTTTGATTTTGAATACAAGATGTTAATTTATCATGATTGATTTGATTAACATATACATCAGTTAATACTTTACTCATTTATTTATTAAGAGAAAAAAAATTATATGTGATATTAGTCATAACACCATTATCTGTATTAATCTGCATTTCAGTTTCTTCCAAAAGCAAACAATATGCATCAACTTCTTCACTCTCCCCTATTTCAATGTAGTGAGAAGTATCCACTCTATTAGACTTTATAGTTTCCTTTTGAGAACTCAGGTCAATTGCGTATAGTGTATAAAGTTTTTGAAATGCAGCCATATCCAAAATGGGCTCTTGATTACCGTTGCTTTCATACAAATTTTGGTAAGACTTGTAGGCTTCTGCATAATCATTTTTTCCCCAATCAATTTCCAATCTATCTCACGGGTAAAATGTGCCATCATGAGAAACCCGAAGTTGTTTCCACCTTAGCATTATCACTCAGCGCATTATTCTTATCAGTACTTTCATCTCCATCTGGATTCTTAAAAATGAGCCACAGGTATCGTGGCTTTCCTTCCAGAACACTTAAATTCCAAGTGTCGGTAATGTGTTTCAGTTTAACGTGTTGAAATCTTCTTTTAAGGTATGATACATTTAGTGGTTTCTTTGAGTTAAGTCTTCTATTCAACATCTCTTCCGTTTTAAGATTAGGAGTATATTCACTAATATACCAACACATTTCATTAATAACAAATTTATTTTTATCACCAAAAGCACTAGCAGCCCCAAAAAGCAATCTATTTTCATTATCATTCCTTTGTAGTTGAAATCAAATTTTAAGTCCAACCCTAACCTAACCCTAACCCTAACAAAACTTTGTCATAATCACAAAATCCAAATATACCCTTAAGCGGAACTGCTCGGGTAAAACTATTATCTGCTTTTGTTTCATTATTATACATTGACTTTCTTTGATTATAACCGGGGTCTGCGGTTGTTCCCGTTGACATCTCAGGAATAAAACCTTCAACAGCTCCCTTACCCATTCTATCACTAAACGAATATAGTGTAAATTTCATCATTTCAAATGTAACAGAGACATAATCAACCGCTTCAACCTCTTGTGTTCCAATATACAAACGGACACTGTCAAACATTTTCCAGAAGAAATCATTTACGAGTGTAGCATCAGTATTATTCGCAGCCTTAGTGAACTTAAATTTACACAACAAGAAACTATCAGCCAGATTCAAGTAAGTTTGGTGATTATTTATTTCAAAACTTTTTGTTCTGTTTGAATTCCAGTCTGTTCCTGTTACAGCATTTACCTTATAATAATCTTACTTTTTAGTAGAGTTTGAAATGACAATCGTATCATCCAAATCATAGATACTACCAATTGCTTCCATACTTTTTTATTTAGCAATATAAATATTTAAAAGCTTTGAAACCCCAAACCAATTTTTTTTTCTCGTTCTTTTGGAGATAGTTGAGTTTTACCTTTCTTAATTTCTTTGATTGCTTGTAATTTATGAGACTCCTTTTGAGCGTCTTTTATACTCTTTATAGCACCTGCTACATTTCCCATGGCAGAAGCGGTTGAACCAATTAGGTCTTTATGTTTAAGAATAGTTGAACCAATACCCATTAGAGCTGTGGTTCTTAACCTAGGTTCGACCGAACCCCAGAGGTTCAGTGAGCCAGTCTCAGGGGTCCGGCGGAGGTCCTCTGAAACGCATTGCAATTTGTTTTTTTTGTTTTTTTTTGGTTTTGTATCAATTTTGAATCTATGTGTAATTACGCTTATTTATTAATATTATTATTATTTTGCTATGTTTACGAACGAATGGAAATGTTATTTGTAATTGTATTACCATCCCATTCATGGTTTCTCTGGTCTGTGTTTAAGATAAGTTGTTTCACACTGACTGTAGTAAGTTGAATCAATGAGCAACTTGCTAATTATTCTGTTGATGGTGCTTACTGGCTTACTTACTTACTGGATTTTGGACTTTGCAGGTGTTCGGAAATTCCAGTGAATAGCCTCGATTAGCTTGCCGTGTGTCATTGGTCGCGCCTTACTTTGGAGTTACTGATTCATTGAAAAGTAAGTTGGAAATGTTTGTGGATATGCAGGGCGGGTTCAGAGTTATATTAAAGTCAAAAGTGGATGGTGATTATAAAATATGATTGAATTACTCAGAAAATTAGGTGGAGGTGATACAACTCCTTTGGTCGCAATTCAAAACTAACAATTCGCAGTTTTCTATGTAATATTATAATGGGATTTGAGGTGACATAGAGTTGAGTAGATAATAAATCGCGTCATCGTAACTATAAGTTATGTTTTTTTCGTTAAAATTTCTCAGTTTTCAGAGGGGTACTGATTATATTTAAGCATGTTCCTTTTTTAATTTTTTGTCATATAATTATTTGCCCCGAACTCAATTAAGATCAGTTTGTTACTTTTTCTTTTCTTTTTTGCAGTATGTCGAGCAAAAAAAGGAAGTGGTCGGAGGATTACGTGCGGTATGGGTTCACGTGTTTGACGGAATGGGACGGAAGTCAGCGTCCTCAATGCATGCTTTGGAATGTCAAGTTGAGCAACTCCAGCCTAGCACCAGCAAAACTACGGGAACACTTCAAAAAACTGCACGGCTAGGGGCAGTACAAAGACGCAACACTGGATGAATTCAAATTGAAGAGAGTCCGATCGACACAAGTGCTACCTTGCCCACTCTCGGCTTCGTTCCAATTGACAAACCGATCCTCACCGTGTCGTATGAAGTTGCGTACCTGATCGCAAAGCAGGGCAAACAGCACACTGTTGGCGAGACACTCATCAAACCGGCCGCGTTGAAGATGGCCAACATCATGCTGGGAAAAGCTGCTGAAAACAAGTTGTCTCTCGTTCCACTCTCAAATGACACCATTAGATGCAGAATCGATGACATGAGCGACGACATCCTCACCCAGGTAGTTGCAGATTTAGTCGCGAGCCCGACGAAATTCAGCCTTCAACTCGACGAGACCACCGTCATTTCGAATTTGAGCCAGCTCCTCTTATTTGTGCGTTATGTCAAAGGAGACGAGATCAAGGAAGACTTTCTGTTCTGCAAGCCTCTCACAACAACGATGAAGGCAGCTGACCTGAAGAAGCTTGTGGACGACTTCTTCAGAAGCAACGGCCTCTCGTAGAACATGGTGTTTGCAGTTTGCTCAGACGGAGCTCCAGCCATACTGGGATGCAACTCCGGTTTTGGAGCACTGGTGAAGGCCGATACACCACACATCATCGTCATGCACTGCGTCATGCACAGACATGCGCTGGCATCAAAAACCCTGCCTCCAAAACTGGCCAATGTTCTGAAAATCGTCGTTGAAACTGTGAATTACGTGCGAAGCCGTGCTCTGAATCATTGCATCTTCAAAGAGCTGTGCAATGAAATCGGCTCTGAATTCGAAGTCCTTCTCTACTACTCTAAAGTTTGATGGTTATCACGAGGGAAGGTAGTGAGCCGTGTTTTTGCCTTGCGTGTAGAATTAGCCCTGTTTTTGCGAGAACACCAGCATTGCCATGCAACGCACTTCCAAGAGTCAGAGTTCATCCTCGCCTTGGCGTACTTGGCTGACATCTTCGACGCACTCAATCATCTCAATTGCCAGATGCAGGGCGGTGGAGTGAATGTCGCCGAATCTGAAGAAAAGCTGAGCGCTTTCCGAAAGAAGTTACTGTTGTGGAGGCGGCGAACAGAGAACGACAACTTCGTGAACTTTTCGCTACTGGACGAGTGCGTGAGCGGGATCGAAGATGAGTCAGAAGTTGGAGGCACTGCTGTACCAGGGGAGCTGAAGCAAGCGATTGCCACGCACTTGGATGAGCTGGGAAAGTCATTCAACGGCTACTTCCCCAAACAAGAGCAATACCCAGCATGGGTGCGGCAGCCGTTTACTTTCGACGTTGCAACGGCAGATGTCAACGACCAATACCTTGACGACCTCATTGAACTTCAGCAGAGCCAGACTCAACAACAACTCTTCGGCACAACAATGCTCTCAACGTTTTGGTGCCGCCAAATGGAAGGGTATTCTCACTTCGCTAAAATTGCCCTTGAGATCCTCACGCCGTTCGTTACAACGTATCTCTGCGAGCATGCGTTTTCGAAACTGGTGGACATTAAAACAAAGAAAAGGAGCAGGCTTGCATGCGAAAATGATTTGAGGGTGGCCCTTGCCAAAACAAAACCACGCATTTCCCAGATCGCCTCCCGAAAAGAAGAACAGAAAACGCATTAAGATGCAATTCTTCTTAATTTTTTTTGTCAAATTTGAGGGGTTCCGCGAGTGTTCGGTGGGTTTCATTCGGGTTCGGCGCCTTTAAAAAGGTTAAGAACCACTGCATTAGAGTATCAATTATCCCATCTCCTTTATTTCTAAATTGATGTCCTGCACCCCGTTGTCTCTTAGGTTTATAGTATCTTTATTGTCTTTTATAGTATTTATTTATTGAAAAACGTCACGTAGGTGAATTCTGATGGATATAATTTCGTCATTGAAACAAATCATCCGATTATCTTGATCGGTTATCCTAAAATTAACTCTATAAATGGTTTTTCCTGACAGGTAAATAGACGAGATTTTTTGGTTCCATATTGAATTTATAACCAATCGGGGTTGAGTAAGCGCTGAATGAAAATATTGTATTTGTTCTTATTCCATCGTTATAAGCACCATCAATCAAATCACAATGAATTAATACCGAATTTAGACCGGCGGATATTTAAATAACATTATCACTGTAAAACGTCCCGTTATTCTCAATCTTTTTTGAAGAGAAACCCAATAGCTCTCTGAATGAATTATCAATTGTGAAATCAACTTTATAATTATTTTTGAGTCTAATAGTTGATTTCGAAGTATGTTTTTGAATATCTATTTCAATATTTTTTGGTTCATCACCTTGTTCTTTCATAAGGCGAAATATTTCAGAAGATATTTGAGAAATCTCATAAGCTCCGGGTGAAACTGTTATAGTTTTATATCCACTTCCTGGATTATAACTAAACTTGTCGTTTTTCTCTGTGACATTAAACAAGGTATTATATGTTTCCATAGACAATAAAGATGCTTCATATTCTTTTGTGGGGTCAAGTTGTAGTGGGTATGGAAATGAAGCCATGTAATCACTCGTTGTGAAATTAAAACTTAGGACTGTGTTTCTCATTTTATATATGTGATAAAATATCTTCGTATTGACATTTATTAATTATTTTCTTATTCATCAACTGATCTAAAATGGCTGAGGCTTCATTAAAACAATTGTTGTTTCCAGCATTCTTACGATCTAACAGCAATAATATCCTATTAACTAATTGTGATGGGTCATTTGGAAGAAAACTAACACCCGAACCAAGCTTACTTAAAGCATCAATAATATGTTTCTCCTTCTCATTTTTCTTACTTTTACCAGCAACAGAAACCCCATAATCAAGTGAATCTAGTACATCAATATAAGCTTTATAATCCTCATTTTCTGTGTTCAATGGTTCATCAAAATAGCGTGAATTAAGCCTATTACTTGTTGCTCGTTTTCCATCTTTTGTAAGAAGAAACATTAATCTTGGGGTTAATTTAACAGGGTGTTGAGCAGAACTCAAGAACCTCAATTCATCATTATATATCAATACATTTTCATTAACAAGATGAAACATTGTTGGTTCTTCTGTTGGTATGAGACCCGCTTTGGTTTTTGTACCCGTTGAATATTCATTGTTTGAAATGGCCTTCACAATGTAATCAGGAGGTTGATTTATCTTTTCTAGTTGTTGAAATAATCCTTTATCATCATGTTCTAATTCTCCAAGTTCTTGCTCTGTCACTTGACTAAAATCATGCAGCATTTGAAGTTTTTTCGGAGTATATTCTATCGCAGGATCTGTAGACGAAATCATTTTTTGTTCAGTTTTTAAAAGCGGCTTAAAAAATTTCTCTTGTTTTCTTTCAAAGGCTTCTTCACCAGTTAGTTTTTGTCTCCATTTCTTCTTTATCTCTTCCTGTTGTTTAACAACTTTTGAAACTAATTGTTTATGTTCCTTCAACTTTCTTGCTCTTTCTTCAGCATTCATTTATTTATAAAATTAAAAAATATATCGTTTAGTATCTCATCTTCTTTAACAACAATATATTTATATTTTCCAGCCTTATGTTTCATATACCCCTCAAATTCCTTTTTACTACATAATGTAGAACAATTATCTCTCCAAAAATTATTTATATCTATTGAATTTAGCTTGAATAAAATAAAAGTATTAGCATTGTTTCTTATTGAGCGACAAGGGAGTTGAAAGTATGATTGACTAAGATAAATACAATTACAAGAAGAATGCCGCCCCCTTGTATAGTAGCTGTCCATAACCGATTGGTTTCTCACATTAACACAATCATCAATGATAACGAGGTTCTTTTTTTATTCATCTAAATCTTGGGGTGAAGGTATATCATCCATATTATCACTAAGAATACAGTTATGGGTTTTGATTTATTTTTACATTTTTGTGTATCACAAAATAGTTGTATTATATTTTCAATGTTGTAATCATTTAGTTTATGTTGAAGTTTAAATAAACCGATTATATCTTCTTTTTGAAGGCTCGCATTAAAACCTTGTGATAGTAGTTGATACTCTGGTTGAAAACTTGACTTTGTGAAAATTATTAAATATTCATAATCTAAAAAGTTGGGAGTAATGAGCATCTTTAAAAGCAAACAGGTTTCCCACATCCACTTGAACCAACTATTAGGCATCTTAATGAATTTGGGAGATTTTTATGGTTGTTAAATTTTATCTTATTTTCTCAAACAGGTAAAAAATCATTCATTTTATATATATATTTAAATTCTAACAAAACATTGCTCAAAATAAAAATTGAAAAATAAGGTTTAAATACTTAAACAGTCTCCTCCAAGGATCCCATACTAATTTGAAATATTTGTAAAAGATACGTTCAATGAGATGAATCCTTTAAAGTTTTATATGGGAGTAAAAATGGGTATGGTAAAAGAGGGTATTGAAATAACTCCCTATATGAGAACACCCCCTCACTTTATCACATCATTCCAGGATTTCTTATCATCGAGTGTTTATGGTGAGCTTGTAAAACAGGAGCAGGATGTAGATAATACACTTGTAGGTAGTGGATATATTATTACGAAAATAATTTTCCTAGATATACACGTTCTAAAATCAGACCCTCTTAAAGCTTCTTCTTATATTGATTGACCAAGGGATATAAAACTTAAAAACGCAGTTGTTAATATTCAAAACAAAGACAATAAATGTTTCCTATGGTCTATTCTCACCCACCTTTATCCTCAAAATAAGAATCAAGAAAGAGTATCTCGTTATAAGAAATATGAGAATACGCTAAATGTTAAAGATTTAAAATTCCCAATATCATTAAAAGATATTCCTAAATTTGAAAAGATGAATAATCTATCTGTTCATGTATTTGGATTAACCGATGGAAACAAAATTCAGATTTTGAAACATTCTAATAATTATAAAAATGATAAAACTCATATTGACCTTCTATATTATAATTTGGAAGAAAATTCACATTATGCTTACATCAAAAATTTATCAAGATTAATCACTTCACAAGTAAGCAACAGAAACTAAAACATATCCCTGTAAGCGATGTCTCAACTTCTTTTATACGAAAGACAGATTAAACCAGCATTCAAAATACTGTAGCGTACATAAATCCACCATAATTAATATGCCTAAAGTAGGTTCAAACGTATCATTCAAAGATTTCAACAAAACTATGAAACATCCATTCGTGATATATGCTGACTTTGAAAGTATCCTTGAAAAGATAGATACTACTTCTCCAGATCCAAAAAAATCATACATGAGTAAATATCAAAAACATACTCCTTGTGGTTTCTGTTATTACATCAAATTAACCATCGGTGATAAATACAACAAGTTATAACTTTATAGAGGAGAAGATGCTTCAGAGGAGTTTGTGAGGCGAGTGGAAAGGGATTGTGTTCGATTAACCAAGAAAATGAAAAAAAAACCAATAAACCAATGTGCTTAAAAAAAGAAGAGAAAATTATGTTTAGAGATAATAATATATGCAATATTTGTGATGAGTAAATTGATGAAGATGAAGATGAAAAGGTGAGAGATCATTGTCATCTTACAGGTAAATATGGAGGTGCAGCTCATCAAAGTTGTAATCTTAATTTTAAACTCCCCTCTTTCATTCCAGTCTTTCTTCACAACAACGCACATTATGATACACATCTATTTATAAATGAACTTTCAAAGACATCTGGAGACATTTCAGCAATTCTTAACACGGATCAGATACCCTTTCACAAAAACAGTCTTTATAAAAACAGGATTTGACATAACAAAAAATAAAAAATACATATGATATAACTAATATTAGATTTCTTGACACATTTAAATTTATGACAAGTTCATTATCTAACTTAGTATCAAATATTAAAAACTTTCTGAGTCTTTCATAGTATTTCACAAATGCAGACGAGATTGAACTCTTATCACAAAAGGGGATATATCCGTATGATTATATGGATTAATTTGACAGATTTAAAGAAACACAACTCCCACCAAAAGAAAATTTCTACAATAAGTTAAATAAAACTCATATTTCTGATGAAGATTATACCTGAGCACAAAATGTTTGGGAAAAGTTCAATATAAAGAACCTTGGAGAGTATCATGATTTGTATTTTAAAACTGATGTATTACTATTGGCTGATGTCGTTGAAACTTTTAGAACCGTCTGTCATAATAAAAATTATTATGGATTAGACCCCGCCCACTATTACACTGCCCCAGGATTGGTTTGGAGTGCCATGGTAAAAATGACACAACAGAATTTGGATTTAATCAGTGATGTAGATATGCTATTGATGATGGAGAAGGCTAGGAGAGGCAGAATATCACAAGTCTGTTCCAAAGAGATATGCTAAAGCCAACAACAAATATCTTCCTAATTATGATTCTACAAAAGATAGTTCTTATTTGATGTACTAGGGCATTGCCCGTACTATATCTATATCTAAAATTATATCCCCCCCCTCTATTTACATGAAATGGTTTGGTCCAAAGCGAACGGCTTGCGAGTGGTGACAATCCCCCCCCTCTATTTACATGCAATGGTTCGGTCCAAAGCGAACGGCTTCCGGAGTTTGGTAAAGAAATCGCCATCGCGTACACAAACGCGCAGGAAAGCGAATGAATCGCAAATTCGTTTTTATCAGTTGTAAAACATAGTTTAACGCCAACATAGTTTGCAAACGTGAAATAAATGAATACGCTCTCAAATGTGCCATCCGAGGCAGAGTGTGCCCGCCACGTTCGGCAAACGCGATCGTTCGCTGCTCTGTGATTGGTTGAAGCGTTTTTTGGACATATCTCGGTAAGTAATTGTCCGATTAATTTCAAACCTTGAAAAGGCACATCCTCGGGTCCCCAGCAATATACCTGGCAAGTTTCAAGTATATCGGACCGGTAGTTGTCGAGAAATCGTTGTCGCATACAAACACACAGACAGACACACACACACACAGAGATTGCTGGAATTATAGATAGATTACGATGCTAATAATTTATATGGATGGGCGATGTCTCAATCCCTACCTTATGGTAAACTTACACTACTCACAATAAGTTAGGGATATTGGCAGGTTCTTCGGTGTGGTTGATTTTGTGTATTAATTATGTTGAAAAACGTTGTTGGTCCTAATTCTATGGTTATTAATGAGTGTGAAAAAACACAGCATTCTTGATTTCAATACCATAACCCTAACCCCTATAAAAAAAATAAACTCACTCCCACAATATCCCTAACTTATTGTAAGTATGGTAAGTGGGTTGAAGAGAAATATTATGAAAAGGTTTTACAGGATATCATCATCTCTTCACAAGAAGAATTGGATAAAGCTAAAATTGGATAATATTTTGAAGTTGATTTGAAATATCCTGAAGAACTTCATAATAAACATAAGGATCTACCTTATGCTCCTGATAAAGAAAGACCAAGAAAAGAATGGTTAAATGATTATCAACAATCATTTAATACTAAAGGTAAATCAACAGAGAAATTACTTACTACATTATATAAAAAACCACCTTTAGAGGCCATTTTTCCCCGCAAGCAGGGGTTGGCCTTTTTCGGGGACCGTGGTTGTTGTTGTTTTTTGGTCCCCTTTTTGAAGCAATGTTTTACGGCTGGATGCCCTTCCTGCCGCCAACCCTTTTTGTCGCCTTTTTACGACAAAGAGGGAATTACCAGTGAACTGGTACTCAATTTGCCGACCTCGGAAGGAATGACAGGCTGAGTCAACCCCCCTGGCGTTAATTCAGCGATCAACCGGGATTCGAACCCAGGATCCTAGGATCCTAAGCCGGCACTCTAACCGCTAAGCCAACACCAGGCTTACTTACTACATTATATGATAAAGGAAATTGTGTTTTACACCAAAGGAACTTGAGACAATGTTTATCAGCAGGGCTGAGAATAAAGAAGATTCATAGAGTTTTACAGTTTAGTCAAAGTCATTGGTTGAAGGAGTATATTGATTTTAATACAAAAAGGAGAACTGAAGCAAAAACTGATTTTGAGAAAGACTTTTATAAATTGATGAATAATGCTGTATTTGGAAAGACGATGAAAAATCTCAGAAATAGACAAAACATAAGACTTCCTACATCTTGGGCACAAGCATCAAAATTAATTAATAGACCCGGTTTTCAAAGAGCAGAGGTGTTTTCAGAGAACTTTTGTGCTCTCCATTTGATTAAAGAAAGTATTGAAATGGATAAACCTATTTATATTGGAACATCAATTATTGACTTGTCAAAGTCATTAATGTATGATTACTTTTACAATAACTTAAGGAAGAAATATCAAAATGATGTTAATCTCCTTTATATGGATACAGATCGTTTTATTTTGAAAATGAATACAAAAGATGTTTTTCAGATATGATTGATGATATTGATATATATGATACAAGTAATTACAAGCCAGGTGATAAGTTGTTTTCTTCAAAGAATAAAAAGGTTATTGGAAAGTTTAAGGATGAATTGGGGGGTAAGGTAATGAGTGAATTTATAGGATTGAGATCTAAAGCTTATGCCTATAAGTATATTGATAATAATATTGAAAAGAGTGATAAAAAGTTCAAAGGGATAAAGAAAAATGTCATTAAAGAAACAATAAACTTTGAAAATTATTATAATTGTTCAACTTCAAAGAAAGAAGAGTACAGAAAAATAAATATGATAAGGAGTTATAAAATTCAATTATATTCAGAAGAGGTGAGCAAGAAAGTTATTGGGGCTTTTGATAAGAGGTTTATTTTAGGAAATGGAATTGATAGTCTCCCTTATGGATTTGTGTTAAGATAAATAAATACTAAACTAATAAATAAAATGAGTTATTGTCTCAAGTGTAAAAAGAAAACTAAATCTAAAAATATCTCATATGTTAAAAATAAAAATAATCGAGTTATGAAAAAGGGGATATGTTTAGTATGTGGCTCTAAAAAGTGGCAATTCATTTCTAAGAATAAAATTGGGGGAGATATACAAACGTTTTTGTCAGGGAACAAATTTACAACAACTGGAATTCCAGGGGAATTACACCTTCCTGGATATTCTTTCTATGGTCCAGGGACAAACTTGGATAAAAGATTAGATGAGGCTGACAATCCTAAACCTTGGTCTCAACCTCTAAATAAGGTTGATGAAGTGTGTATGAAGCATGATATTGCTTATGGCAAGAGCATTACGTAGTGTGTTCAAAAAGTATCCAACCTTTATTTTTCGTGCGTAAAAAAAAAGAAGCTAGGGAGGCGTTGATTGGTGCACGTATGTAGGCGATCCTAATGCGCACGCGTGAATTTTTTCCCACCTACAGAAGCTGTCATTCGACGACAGACCGCCGATGAGTGAGGACATGTAAGTGAGCGCCGTCGGATTTTCGTTTTTGACAAAATGATGGAAAAACTTGAACAACGCTACTGCATCAAATTTTGTGTTTCATCAAACTTGCATCAAAACTGCAACTTGGTTTCTGGGTCGTACCCATAAACCCAGGACTCATCGCCAGTGATCACTGTGTTGAGGAAGCTGGGATCGCTGTTCACAGTCTCCAGCATGTCCTGTGCGATCTCCAAACGGAGTTGCTTCTGCTCAATCGTTAGCAGCTTTGGTACGAACTTCCATGAGATTCTCCTGAAGCCCAAATCCTCCTTCATAATGGAATGAACGGTGTTGAATCTTGCGGATCGTTTCCACTTGGGAATCGCCAAGCTTTACACAAAATTTGATGCAGTAGCGTTGTTCAAGTTTTTCCATCATTTTGTCAAAAACAAAAATCCGACGGCGCTCACTTACATGTCCTCACTCATCGGCAGTCTGCCGTCGAATGACAGCTTCTGCAGGTGGGAAAAAATTCACACGTGCGCATTAGGATCGCCTACATACGTGCACCAATCAACGCCTCCCTAGCTTCTTTTTTTTTACGCACGAAAAACAAAGGTCGGATACTTTTTGAACACAGTAGTACGTTGAATGAAAAACACAAAGCCGACAGAGAAATGTTGTGTAATTTGTCTTCGATACAAAATCCAACGTCGAGAGAGAAAATTGATAGGTTTATTGTGAAAAAATTGATAAGTGCTAAATTGAAACTTGGTCTTCGTTATCCAGGTGTTTCACCATGGACAGAACCCTCAAAAACTATTAAGCTCTAATGATGTCATCAAGACTGAGGAGCTTTTGGCTGATGAATTGCATAAACCTATCATCACAAAGTTTAAAAGAAGGAAGGTTTATTCCAAGGGTGTTGATTACATCTGGTCCGCTGATTTAATTCAACTAAATAATGATAGGGGATACAAATATGCTTTAACCATTATTGATTTGAAGAGCAGATTTGCATGGGTTGTTCCCCAAAAAACAAAAGGGGTAATACTCTTATGTTAGCTTTCAGTGGAATATTTAGTAAAAGCAAAAGAAAACCAAAGAAGTTATGGACTGATGAGGGAGTTTTATAACAAAATATTGATGAAATTTCTTAAAGATAATGGTATTACATTATACAGCACTTTTAATGAAGGAAAAGCAGTTGTTATTGAGCATTTTAATCGCACTTTGAAAGAGAGATTATATAAAAAATTTACACAAGTCGGTTCTCAACAATGGGTAGCTTTAATTCAGGGTGTTGTAGATAATTACAATAATACAGTTCATTCATCAACAAAATCAAAACCATCGGAAACATTTACAAAATAAGAATATGAAAAGCAAATTAATTTGAGAAAGCCCAAGTTCAAAGTTGGTGATATTGTAAGAATATATAGACGGAAAAGTCATTTTCAGAAAGGTTATACAAAGAGATGGACTAATGAACTTTTTAAAATCATTGATGTAATGGATACAGTTCCTTGGACTTCTAAATTATATGATATGAATGGGGTAGAAATCTTGGGTTCATTTTATTCACAGGAATTACAAAAGACAAAAATAAGCAGATAATGCCCTTGAAAGCAATGGGTTGGCACTTCACAATCCTCTAATATACAATGCGTGTAGATTTATTATATATATTTTAATATATAGAGTATAAATTATTAATAAATGAATATACATCCATTTTTTCTAGAATGTAGTTTTAAAACAAATGATCCATGGAAGAAGAAATTTTTCCAAGATTTGGCATTTGGGAAACGGGGGTTAATATTTAATCGTAAAGAAAAATAAATTATATTAACACCAAATGGGGAATTCTTCATTCCTAAAAATGTTTCAGTGGAAGATAAACTATCATTTGAAAAGTTATTCTGGGGGGAAACTAAATATTTTCAACTAGAACAGGAAATTAAAGCCTTTAAGGAAAATATTACCAGAAAAGATGCAATTAAAAGGTTCTTTTTTTTTATCCATACTTTGAATATTCAAACTATCCAAAATTTAGAAGTAATATACAATAGATTACTCATTATACTTCTCCTTAACATCGATGTTCTGTCAATAGCTGAAATAGGTCTAACTAATTTTCAGATATCAATGGTTAAAGAATATTTAGATCTATAATTATCTACACACACGCGGTGTGAGTGAGGAGGACCTGGGATATATAATGGGGGACGTTCTTAGATCTGTGAACCCCAAACACAGAATCCTCAACACTTCAGTCAAGGCTTAACTTTTGATTGTTGGTGTGTGTGTGTGTGCAATGGGGGATGTTCTTAGATCTGTGAACCCCAAACACAGAATCCACGACACTTCAGTCGAGGCTTAACTTCTGCGCACAATTTTGTTTGTTGGTGTGTGTGTGTGTGTGTGTGTGTGTGTGTATGTGTAATATTATACCAACCCTAACCCAACCCAACCCAAAACCCAACCCTAAACCCAACCCAACCCCAACCCTCACATTCAAAATCCCAACATAATATTTTTTCCTCTTCCTCAAATTCTGTCTTCCAAAGCATTTAAGTTTGAAGAAGTAGAAATTAGGAGGAAGAATTTTCCAGCATTTTCTTCCTTGAACTTTCTTGATATTCCTGAAATATATGTAAAAAAAAAATTACTTATCTAATATTATAGCATACATATAATTTCATTGATTTTCAATCAACTGAACTTACCTATGAAACATCATCAAACAAAGAACAATGTTCATTGCTTTAGAATCCAGTTCATCAATTTGAAGGTTTAGTTCCACACAGGTAGAGTCTCCAGGGTGAAACCTTTCTGCGGGATCATCAAGGTAAAACTCATTCTTAATTTGTAGGCTTCCCCATGGCTGTTGAAAAAGTCTTCAAACAAATCAATCATTTAACCACAACTTGGGGTAAAAGCAGAGACAATTTCCTGTAAGACAAAATAACAATGTATTAATTTAATACAATATTATTATATGTATAAATCAAACTTTGTAAAAAAAAAAAAATTAAAAAAAAACAAAAAAAAAACTCTTACCTGCACTGATAAAAGGTTATAATCTAAGGAGTCTCCAACAGAGTCCCCACAGGTAGTCTCCATGGGAGAACTCATTTTGTGTGTTGTGGTTGTTCAAACAGTCTTCAAATGAATCAATCATTTTACCACAACTTGGGGTGTTTTTACCAACTTGCTTGGCAAAAGCAGTGTTTAATTGTATCTGAGATACAATTTCCTATAAAAAGAATAACAATGTGTTAATTAATTTTTTTCCATTTAATACATGATTATTATATGTATAATATTAATATTATACACACACACATACAAACACTTATATATACACACACACACACACACACACACACACACACACACACACACACACACACACACACACACACACACACACAGTCCCGGTCAAAAATTTTAGAACACCTCAATTTCTCCAGTTTTTATTGAAATTTACGCAGTTTAATGTACAGTGAATAACCTGAAATGGTACAAAGGTAAGCAGTAAACTGTTCGAGGTAAAAAAAAAAAAGTTAAGGTCAGCAAAAACCAGAAAATAATGTAAATGGCACAGTTATATTGTAAAAAGAGGCCTTCTTCAGGGAACAAGTAATGGGTTAACAACTTACAGCTGTTCTGCAGCAATGTAAGTAAATTAAGCGTTGAAAGTTGATGCAAACAATTTCATGTGTCTTTCACTGAGGAGAGGCTTCCATCTGGCCACTCTGCCATAAAGCCCAGATCGGTGGAGTGTTGCAGTGATGGTTGTCCTTCTGGAAGTTTCTCCCATCTCCACACAGGATCTCTGGAGCTCAGCCAGAGTGACCATCGGGTTCTTGGTCACCTCTCTTACCAAGGCCCTTCTCCCCCGATTGCTCAGTTTGGCCGGGCGGCCAGCTCGAGGAAGAGTCCTGGTTGTTCCAAACTTCTTCCATTAAAGAATTATGGAGGCCACTGTGCTCTTGGGAACCTTCAATGCAGCAGAATTTTTTTGTAGGCTTCCACAGATCTGTGCCTCGACACAATCCTGTCTCTGAGCTCTGCAGGCAGTTCCTTCGACCTCATGGCTTGGTTTTTGCTCTGATATGCATTGTCAGCTGTGAGACCTTATATAGACAGGTGTGTGCCTTTCCAAATCATGTCCAATCAATTGAATTTACCACAGGTGGACTTCAATGAAGGTGTGGAAACATCTCAAAGATGATCAAGAGAAATGGGAGGCACCTGAGCTAAATTTCAAGTGTCATAGCAAAGGGTCTGAATACTTATGTCAATGTGATATTTCAGTTTTTTCTTTTTAATAAATTTGCAAAACTTTCTAAAATCCTGTTTTCTCTTTGTCATTATGGGGTATTGAGTGTGGATTGATGAGGGAAAAAAAGAATTTAAACGATTTCAGCATAAGGCTGCAACATAACAAAATGTGAAAAAAGTGAAGGGGTCTGAATACTTTCTGAATGCACTGTACATATATACACATACACACATACATTTACACACACACACACACACACACACACACACACACACACACACACACACACACACACCAATCAAAAAATTAAGAAAAACTCACCTTGATATGGTCAATTGTTGAATCAATTTCATCCATTTGAAAACAGACTTCTTTAAAGTAATCATAATTCAACTTGAATCCACTATCGCATTCGACCTCTCGGCCTGTACAGTTGTTCATTGTTACGTGCATGCCTGGAGAAGCCTTAACTGGAAATTATGCAATGCACTGCAATGTCTTAAATGAAAATGGTGTAAACTTGGGTGAGAGGAACCAACTTCAACTTCCTGCAGGAAAAATGAATTTCTGGTGAGCTGGTGTGTGGAGCAACTACCCCGTTTAGGTAGTAGGCACTGCAAGTTAAATTATTCAAGGATTATATTTCAGCACTTCAAACTAACATTTCAACTGGGATTACTTTAAAAAAATTAATATTCAAAACAGTGTTTAAAACAACATTCATTTAAAAAATGTTTTAATTGGAGAACTCAACAGCGACATCTGGTGGGATGGGACAAAGCACTTCAGTATATAATTGGGAAAATTGAAAATTGGGGAAATTACATAATTGGAAATTATATAATTGAAAAAATTGAAAATTGGAAATTAAATAAAAAAGGAAAAAAAATTGAAAATAAAAAAATTGAAAATAAAATATAAAAAAATTTGGAAAATTGACAAATGAACCATGTTGAACCACATTAAACCATGTTGAACCATGTTGCACCATAGTCGGGGCACAGTGAGTCAGGATCCCCATTTCCATACTACTTATACTCAACCAGCTCCTTGCTTCACGGCTGCATCCGGGCACCTTCTGCGTGTGGTCTTTTCCTTTTGACTACTAAGTCGAGGCTCATATAAGAGCTAACTCATAGAACATACAATAAAGGGAGCAAGAGACAAGAGGGGTAGAGAGAGCGAAGCACAACAACAGTGGGAAACAGGGACATCAGGAGACCTGTGGAAGAGAGTGGGCTGGGGCGTAGTACATGGGATAAACAAGATGGACACTACAGAGGATTTCAGGAAAGAAAACAGAGAATTTGAAGGAGGTGGATTTGGGGTGGATTAACGAGGGTAGAAAAGATCATGGTTTTGGATGGGAGAAGATATGAGATGGTGGTGAACAGCTGGATTAAAGACCTGGAGGGAGAATAACAAAGTCTACACAGGTCCACTTCTTGGATCCAGGTGTTGCCCCGTTTATGTATGCCTCTCTTCTTCAACCACGTGTTACACACACCGATACTTTCATTGTAGCAAGGAATGCCAGCAACCATTTTCTAGCATCGTCGACTTCTCCCCACCCGTGTGGACCGCGAACACGTTTCCACTAGTCATCCAATTATCACTTCTGGATCTGGCACAGACGTTGAAATCACCAAATATCACCATAGGGTTCACTCTGTGGCATGTCATCCAATGCCATCTTGAGATTATCGGAGAATTCAGCCTTCTCTGCCCTGCTGGCAAGAAAGGTAGGTGGGCACAAAACAGGATATCACCTGCAGGTAGCCTATGTTCTTTTTATCTCTGACAAACGCAGCTGTGCCCATCCTTGAGTTCCCAGGTTTCCACTGCCGTTCTTCTATGCTGTGATGGCTGGTCCAGTAAACACCATAGCAAGACCCTCTCCTCTTTGCCTGTGGTGTCCTACTCGTGGTGTCGACCGACCGACCGGCATTTTGTACAATGCTCTCATCCACCCGGTACACGGTCAGTGCATACCCCGTCACCCTCCGACACACACACACACACACACACACACACACACACACACACACACACACACACACACACACACACACACACACACACACACACTACAATAATCTTGATCCTTCAGGTATGGGCAAGGCTCCTTACACAAATCAAACATAATTCATTATTCAAAAACTCATTCCTCCTCACACATCAGCATATGCTTGGGTTTTTTCTCTGATTATTCATGGTGGGCAGTGTGATGGTGGTTCATCTAATTGGTTTGTGGCTTTTCTGCGTCTTAAATATTTGTTAGTCTTTATATTTAAGAATCAAAAGCAGGACTTACTGTGTGAGCCAAAGCTCCTGAAGATGGAGCATCATGGGATGAAGAGTAAAGAGGTTGACCTCTGCCCATTGGCGACCTTGCTGCTTTGAGGTTCTCCAAGGCACAGGTGCACGGATAACACACGTCATAAATGGACGAGGAACATGGCCAATATTCAAGCGCCGTCGTTCGCCTGGATCCAGAAGGATGTAATCCACTTGGGAACAGGTTGGGAATGGGTCACAGGATGAGTCACAGGACAATGACGAACAGGTCTATTCACAGTATGCAATAGACGCCACTTCCGCTGTGAGAACAAGGCTGCATAATGCTGCTGCCATTACAGAAGACAAAGCGAGGCATTCACAATGATTAGTATTAAAGCGCGGCGTTACGCGCGCTGCTTGCGAGCAAGGAGGAAGCGGACAAGCGGTAACTTATAAGCGTCTTTATTTCAGGAGCTCACTGTAACACTGGCGCGCTCCGGGCTGCGCGCCCAGTGTATATCATGAGGCCACGCCTACCCCTCGGGCGTGGCCACCACCCACTTGGTGCGCGGAATGATGTCACCACGCCAGTGGGCTTTTGTGTCCGCCACACGCGCCCCCCCAGAATTCCCGCGCACCTGGAGGGCCAGTTTGCGGGGCAGACGAATGACCCGGCCGAAGCGCCCCCTGGCGATCGGCGGCGTCCGGGGTGCAGGGATGCCAGGTGGGATGCCCCTGGCTGCCCCTGTGATGGGTGCAGGACCGGGGGGCGGCGTGGCGGCGGGGCTGGGCGGTGCCGGGGGTCCGCCCGCAGGGGGGCGGCCCCGACGTGGGGGTCGGGCCACTGGCGGTGGATGGTCCACGTCGAGGTGGGCCGGCTTGAGGCGGTCTACCGAAACGCGGTCAGGAGTACCGCCGATGTCCAGGGTGAAGTGCTTCGCCCCGGTCTCCAGCACGCGGAAAGGCCCGTCGTACGGGGGCCGCAGTGGTGTCCGGTGGGCATCGTGGTGGACGAAGACGTACTCCGCCGTGCGAAGCTCCGGGGCGACGTGCGTTGGTGGGTGCCCGTGGCATGCCGTTGGCACCGGGGTGAACCTCTGGGCGGTCTCTTGCAGAGCGGAGCGCTGCTGTGCCGCAGACCATGGTGCCGTGGAGTCGGGGAGGAACTCGCCCGGCACCCGCAGCGGTTGCCCGAAGACCAACTCCGCCGCGGATGCGCGCAGGTCCTCCTTGGGCGCCGTCCGGAGGCCCAGCAGGACCCAGGGGAGCCTGTCGACCCAGCCGCCGTCGCGGAGGGTGGCCCGGAGCGCGGCCTTCAATGAGCGGTGAAATCGCTCACACAGGCCGTTAGCCTGGGGGTGGTAGGCCGTGGTTCGGTGCAGCCGGACCACGAGCCCCTGCGCGACCGCCTCCCAGAGCTCCGAGGTGAAATGGGGGCCGCGGTCGGACGAGATGTCTGAGGGGGCGCCGAACCGGGCGACCCAGGTGGCGATGAAAGCCTGCGCGACATCGGCCGCCGTTGTCGACGCCAAGGGCACGGCCTCCGGCCACCGGGTGGTGCGGTCCACCATGGTGAGGACGTAGGTGAAATCCCGCGAGGGGGGCAGAGGTCCCACCAGGTCCACGTGGACGTGGTCAAACCGGCGTTCCGGCACCGTGAACGGGGCCAACGGGGCCTGGGTGTGCCGGTGCACCTTGGCGCGCTGGCACGCGAGGCACGTCCTGGCCCAGCCGCGGACGGCCTTCCGGAGGCCATGCCAGACGAACTTGTCGGCAATCAGCCTTTGGGAGGCCCTCGCACCCGGGTGGGACAGGCCGTGGATGGCGTCAAACACCTGGCGCTGCCAGCCCGCGGGCACGATGGGGCGAGGACGCCCGAGGGAGACATCGCACAAGAGGGCCGCGCCCGCGCCGTCGAACGGCACCTCGGTGACGCGGAGGCCCGTGACGGCGGTCCGCAAGGCCTGGATGTCGGGGTCAGCGGCCTGGTCTGCTGCCATCCGGGCATAGTCGATGCCGAGGTGGACTGCGTGGGCGACGGCCCGGGAAAGGCAATCCGCCACCGGGTTGTCCTTCCCCGCGACGTGCTGGATGTCCGTCGTGTACTCGGACACGGCCGAGAGGTGACGCTGCTGCCGGGCCGACCACGGCTCGGTGACCTTGCCCATCGCGAAGATCAGCGGCTTGTGGTCGACGAAGGCAGTGAACGCACGGCCCTCGAGCAGATGGCGGAAGTGCCTGACCGCCAAGTGAAGCCCGAGCAACTCGCGGTCGAAGGTACTGTAACGGCGTTCGGGCGGGCGAAGCTGCCGGCTAAAGAACGCCAGTGGTTGCCAAGCTCCACGCACCCATTGCTCGTGCACCGCGCCCACCGCGTAGTCCGAGGCATCGGTGGTGAGGGCGATCGGTGCATCGGGCGCCGGGTGCGCGAGCATGGTGGCGTTAGCCAAGGCGAGCTTCGCGCCCGTGAACGCCGTGTCCATCTGCTCGGTCCAGGTAACGTCGCCTTTGC
Organism: Myxine glutinosa; assembly: GCF_964187855.1. Taxonomy (NCBI): domain Eukaryota; kingdom Metazoa; phylum Chordata; class Myxini; order Myxiniformes; family Myxinidae; genus Myxine; species Myxine glutinosa. The sequence continues at coordinate 294,908,585 of NC_136261.1, forward strand.
CCGGCTTACCTCGGAGAGCTTCGTGCAGGGGGCGCAGGAGCTGGGCGATACGGGGCAGGAACCGATGGTAAAAGTTCACCATGCCCAGGAACTCCTGCAGCCCTCTGATCGTGCGGGGGCGCGGAAACCCCTTCACCGCCTCCACCTTGGCCGGCAGTGGGACGGCTCCGTGCTTGGTGACACGGTGCCCCAGAAAATCGATTATGGTGGCGCCGAACCGGCACTTTGCGGGGTTCACAATCAGGCCATGCTGGCCCAGGCGTTCGAAGAGCGTGCGGAGGTGGCGTAGGTGCTCTTCGCGGGACGCGCTGGTGACGAGGATATCGTCCAGGTAGACGTAGACAAAATCAAAGTCGCGCAGGACACTGTCCATCAGTCGCTGGAACACCTGAGCCGCATTCTTCAGAACGAAGGGCATGCGCAGGAACTCGAAGAGTCCGAATGGCGTGATGACCGCCGTCTTCGGGACGTCCTCCGGCCTGACGGGGACCTGATGGTAGCCGCGTATGAGGTCCACCTTCGAGAAGAAGGACATGCCCGCCAAACGGGCGGAAAAGTCCTGAATGTGGGGGACGGGGTAGCGGTCGGGAGTCGTGGCGTCATTGAGACGGCGATAGTCCCCGCACGGTCGCCATCCCCCGCCGGGCTTCGGCATGATGTGCAGCAGCGACGCCCAAGCGCTCTCTGAGCGCCGAACGATGCCGAGTCGCTCCAGGGTAGCGAACGCCACTTTTGCCACCGCCAGCTTCGTCGGCTCGAGGCGGCGTGCCCGGGCGTAGACCGGTGGCCCGACGGTGGGGATGTGATGGGCCACCCCGTGCTTGACGGCCCCCGCCGAGAAGGTGGGCCATGTGAGGGCCGGGAAGCCGGCGAGGAGGCGGGTGAATGCGTCCGCTGCCGGAAGCGTACAGACCAACGTGGCCGGAACCGAACCGTTCGGCAAGCCGCTTGGCAAGCCGCTCGTTGAGCTGCTCGACGAGCTGGGCAACGCACAAGCGAGCGAGCTGAACGTCTCGGCCTGGACAAGACGTCTGCGCTTGACTTCGACCAGGAGCCCATTAGCGCACAGGAAGTCCGCGCCAAGCAGTGCCATGGGCACGTCGGCGGTGACGAACGTCCATCGGAAAACCTGCCCTCCGAACCGCAGAGAGAGGCAGCGTTTTCCGTACGTACGGATGGGCGTCCCGTTCGTGGCAAGCAGTGCGGGGCCCCCACCCGCGGCGTGCTTGTGTGACGTGCCGGCGGGAATGACACTCACCTGCGCTCCCGTGTTGCACAGGTAACGGCGCCCGGAGAAGGTGTCCATTATGAACAGCAGGCTGCTCGAACGGCCGGCGCTCATCGCCACTATTGAGCGCCGGCCCGGGCGTTTCCCGACCTGTTGAAGGAGCATGGCGGATGACACTGCCGAGCTTCGTGGCCGAACTTGGCGTGGAACCAGCACCAGGTGGTGGAGCTGGAGGAGCGCGGCTGGCTCTGCCAGGCCGGTGGAGTTGGCGGGTTTCCCCGCGGTGGCGGTTTTAGCCGCGGCGGTGGGCGGGGCGTGGCGGCGGTCACGAGGTGCGTATCAGCATGCTGCGTATGCTGTATAAGCTGATGCTGTGGATCAGCAGCATCAGCAGCATCAGCAGCATCAGCAGCATCAGCCTCGAGGGCCGTGACGGCCACGCCGACTCTCGCCCGCGTGTCCGAAGCGGCGAAGTACCTGTCCGCCTCGGCTGCCAATGCTCGGGGTTCCGTTAGCCCGGTCCCGGCCAACGCGAGGCGAACCTGCGCTGGAAGTTGGCGAAGGAAAAGCGCCCGGAATAGAGAACCGGGGGCTTCGTCGCCCAACAGTGACAGCATATGGTCCATTCGGACCGACGGGCGCGTGTCACCGAGCTCGGGGAGATCCAGGAGGCGGTCGGCCCGTGCGTCGTCCGTGAGGCCGAACGTGGCAAGGAGTAGCCGCTTGAGTGCCTCGTACTTGTGGCCGTCCGGTGGGTGGCGAAGGACGGACACAACTCGAGCGGCCGTGCCGGGCCCGAGGGAGGCGACGACGTGGCAATAGCGCGTGTCATCGCCGGTGAGGTGCCGAAGCTGAAATTGGGCTTCGGCCTGGACGAACCAGACTTCGGCCTGAGCCTCCCAAAATTCGGGAAGTTTGATGAAGCTGGCCATGGCAATGGCGTCGCGTGTGGAAGGATCGCTCCGGCAGATCCAACGTCGAGGGGGTCACCAGTAAAGCGCGGTGTTACGCGCGCTGCTTGCGAGCAAGGAGGAAGCGGACAAGCGGTAACTTATAAGCGTCTTTATTTCAGGAGCTCACTGTAACACTGGCGCGCTCCGGGCTGCACGCCCGGTGTATATCATGAGGCCACGCCTACCCCTCGGGCGTGGCCACCGCCCACTTGGTGCGCGGAATGATGTCACCACGCCAGTGGGCTTTTGTGTCCGCCACAATATACTGTATCTGAGCTGGTATGTGGAGCAACTACCCCGTTCAGGTAGTAGGTTGTCGACAGCAACCGCCCAAGGTATACGACTGTTCGGACTTTGGAGAGTCAAAGTGGTACCCGGAACCATCTTACACTCTCTGTATCAGGATTGCTGGTCTTACTGCCTTCACGCTCTCTTTCTTGCAAACAACCTTCATACACTTTTCATCACACACTTTTCATCGTACACTTTTCATCATACACTTTTCATCACACACTTTTCATCATACACTTTTCATCGTACTCTTTTCTTCGTACTCTTTTCTTCGTACACTTTTCTTCGTACACTTTTCATCACACACTTTTCATCATACACTTTTCATCGTACACTTTTCATCGTACACTTTTCATCGCACTCTTTTCTTCGTACTCTTTTCTTCGTACTCTTTTCTTCATACACTTTTCATCATACAATTTTCTTCATACACTTTTAATCATACACTTTTCATCATACACTTTTCATCATACACTTTTCATCATACACTTTTCATCATACACTTTTCATCATACACTTTTTTTTCATCATACACTTTTCATCAAACACTTTTAATCATACACTTTTCATCATACACTTTTCATCGTACACTTTTCATCATACTCTTTTCATCATACACTTTTCATCATACACTTTTCATCATACACTTTTCTTCATACTCTTTTCATCATACTCTTTTCATCATACTCTTTTCATCACACACTTTTCATCATACACTTTTCATCATACACTTTTCATCATACACTTTTCATCATACACTTTTCATCATACACTTTTCATCATACACTTTTCATCGTACACTTTTCATCGTACACTTTTCATCATACACTTTTCATCATACACTTTTCTTCATACTCTTTTCATCATACACTTTTCATCATACACTTTTCATCATACACTTTTCTTCATACTCTTTTCATCATACTCTTTTCATCATACACTTTTCATCATACACTTTTCATCATACACTTTTCTTCATACTCTTTTCATCATACACATTTCTTCATACACATTTCATCATACTCTTTTCATCATACACTTTTCTTCATACTCTTTTCATCATACACTTTTCATCATACACTTTTCATCATACACTTTTCTTCATACTCTTTTCATCATACTCTTTTCATCAAACACTTTTCATCATACACTTTTCATCATACACTTTTCTTCATACTCTTTTCATCATACACATTTCTTCATACACTTTTCATCATACACTTTTCATCATACTCTTTTCATCATACACATTTCTTCATACACTTTTCATCATACTCTTTTCATCATACACTTTTCATCATACACTTTTCATCATACACTTTTCATCATACACTTTTCTTCATTCTCTTTTCATCATACTCTTTTCATCATACACTTTTCATCATACACTTTCATCATACACTTTTCATCGTACACTTTTCATCATACTCTTTTCATCATACACTTTTCATCATACACTTTTCATCATACACTTTTCTTCATACTCTTTTCATCATACTCTTTTCATCATACACTTTTCATCATACACTTTTCATCATACACTTTTCATCATACACTTTTCATCATACACTTTTCATCATACACTTTTCTTCATACTCTTTTCCTCACACACTTTTCTTCATACTCTTTTCATCATACACTTTTCATCATACACTTTTCATCATACACTTTTCATCTTACACTTTTCATCTTCCACTTTTCATCTTCCACTTTTCATCTTAAACTTTTCATCATACACTTTTCATCATACACTTTTCATCATACACTTTTCATCTTACACTTTTCATCATACACTTTTCATCATACACTTTTCATCGTACACTTTTCATCGTACACTTTTCATCGTACACTTTTCATCATATACTTTTCATCATACACTTTTCATCATACACTTTTCATCATACACTTTTCATCATACACTTTTCATCATACACTTTTCATCATACACTTTTCATCATACACTTTTCATCATACACTTTTCATCATACACTTTTCATCATACACTTTTCATCATACACTTTTCATCATACGCTTTTCATCATACACTTTTCCTCATACACTTTTCCTCATACACTTTTCATCATACACTTTTCATCATACACTTTTCATCATACACTTTTCTTCATACACTTTTCATCTTACACTTTTCATCATACACTTTTCATCATACACTTTTCATCATACACTTTTCATCATACACTTTTCATCATACACTTTTCTTCATACACTTTTCATCATACACTTTTCATCATACACTTTTCATCATACACTTTTCATCATACACTTTTCTTCATAAACTTTTCATCATACACTTTTCATCATACACTTTTCATCATACACTTTTCATCATGCACTTTTCATCATACACTTTTCATCATATACTTTTCTTCACACACTTTTCCTCATACACTTTTCTTCATACTCTTTTCATCATACACTTTTCCTCATACACTTTTCATCATACACATTTCATCATACACTTTTCATCATACACTTTTCATCATACACTTTTCATCATACTCGTTTCATCATACACTTTTCATCATACACTTTTCATCATACTCTTTTCATCATACACTTTTCATCATACTCGTTTCATCATACACTTTTCTTCATACTCTTTTCATCATACACTTTTCATCATACACTTTTCATCATACTCGTTTCATCATACACTTTTCATCATACACTTTTCATCATACTCGTTTCATCATACACTTTTCATCAAACACTTTTAATCATACACTTTTCATCATACACTTTTCATCGTACACTTTTCATCATACTCTTTTCATCATACACTTTTCATCATACACTTTTCATCATACACTTTTCTTCATACTCTTTTCATCATACTCTTTTCATCATACTCTTTTCATCACACACTTTTCATCATACACTTTTCATCATACACTTTTCATCATACACTTTTCATCATACACTTTTCATCATACACTTTTCATCATGCACTTTTCATCGTACACTTTTCATCGTACACTTTTCATCATACACTTTTCATCATACACTTTTCTTCATACTCTTTTCATCATACACTTTTCATCATACACTTTTCATCATACACTTTTCTTCATACTCTTTTCATCATACTCTTTTCATCATACACTTTTCATCATACACTTTTCATCATACACTTTTCTTCATACTCTTTTCATCATACACATTTCTTCATACACATTTCATCATACTCTTTTCATCATACACTTTTCTTCATACTCTTTTCATCATACACTTTTCATCATACACTTTTCATCATACACTTTTCTTCATACTCTTTTCATCATACTCTTTTCATCAAACACTTTTCATCATACACTTTTCATCATACACTTTTCTTCATACTCTTTTCATCATACACATTTCTTCATACACTTTTCATCATACACTTTTCATCATACTCTTTTCATCATACACATTTCTTCATACACTTTTCATCATACTCTTTTCATCATACACTTTTCATCATACACTTTTCATCATACACTTTTCATCATACACTTTTCTTCATTCTCTTTTCATCATACTCTTTTCATCATACACTTTTCATCATACACTTTCATCATACACTTTTCATCGTACACTTTTCATCATACTCTTTTCATCATACACTTTTCATCATACACTTTTCATCATACACTTTTCTTCATACTCTTTTCATCATACTCTTTTCATCATACACTTTTCATCATACACTTTTCATCATACACTTTTCATCATACACTTTTCATCATACACTTTTCATCATACACTTTTCTTCATACTCTTTTCCTCACACACTTTTCTTCATACTCTTTTCATCATACACTTTTCATCATACACTTTTCATCATACACTTTTCATCTTACACTTTTCATCTTCCACTTTTCATCTTCCACTTTTCATCTTAAACTTTTCATCATACACTTTTCATCATACACTTTTCATCATACACTTTTCATCTTACACTTTTCATCATACACTTTTCATCATACACTTTTCATCGTACACTTTTCATCGTACACTTTTCATCGTACACTTTTCATCATATACTTTTCATCATACACTTTTCATCATACACTTTTCATCATACACTTTTCATCATACACTTTTCATCATACACTTTTCATCATACACTTTTCATCATACACTTTTCATCATACACTTTTCATCATACACTTTTCATCATACACTTTTCATCATACACTTTTCATCATACGCTTTTCATCATACACTTTTCCTCATACACTTTTCCTCATACACTTTTCATCATACACTTTTCATCATACACTTTTCATCATACACTTTTCATCATACACTTTTCATCATACACTTTTCATCATACACTTTTCTTCATACACTTTTCATCTTACACTTTTCATCATACACTTTTCATCATACACTTTTCATCATACACTTTTCATCATACACTTTTCATCATACACTTTTCTTCATACACTTTTCATCATACACTTTTCATCATACACTTTTCATCATACACTTTTCATCATACACTTTTCTTCATAAACTTTTCATCATACACTTTTCATCATACACTTTTCATCATACACTTTTCATCATGCACTTTTCATCATACACTTTTCATCATACACTTTTCTTCACACACTTTTCCTCATACACTTTTCTTCATACTCTTTTCATCATACACTTTTCCTCATACACTTTTCATCATACACATTTCATCATACACTTTTCATCATACACTTTTCATCATACACTTTTCATCATACTCGTTTCATCATACACTTTTCATCATACACTTTTCATCATACTCTTTTCATCATACACTTTTCATCATACTCGTTTCATCATACACTTTTCTTCATACTCTTTTCATCATACACTTTTCATCATACACTTTTCATCATACTCGTTTCATCATACACTTTTCATCATACACTTTTCATCATACTCGTTTCATCATACACTTTTTATCATACACTTTTCATCATACACTGTTCTTCATACTCTTTTCATCATATACTTTTCATCATATACTTTTCATCATATACTTTTCATCATACACTTTTCATGATACACTTTTCATCATACACTTTTCATCATACACTTTTCATCATACACGTTTCATCATACACTTTTCATCATATACTTTTCATCATATACTTTTCATCATACACTTTTCTTCACACACTTTTCCTCATACACTTTTCATCATACACTTTTCATCATACACTTTTCATCATACACTTTTCTTCATACTCTTTTCATCATACACTTTTCATCATACACTTTTCATGACGCACTTTTCATCATACACTTTTCATCATACACTTTTCATCATACTCGTTTCATCATACACTTTTCATCATACACTTTTCATCATACACTTTTCATGATGCACTTTTCATCATTCACTTTTCATCATACACTTTTCATCATACTCGTTTCATCATACACTTTTCATCATACACTTTTCATCATACACTTTTCATCATACTCGTTTCATCATACTCGTTTCATCATACACTTTTCATCATACACTTTTCATCATACACTTTTCTTCATACTCTTTTCATCATACACTTTTCATCATACACTTTTCATCATACTCTTTTCATCATACACTTTTCATCATACACTTTTCATCATACACTTTTCATCATACTCGTTTCATCATACACTTTTCATCATACACTTTTCATCATACACTTTTCTTCATACTCTTTTCATCATACACTTTTCATGATACACTTTTCATCATACACTTTTCATCATACACTTTTCGTCATACACTTTTCATCATACTCTTTTCATCATACACTTTTCATCATACACTTTTCATGATGCACTTTTCATCATACACTTTTCATCATACACTTTTCATCATACTCGTTTCATCATCCACTTTTCATCATACACTTTTCATCATACACTTTTCTTCATACTCTTTTCATCATACACTTTTCATCATACACTTTTCATCATACACTTTTCATCATACACTTTTCATCATACACTTTTCATCATACACTTTTCATCATACACTTTTTATCATATACACTTTTCATCATACACTTTTCATCATACACTTTTCATCATACACTTTTCTTCATACTCTTTTCATCATACACTTTTCTTCACACACTTTTCATCATACACTTTTCATCATACACTTTTCATCATACACTTTTCATCATACTCGTTTCATCATACACTTTTCATCATACACTTTTCATCATACACTTTTCTTCATACTCTTTTCATCATACACTTTTCTTCATACTCTTTTCATCATACACTTTTCATCATACACTTTTCATGATGCACTTTTCATTATACACTTTTCATCATACACTTTTCATGATGCACTTTTCATCATACACTTTTCATCATACTCGTTTCATCATACACTTTTCATCATACACTTTTCATCATACACTTTTCTTCATACTCTTTTCATCATACACTTTTCTTCATACTCTTTTCATCATACACTTTTCATCATACACTTTTCATCATACACTTTTCATCATACACTTTTCAGCATACACTTTTCATCATACACTTTTCATTATACACTTTTCATGATACACTTTTCATCATACACTTTTCATCATACACTTTTCATCATGCACTTTTCATCATGCACTTTTCATCATACACTTTTCATCATACACTTTTCATCATACACTTTTCATCATACACTTTTCATTATACACTTTTCATGATACACTTTTCATCATACACTTTTCATCATACTCTTTTCATCATGCACTTTTCATCATACACTTTTCATCATACACTTTTCATCATGCACTTTTCATCATACACTTTTCATTATACACTTTTCATGATACACTTTTCATCATACACTTTTCTTCATACTCTTTTCATCATGCACTTTTCATCATGCACTTTTCATCATACACTTTTCATGATGCACTTTTAATCATACACTTTTCTTACTCATTTTCACTCCTCAACTTTACATTCTTTCTCTTATTTCTCTTTCCTCACATTTATCAATGCAGTTATTTTATTTACGGCCTTGCCTTGATGAGGACTATATAGTCTGTGACTGGTGCCTTCAACATTAAAAAAAAAACATCTAAACAGTGGTATTCCCCTGTGATCTGTGCATGGTATTCATTGAAGTATTCTCGTCTTGATCTGCAAGTGTGTCTGCCAAGGTAGCTTCGCTATCACGCTTGTTTTCCTATCCTATAAAACGAGCCGTGCATCTGTCCGAGTTCCACCCATTGGTTGGACAGATCGCCTGACTCCGCTGACAATCTTCTTAAAATTGTGAGTTGGACAAGCGACCTTAATGGTTTTCTGTGAGGTCTGTGATAGCATGATAGAGGAGCGGAAAGAGTTAAATATTCCGCTGTTTCGATGTGGCAATGGCCGTTTGTTTTTATGAGTGGGAGGAGGGGGGGGGGGGGGGGGGAGAGAGTAAAGATGTGACAGACTTGGCAGGGGGAGCTTGAGGACTTTCAGTGGGAATGAGGAGTTGTGGAGGGAAGGAGGGTTTGGGGCTTGAACTGGGGAGAGGATTGATGCTTTAGGGTTGGGAGGGGGAGGAGGGTGAGAAATTGGGGTGGGGAAAGATTGGAGGGGGTGGGCAAAGGTGGGACAGAGTCGGTAGGAGTAGGTGGAGTGGTAGGGGGCCAACTTTGGATGTGGGTGAAGGCTTTAAGAAATTGACAGAATTGCATGCAACAGGTGTGTGTGTGTGTGTGTGTGTGTGTGTGTGTGTGTGTGTGTGTGTGTGTGTGTGTGTGTATATAACAGAATTATAACACTGTAGAGTGTGACGCAATCACCCTCGAGTGATGTGCTGGTCTCCAATAATGGCGGTCGGGCTTTGTATCCCAAAGCGGCTTGACATCATTGCATATGGCCTATATTTGGGGCAAGTGAATAGGGGACAGAGACCTGGACACAGGATCTTTCAAACAAGAACAGATCTTATATTTCTATTCTTCATCACCTAATGATGGTACAGTCTGGCACCCGAAGACTCCTCAGTATCTCTCAACAGGAAGTTAAGGCACAGGAACTCCTCCTCTCTCATAGCAGATATTGTGGTGACCTTGTTGACCTCTTGCCCCTCCAGCCCACTCCACCATTTTTCAATTCCCAGCGTCACCAGGTCAAATGTATTCATCCAGAAACACAACCCATGTTACCCTTCTCAAGTCCAACCTGTTGCTCACCTCCAATAATTTAACCTATTTTTTCCATAACCTACTGTACAGACTTTCCTCCCTGCATCTGTCTCTTCAGCCTCTTGCCTCAACTCCTTCAACAATGCAGACCGTCACAATATCATGCTGTAGCATGCACCCACCAATGAGATTTTCTATGCTCGTGAAGGGAACATTTACATGCTACATACACAAAGGTGGGAAGGGGATGGAGTAAACTGAGTGAAGGATGAGAAAAAGAGAGGATAAGGAAGAAAATGGAGGTCGAGAGTGTTGGAAAAGAAAAGGAACATATGAAGGGGTTTGCAAGAACAATGGATTAAGAAGGTGGAAGGGAGTGAAGGGAGTAGTAAATGCATGGAAGTCTCCCTGGAAAGGTGGTGGCAGCAGCAAGTTCCTTGTGTATACTTGTGTGAGGAGCATTTAATGAACACACAGGAGGAGGTGGAGGAGTGGGATGATGATGAGGAGCAGAAGGTGGAGGAGGAAGGGGAGGAGGAGGAGGTGGGGGTAAAGATTTTGTGTTTTTCCAGATGACCTTTAACCCTCTCCTGTCTTTAGTTTTATACCAACTCGTACGGGCATTGGTTGTCGTGATTACACGCCATTGTGTATTTGAGGAGAAGCATATGAAAAACAGACAAATGTAAGAAAGAACTGACAATGTAATATGTTTGTAGTGATGTAGTGCACACCAATGGTCTTGCACAAGGCCAATGCATAGTCCTGCTGGATTTCCTGGTGCAATGAGTTCAGTAAAGGTCCAGGGAAAGGCCCACGCTGGAGACAGCCTGAGAGCAAGTAAACGATGTGTAGCCACTGGGCCTCGTTCTCAGGCTCTAACATGTCCGTGGAGATACCTTGTTGCACGTAGTAGCAGTAGCGCTGAGAAAAGAAAAAGTCAGTTAGTTTAAGGCTGGATGTAGAATCAAACTGTTAGAGTTCGAGTTCAGGTTTGGGTTCATGGTGTATTTACTTGTGCCATCAAAGGTGGGCGGACGTGATGTTTCACCCTTATCTGTCTGTGAATAGGATATCTCAAAGAGTTGTGGACGGATTCAGATGAGATTTCGTGAACAGGTTGGTTGTGTGACAACAAGGACAACAGTGCTTTTGAGCTATTGACCTCAACAACAATCGGCTTCTAGCGTTTGACTAGCTCTACCAGGTGGTTAGGTTTTGTGAAGATTGTTATGGAATTGCGACGTGTAGGCCATTGACGGGACAGACGGACAGACAGTCAGACAATCACTCAAAGACAGACAGAATAAGAGAGCAGACCAACCAATATACAGTCCTTGTGAAATCGAAGATTCACAAATAACAAACCAATGAAAATTATTATAGCTTGTTGGTCCGGTGTGTGTCTGTCGTCCGACATCATAAAGATAAGATGCAGCAGACTGATGAAAGAATCAGAAAGCAAGAAGTGAAAATTTGTCCAAGGGTACCCAGTCCATAATGGCCTAATAATTTAAAACAGTATTATGGGTACATCTACAAACAGGTGCGAAACAGGTAGGAAAAACACTTTCATGTTCCCTCTGAAGTACGATGGCCTGCATACTACCAGAACGATAGTTTACACGTGAGGTGTTACTTTTTTGGGAATTAGACCTAACGTAGACAACTCAGAGGTGAGTACAATATCACCGAGCTCTCCTGCAATTCCAAGGATAATAGGATTCTCGCTCATTCAAACGTGCAGGTTACCTGTAAGTCCTCAGTAGAAATATCCTGCACACCTGCAGGGCTATGCTGCTGCTTCATGATGATATCAAGCTGTTCTTCCAGGGTTAGAGTCGCATCTTGAAACAGTGAGCTTTCACATCTGCCGGATTCCGGTTCTACGGAGGACCTGCAAAGACACAGATGATCATTCCCCATCGTTGTGAAACTCCAGGCTGTTGAGTAAAACCAAGGTAACTTAATAAGTTTGAACACCACCTTGAACTCTCACCGGCTTGCTGCAGTTGTCTTGCTCCTAATCACTCGTCTAAATGGCAACGTCTGAGCACATCGCATGGACATCGGGGAATGAGAACCTGATGGAGTTAAGGACATTGAAACCTACAACATAATTAATAAATAGATTATAATTGAAAAGTATTTCAAATTGCATTGTTATTTATTTCAGTTTTGGGTTCAAATTGACCATGTTATGTATAGGGAGTATTAGTGACAGGTCCCCATGTTTCCTCCGCATCGTTACAGCCCAAAGTAGACAGGCGGAGACAGGGTACTAGTTGAAGTGTATCACGCAAAGGCCATTCCAGGAAAGGCAAAATGTTTAATCACCAATCAATGCTCGAGCTACAAGCCCATCGCCATTGTGCCCCATCTCCCGCTCGCACCACCCCTTCCCGGAAGCCCAACCTTGCTCCCGATCAGGAACATCTGCCCGATTACCGTACAGCATAATATGCTCCATTCCGTTACCGTAAAACACAATATTGTTGCGGTTTTGAGTTTGTACAGTGAGTATAATAAAGGTTAAAATTTCCCCCTCATAGTTAGTCACACAAGCAACATGTAGCCTCGCGATAGTGTAGTTATTTCTTAGTATTTATGAGCTTAGTCCTTTTCCTATGTTAGTTCTGTGTTGAGTACAGTCAGGAGAATAGGTCCTACTTCTACCGACTTTCCAGCCTCCCTAGCCTCATGCCCCTTTGCGCTAACTTTGGTTCATTTTGGGCGAATTAACACGAGGCAGGCCTAGGAGGGTCGGGGCGGAGCCGAATGAGGGGCGGCAGAGGCGCTGACGGTAAGCACGAGCCGCCAATCAGCGCTCAGAGGTGGTGGCGGCAGCACTGCGTCACAAGGCGTGGAAAGAAGGTTCGAGGGGGTTCGAGAAGGTTCGGGGGTGCATCTATATAACCCGTTGCGCAAAGCCCCCGAGAGGACTTGCAGCAAAAGAACTTGCCCCCGAGAGAACTGCTGCCCAGGGAGAACTCGCGCACACTGACCAACCCGGAGGAATCGTTGACGAGCAGGAGTGAGAGCATCCAATAACTGTGAGAGATACGTGGGTGAAGAAAGACGCGAATAAACCAGAATACGCGCTATTATAAAGCGACGCTCGGTTGAGTTGGAGGCCGATCCATATACAGTGCATTAAGTCGCGCGAGTAATAACAGCTGTGTAATCGCCAGCCGCGCTGAGAGACGCGCATTTGCCATTCCACCTCATCGGCTGCCTTTGTTCGGGAGACACGCTACGAGGTTCCTTCCACCAACTGCTGCCATCTTCGCGGGACGTGCTGGGACCGTGGTGAGCCAGACGGGGCCGTTCCTGGATGACCACGTCGACGCGTCTGGCTGGGACATCAATCCATCTGCAATTCCCTGTGTGAGTGACGGGCCCGAGTCCGGGGGATAAGATAAGACTGACTAAGTGCTGCTCTGTGTCTCTGCGTCCCGATCACTGTATATACGTGTGAGAATAATTAAACCTGTGTTCTTCCTTTTTTCCATTCGATCATTCCTGTGGTTTCCTCATTGGCTAAGCGTGGTACGAATAGAACCGCTCGAATCGGGTTCCACTACCTAAACTGCACGGACCACGTGGTACTCAATCCGCTCGGCGTACCGAAACCACACGTGGCTCGTGCGAGGCTTGCTTCCTCGCTTCTGTGGCGGCGCAGGGAATTAGGTACGAGCGAGAGTTGGTCCCGAAACCATACTTTGCGTTTGCCCGGAAGGCACGTTTCAAGTCTCGGTTCCGTCAAGCCCAGAAAGAACAAGGGGATTAATCCCCCCTTGGTAAGGGGAAGAAGGGTGGCGGAAAACCGTAACAATGTTACACCAGTGTTTCCTACACATCGTTACAGCCCAAAGGAGATAGGTGGAGACAGGGTACTAGTTGAAGTGTATCAAGCAAAGGCCATTCCAGTAAAGGCAAAATGTTTAATCACCATTCAATGCTCGAGCTACAAGCCCGTCGCCATTGCGCCCCATCTCCCGCTCGCACCGCCCCTTCCCGGAAGCCCAACCTTGCTCCCGATCAGGGACATCTGCCCGATTACCATACAGCATAGTATGCTCCATTCTGTTACCGTAAAGCACAATATGTTACACCAGTGTTTCCTCCACATCGTTACAGCCCAAAGGAGATAGGCGGAGACAGGGTACTAGTTGAAGTGTATCACGCAAAGGCCAGTCCAATAAAGGCAAAATGTTTAATCACCATTCAATGCTCGAGATACAAGCCCGTCACCATTGCGCCCCATCTCCCGCTCGCACCACCCCTTCCCGGAAGCCCAACCTTGCTCCCGATCAGGGACATCTGCCCGATTACCGTACAGCATAATATGCTCCATTCCGTTACCGTAAAGCACAATATGTTACACCAGTGTTTCCTCCACATCGTTACAGCCCAAAGGAGATAGGCGGAGACAGGGTACTAGTTGAAGTGTATCACGCAAAGGCCAGTCTAATAAAGGCAAAATGTTTAATCACCATTCAATGCTCGAGATACAAGCCCGTCACCATTGCGCCCCATCTCCCGCTCGCACCACCCCTTCCCGGAAGCCCAACCTTGCTCCCGATCAGGGACATCTGCCCGATTACCGTACAGCATAATATGCTCCATTCCGTTACCGTAAAGCACAATATGTTACACCAGTGTTTCCTCCGCATCGTTACAGCCCAAACTCAGTGGGTGGAGTTTGGGATGGTGAATCCTGATCTATGCGGTCATGCGTCAGTTGTATAATAAATCGTATGCGAGTATGTGACCCATGACTTTTGGCTCCGATTCCAAAATTTGACGTGCTTCCTGCCCAGACATTATTGTATGCGCCTGTCGAATATGAAAGAAATACGTTAGGTCATTGTTGTGTATAAGCTCTGGAAGGACGGACAGAACCCCACCTATCCCCACTGCTCTCCCCTAACGTCTCGCACCACCACTCTCCTTCAAACAAGACCTTCAAGGACCAGGACTGACTGGTGGCGATAACTCACTAACATGTGCCATAAAACAACCTGCGACAGGATGAAGCTGAGAAAGACTGTCTGTCTCTCAAGTCAGTATATAGCTTCGGTGATGCCAAAGCGGTCTCACGGCAAGGATTGTACACCGAATGGTTTGCCTTTGCCTTACCAGCGGGAGTCATGTCAGGGCAGGCATTTGCAATTCGCTCAAGGTGCCGGAGATAACTCGCCGACTCTTTGTGAAAGACACCACGGGGTATTCAACGTCCCCTAACTAATGCTAGCAGACAGGACACCCAGCTTAACATTCATCTGAAGGGTGCCGCACATCGTGGTCCAACACCCTGGCTGTGAAGCACAGATCGGAGAGTTTCTAGTGGGGTCGGGAATCGAACCCAAGCGAGGCAGCTCAGAGGGTTATGCACAACCCCTGTGCCACACTGTCGTAAAGGAAACAAGGTGTGTGCAGAACAAACTGAAAATCATCCTGAACTAGAAACAGTCAAACACATCACATTCAATATGAAGACACATTAAAACGTGACCAACAAGGGATACCGACAATATACCATCCCAAGAGTTAGACACGGTACCTAATTCCCTGGGAGTAAGAGGGTACAACGCATGCACAGACGTACAATCCCATAGTGCTCATGTTCAGTGCAGGAACCTTGGCCAGTGAAGGATACGTGTTGTAGGTGATTTCCGGGAGGAAGTGAGGTCTAGCTGAGGTTGCCTGGTGTTCGTCACAGGTGCACATAAACCTTTAAGAGTAAGGTGTTGTGCTGCCAGGGAGTAGTTGTTGGCGATGGACTCACTGGGCATACGGCAGAAAGAGATCTCCTTGTATGGCACAGCTCGGGTCCGAGTGTAGGCCAGCATGATCGGGGGGTACGCGCTGTCCATGGGATGCATCTGTGGTAAAGTACAACAGGGTTGTTTCGTCGGCTCTTCCAAACAGTTTGCAGGTAAGTAAAAGTTTATAAACGCAAAAATTGGACTTACAAGTCGGTAGAGCCACCTCTACCAACTTGTAAGTCCAGCTTTTGCATATATAAACTTTTCCTGATTTAATTTGACTGGATGAATCATAACAACCTGCATCGATTTCGTTTACAGATGAGATACTCAAAACAGTGGAAGACACAAAATAAAACTAGAACAATGCAACTGTGTCGCCAATATGCCTCCGCATAGTCCCACAACGGGTAGATGCCATCACTCTGCATATGTATGGGCAGGGGATCACGTTTGTGAAGTTTCGTGTTGATCGGATAAGGTTCGTTTTTCTATCCAATAGGGCTGCCAAACCACGTGACCTATGACATCATCATTTTCAAACTATATGCAACAGTGCTGTTAGATGATATTTGTAAAATTTCACATCGATAGGGTGAGCGATTTTAGAGATATAATTATTTAATATTTTCCTTCAATCCAAATTGGCTGCCAAACCATGTGACCTATGATGTCATAAATTTAATATTTCAATACAAATGGGTCATAGATCATGTGCATGCAATTTCAGATTTTTTGGATAAGGAATTCGATTAAAACATTTTTGGCTGGTATACCACTTCACCTATGATGTCATCATTATCATGCTTTTGTTCCCCATTGGGAGTACGGGTTTAGCCCGTACGGACGGACGGACCTACGGAAGGACGGACGGACGGACAACCCGAAAACATAATGCCTCCGGAGACTTTGTTGGCAGAGACATAAAATTTTTTTAATGTTACAACAACAAAGAGACAGACACACAAACGAAACGGATAAACAGGCAGGCAGCCAGAAAAACAAAGTGAGAGAAATGCAATACCATCTCGCGATGGTAACAAGGTAATTGAGTGTGTGTGTGCATGTGTTGGGACGGACTCAGTCTCCCTCATAGTCTCGCCACATTTTATGGAATTGTGACATCCTCAGGCAAAATTTGGCAGATACATTGTTTTCAAAAAGATTTGGGATGACTGAATCTAATTTTGCTGTCTACCAAGCTGAATAATTAAGGGTGTCGATTTTATAAGCAAAAATCCAAAATGGGCACCAAAATCTGGATTAAAGGCCTTCTTGGCATTTGATTAAAAGCCAATGAAAATCCTTTATAACTAACCCCAAAACAATTATGGACACTTGATTTTGGGGTGATGATTATTTATTGGAATGCACAGTGACAGTCTAGCAAGGTTTGACTATTATCTTACATTGATTAAAAATGGCCACCTTAAAATAATGTAACAGTCACATGGAGAATGATATTGAAATCGGCGAGCAGAATGTGATTGAAATCGGCGACCAGAATGTGATTGAAATTGGTGAGCCGAATGGGATTCAAATTGGCGAACTGAATGGGATTGAAATCGGCGAGCTGAATGGGATTGAAATCGGCGAGCTGAATGGAATTGAAATTGGTGAGCAGAATGGGATTGAAATTGGCAAGCAGATCGAGATTGAAATTGGCGAGCTTAATGGGATTGAAATCGGCGAGCTGAATCGAATTGAAATTGGCGAGCAGAATGGGATTGAAATCGGCGAGCTGAATGGAATTGAAATTGGTGAGCAGAATGGGATTGAAATTGGCGAGCCGAATGGGATTGAAATTGGCAGCTGAATGGGATTGAAATCGGCGAGCTGAATCGAATTGAAATTGGCGAGCAGAATGGGATTGAAATTGGCGAGCAGAATGGGATTGAAATTGGCAAGCCAAATGGGACGAAATTGGCGAGCCGAATGGGATTGAAATTGGCGAGCCGAATGTGATTGAAATTGGCGAGCAGAATGGGATTGAAATTGGCAAGCAGATAGAGATCGAAATAGGTAAAGCAGAATGGGATTGAAATTGGCAAGCTGAATGGGATTGAATTTGGCAAGCTGAATGGGATTGAAATTGGCAAGCAGAATGGGATTGAAATTGGCGAGCAGAATGGGATTGAAATTGGCGAGCCGAATGTGATTGAAATTGGCGAGCAGAATGGGATTGAAATTGGCAAGCAGATCGAGATTGAAATTTGCGTGCAGATCGGGATTGAAATAGGCAAAGCAGAATGGGATTGAAATTGGCGAGCTGAATGGGATTGAAATTGGCGAGCCGAATGGGATTGAAATTGGCGAACTGAATGGGATTGAAATCGGCGAGCTGAATAGAATTGAAATTGGCGAGCAGAATGGGATTGAAATCGGCGAGCTGAATAGAATTGAAATTGGCGAGCAGAATGGGATTGAAATTGGCAAGCCAAATGGGATGAAATTGGCGAGCCGAATGGGATTGAAATTGGTGAGCCGAATGTGATTGAAATTGGCGAGCAGAATGGGATTGAAATTGGCAAGCAGATAGAGATCGAAATAGGTAAAGCAGAATGGGATTGAAATTGGCAAGCTGAATGGGATTGAATTTGGCAAGCTGAATGGGATTGAAATTGGCAAGCAGAATGGGATTGAAATTGGCGAGCAGAATGGGATTGAAATTGGCGAGCCGAATGTGATTGAAATTGGCGAGCAGAATGGGATTGAAATTGGCAAGCAGATCGAGATTGAAATTGGCGAGCAGATCGAGATTGAAATAGGCAAAGCAGAATGGGATTGAAATTGGTGAGCTGAATGGGATTGAAATTGGCGAGCAGATCGAGATTGAAATAGGCAAAGCAGAATGGGATTGAAATTGGCGAGCAGATCGAGATTGAAATAGGCAAAGCAGAATGGGATTGAAATTGGCGAGCTGAATGGAATTGAAATTGGCGAGCAGATCGAGATTGAAATAGGCAAAGCAGAATGGGATTGAAATTGGCAAGCAGAATGAGACAAAGACAAAGTCAGGTTCAACAAGTGCATTTGTGTGGTTTTGTATCAAAACTTGTACAGTACAAACAAAGCAAGCGATCGCTAATAGACTGAGAGCTGGTCAGAGTTTAATTATAAACTTGCACCCGAAAGGTTTGATGCTCTTAATCGTGTTACCTTGACATCTGACAAGCCTCTTACCTGGTGCTGGTGCACAAGTGCTGGACACGGAGCCTCTTACCTTAACCTTGACATCCAACAAAACCCATTTCTTGAGTTGAGCATTTCTGGCATTTGGAAGTGGCAGACCCTTAACATCATCTTTCGGAAATAATTACGCCGGAGACCGATTATATTATTACATGACATTTACATTGGATATTCAATACAAAACACATGCGTAACAAATGAAAAACACTGGCATTTGCATACAAGTAAGACCCTTATAAGGGTCCATGGAGGGTTTTAGTCTGAATTTTGCACCCGATAATTTTTTTTGTTGCAAACTGCTCTATTCTAATGGTATGAAACGAAAATGCAACGCAAGAACATTTCTGACCCTTCACTGTTGAATAAGAAGGCCCCTTAGGCTCGAAGGGGTCAAAAAGGGTCTCAGAAAAAAATTAATCAAAATGCCGAGCCCGAACAAAATTCCACTTCGCATACATCAGAAAGATACATGTGAATAATGATTCGGTGTGTAAGAAGTTCTAATATTGGTAACTTGCATACAAGAAGGACTTCTAAAGAGTTCAAAAAGGGTCTTAATCAGAATTTTGCGCTCAGAAAGGTTTTGGTTGCAAACTGCTCCATTCTAATGGTACGAAAAAAAAATGCAGAGTAAGAAACTTTCCGATCCAGCACTTTTAGATAAAAAGGCCCCTTAGGCTCAAAGGGCCCACAAGAGTCCATGTACCATTCCATTAGAATGTACGGCCAAACACGGAACACGGAGGTGGCGGATGAGAGGAGAAGTAACACGGAGCAGAGCATTTCATCAATTGAACAAAATTGATAATAACAGTAACACTTCAATGGATTCGACCCATCATCAATTAGAGGTATAAGGCCATATATTTCTTATTTCTCTCTCTCTCTCTCTCTCTGACATGGTGTAAGAGGTACCTGTGTTTCCTGCTTGTTTGACACACACACACATGCTTGTTTGAAGTTTACAATCCAAAATAGCAATGTTAATGCGAATCTAATTATTGTCATTTTCTAATTTTATTGTCATTTTATGTAATGCATGAGAGAGTTTTGAGGTCAACCAATGCCTTATTACCAATGGCATTGGCTAGCAACCAATGCCTAACTACATTAACACGTACAGTGCATGTTTTCAGACACGCCTGCTTCGGAGATATCCAATTTTTCCAAATACTCTGGACTCACCCACGAACCACACATTACTGAACCACCCGTGACGCAACCACCAGCTACGCAAACACGTGTTATGGAATCACCCATAATGAAACCACCAGCAAAAGAGGCACTACCTACTACTATTGTCAAAACAAGAGACTGCATCATTCATGCGTGTGCATCCGAAATCTAAAATCTAAAATCATTCACAGACGACAACTGGTTGAATATTCTCGGTGCTTCCAAATCGAGAAAATTGCTCAAAAACTTCGATACATTGAAATATCGTACCATCATTGCAGCTTTACCAGATTAACAGCATGTCATAACATAATATAACTAGTACGGCACTCAGTAGAGCACATACCTCTGCCAGACTCTTCAGTTTGTTTAATATCCACTGATAGGCCGGATCTGGATTCGGACCTGAACCAAAATCTAATGGGCTTGAACTTGTCACCTAACCAACTCATCCAACAAGTTTCATCCAAATCCGTCCATAACCTTTTTTAATATCATGTTATATATCATTTTTCGAGTTTGTAGACAGTTTGAGGAGTTTGTAGACAGTGTGGTGAGTGTGACTAGAGTGAGTGATAGGTTGATGATTGTGAAAATGATGATTGGAAAGCTCTTGGTGAACGTCATCTCGGGATATGCTCCGCATGTTGGTCGGAGCGATGAAGAGAAGGACAAGTTCTGGTGTGCGATAGAGAAGTTGATGGAAAACGTGAAAGATGAGGAAGTTGTTGTGGTAGGAGGAGACCTAAATGGACATGTGGGAAGGAGTATGGACGGTTTTGAGGGAGTTCATGGGGGTTACGGATATGGTGTGAGAAATGGAGAAGGTGAAAGGATTTTGGAGTTTGCTGATGGAGCCGATTTGTTGATTTGTAATACTCAGTTCCAGAAAGAGGATAATAAGCTGGTTACATACACGTCATGTGGGTCGACGACAACCGTTGACTACCTGATGGTGCGTAGGCGAGATAGGGGGCACCTCCGGGACACAAAGGTGATCCCGGGGGAGGAGGCTGTTTCACAGCACCACTTGGTTGTCTGCGACACAAGGGTGACAGGTGCGAGGAGAGCTCGGCGGGTGAAGTACCAACCGAGAATGAAGGTGTGGAGGTTGAAAGAGGTGACAGTAAGGGAGGCATTAAAAGAGTAGAGGATGATGTATAGGCTGAGTAGAGGCTGAGTAGGGCAGAGGCTGATGTGGTTGAGCTTGAAAGTGGTTGGATGTCAATGAAAGATAGTCTGTTGGGAGCCGTTGGTGAGGGATGTGGATGGACAAAAGGACCACCGAGGCACTCGGAAACATGGTGGTGGGATGACGAAGTTGGAAAGATGATTGATGAGAAGAGGAAGAAGTTCAAGGAGTGGCAGAAGGCAAAGGGTATGGGTGCAGAAAAAGCAGAGCATGAAAGTTATAAGGCAGCCAAGAAGGCTGCAAAGAAAGAGGTAGCAAAGGCGCAGGAGGCATGTAGGAAAATGTTCGGAGAACGCTTGGATTCGGAAGAGGGTCAGAGAGCAGTATTCAGGATTGCAAAGAAGATAGCGAAAGAGAGGTGTGATGTGATGGGGGTGAGTTGCTTGAAGGATGAAGTGGGACAAATCGTGTGAGAATGGTGAAGATAACCGAGAAGGAAGTTGAGGAAGCAATAAAAGCAATGAAGAGTAGAAAAGCGGGAGGGCCGACGGGAGTTGTGGGAGATATGTTGAAGGCAGCAGGAAGTTGGGGTGTGAAGAGAATGACAGAGATCTGTAATCTGGTGGTGAAAGAAGGCCGCATTCCAGTGGATTGGGAACTGAGTACCCTCGTCCCTCTATACAAGGGAAAAGGTGACCCTCTGGAGTGTGGCTTGTACCGAGCGATAAAGTTATTGGAGCATGGAATGAAGGTACTGGAAAGGGTGTTGGAGAGGAGGATAAGGAAGAAGGTGAAGATCGACGAAATGCAGTTTGGATTTATGCCAGGAAGAGGAACGACAGACGCGCTCTTTATTGTGAGGCAGTTGCAGGAGAAAGTACATGGAGAAGAGGAAGAAGTTGTTTCTTGGGTTTGTTGATCTGGAGAAAGCATTCGATAGGGTTCCACGCGAAGTATTGACATGGGCATTGAGGAAGTTAGGAGTGGAGGAATGGTTGATCAGAGTGGTGATAGCAATGTACAAAAGAGCACGCACAGCTGTAAGAACGAAGGACCGGAACAGTGGTGAGTTTGAGGTGAAGGTAGGAGTGCATCAGGGGTCGGTCTTAAGTCCACTACTATTTGTAGCTGTGATGGAGGTGCTGGCTCAGAATGTAAAGGAGGGTTTACCGTGGGAGTTGTTGTATGTAGATGATCTGGTGTTGATTGCGGAAAGTATGGATGGACTGAAGGAAAAGATGAACAAGTGGAAGGAATGTATGGAGACAAAAGGTCTGAAGGTGAATATCGGAAAGACGAAGGTGATGGCAAGTGGTAAAGCATGTGGTGAGGTGGAAAGTACTGGGAAGTGGCCATGTGCTGTGTGCAGGAAGGGTGTCGGAGTGAACTCCATTCAATGCACAATGTGCGCTGAGTGGGTTCATCAAAAATGTAGTGGTCTGAGAGGGTCATTAACCAGTGTGGCAGCTACATTCAAATGTAAGGTGTGCACAGAGGGAGCTGCAGATGCAGGAAATGTTGAGTTGGATGTTGGAGACGGCGTCAAGCTGGAAGGTGTGAAAACATTTTGCTACCTCGGAGACATGCTGAAATGGAGAAGGTGGATCAGACTCGGCAACGGTTGCTGGAGTGAGATGTGCATGGAAGAAATTTCTGGAACTGAGTGGCGTGCTGATGAGGAGGGGAGTGTCGTTGAAGCTGAAGGGAAAGGTGTATGCTGCATGTGTGAGAAGTGTTATGATTTTTGGGAGTGAGACATGGGTAATGAACGTAGAGCAGCAACGAAGGCTGGAAAGGGTGGAAATGCGAATGGTTCGGTGGAAATGCGAATGGTTCGGTGGATGTGCAGAGTATCATTGAGAGAGAGGAAGACAAATGATGAATTGCGAAAGATGATGGGAATAGAGCCTGTGATTGATGCTGTGAAGAGGAACAGGTTGAGATGGTTTGGTCATGTGTTGAGGAAGGATGAAAGTGACTGGTTGAGAAGAATTATGGAAATTAATGTAGAAGGAAGTAGAGGACGGGGAAGACCGAGAAAGACTTGGCTAAAGATGGTGGAAGAAGAAATGCGGGCAAGGGTGTTAACAAGGGCAGATGCAGAAAATAAGGCAAAATGGAGAAGATTGTCATGGGGACCGCAAGGCTAACCCCCGCTCTGGCAGGGAAAATGGCTTTAAAATGCATGTTGTTGTTGTTGTATATCACTTTTCACCCGATCTTTCAATGGTGAAGAATCACTTAAAAATTAAATAACCATCATATCTGAATCCATATTCAGATTTTCACCAAAATCGAAGCGATTCGTCCTTGTCATACACCCAACCTCTTCACCAAGTTTCGTCCAAATCAATCCATAACTTTTTGAGATATCCTGCTATATATCGTTTTTGGCCATATCGTTTATATGGTGAGGAATGATTTTTAAAAACTGTAGTAGTGGGATCCTAATCCGGATCTTCACCAACATCTAATCATGTCGTACTTGTCACATATGCGATCTCTCCACCAAATTTCGTCCGAATCCGTCCACAAATTTTTTGAGATATCTTGTTCACAGACAGACAGACAGACAAACAGACAGACACCAAAATGTCTGACCCAGGTCAAAAGCGACCCAGAAAACATAGGATTAGCATATTTAATTAAGTTTCTAGGTTGACTAGAAGCCGAGATAGCGCAAAATATGTATTTTATGGTGGCCATTTTGAAAATCCAAAATGGCGGCCATGCAGGTGTCTGTGCAAATGCCAACATTAATTTTCGGATTTTCCATGCTCTGATGATTCCAAAAATGTACAGGTTTGCTAATCTCCCAGAATTTTGAACGAAATTATATTTGTTAACCTAGTGAACCTGACTAAATCGTGGCTGCAACGAAAAAGGTGGATTTGGAGTTTCTCCTGGCAAAGTAGAATGATAATTTATTCCATTAAAGCGCGGCGTTACGCGCGCTGCTTGCGAGCAAGGAGGAAGCGGACAAGCGGTAACTTAAAAGCGTCTTTATTTGAGGAGCTCACTGTAACACTAGCACGCTCCGGGCTGCGCGCCCCGTGTATATCCTCAGGCCACGCCTACCCCTCGGGCGTGGCCGCCGCCCACTTGGTGCGCGGAATGATGTCACCACGCCAGTGGGCTTTCGTGTCCGCCACACGAATTCGTGTCCGCCAATTCTTCCCCAAGAATTCCCGCGCACCTGGAGGGCCAGTTTGCGGGGCAAACGGATGACCCGGCCGAAGCGCCCCCTGGCGATCGGCGGCGTCCGGGGTGCAGGGATGCCAGGTGGGATGCCCCTGGCTGCCCCTGGGATGGGTGCAGGACCGGGGGGCGGCGTGGCAGCGTGGCTGGGCGGTGCCGGGGGTCCGCCCACAGGGGGGCGGCCCCGACGCGGGGGTCGGGCCACTGGCGGTGGATGGTCCACGTCGAGGTGGGCCGGCTTGAGGCGGTCTACAGAAACGCGGTCAGGAGTACCGCCAATGTCCAGGGTGAAGTGCTTCGCCCGGTCTCCAGCACGCGGAAAGGCCCGTCGTACGGGGGCCGCAGTGGTGTCCGGTGGGCATCGTGGCGGACGAAGACGTACTCCGCCGTGCGAAGCTCCGGGGCGACGTGCGTCGGTGGGTGCCCGTGGCATGCCGTTGGCACCGGGGCGAACCTCTGGGCGGTCTCTTGCAGAGCGGAGCGCTGCTGTGCCGCGGACCATGGTGCCGTGGAGTCGGGGAGGAACTCGCCCGGCACCCGCAGCGGTTGCCCGAAGACCAACTCCGCCGTGGATGCGCGCAGGTCCTCCTTGGGCGCCGTCCGGAGGCCCAGCAGGACCCAGGGGAGCCTGTCAACCCAGCCGCCGTCACGGAGGGTGGCCCGGAGCGCGGCCTTCAATGAGCGGTGAAATCGCTCACACAGGCCGTTAGCCTGGGGGTGGTAGGCCGTGGTTCGGTGCAGCCGGACCCCGAGCCCCTGCGCGACCACCCCCCAGAGCTCCGAGGTGAACTGGGGGCCGCGGTCGGACGAGATGTCTGAGGGGGCGCCGAACCGGGCGACCCAGGTGGCGATGAAAGCCTGCGCGACGTCCGCCGCCGTCGTCGACGCCAAGGGCACGGCCTCCGGCCAACGGGTGGTGCGGTCCACCATGGTGAGGACGTGGGTGAAACCCCGCGAGGGGGGCAGAGGTCCCACCAGGTCCACGTGGACGTAGTCAAACCGGCGTTCTGGCACCGTGAACAGGGCCAACGGGGCCTGGGTGTGCCGGTGCACCTTGGCGCGCTGGCACGCGAGGCACGTCCTGGCCCAGCCGCAGACGGCCTTCCGGAGGCCATGCCAGACAAACTTGTCGGCGATCAACCTTTGGGAGGCCCTCGCGCCCGGGTGGGACAGGCCGTGGATGGCGTCAAACACCTGGCGCTGCCAGCCCGCGGGCACGAGGGGGCGAGGCCGCCCGAGGGAGACGTCGCACAAGAGGGCCGCGCCCGCGCCGTCGAACGGCACCTCGGTGACGCGGAGGCCTGTGACGGCGGTCCGCAAGGCCTGGACGTCAGGGTCAGCGGCCTGGTCCGCTGCCATCCGGGCATAATCGATGCCGAGGTGGACTGCGTGGGCGACGGCCCGGGAAAGGCAACCCCCCACCGGGTTGTCCTTCCCCGCGACGTGCCGGATGTCGGTCGTGTACTCGGACATGGCCGAGAGGTGACACTGCTGCCGGGCCGACCACGGCGCGGTGACCTTGCCCATCGCGAAGATCAGCGGCTCGTGGTCGACGAAGGCCGTGAACGCACGGCCCTCGAGCAGATGGCGGAAGTGCCTGACCGCCAAGTGAAGCCCGAGCAACTCGCGGTCGAAGATACTGTAACGGCGTTCGGGCGGGCGAAGCTGCCGGCTAAAGAATGCCAGCGGTTGCCAGGCTCCACGCACCCATTGCTCGTGCACCGCGCCCACCGCGTAGTCCGAGGCGTCGGTGGTGAGGGCGATCGGTGCATCGGGCGCCGGGTGCGCGAGCATGGTGGCGTTAGCCAAGGCGAGCTTCGCGCCCGTGAACGCCGTGTCCATCTGCTCGGTCCAGGTAACGTCGCCTTTGCCCGGCTTACCTCGGAGAGCTTCGTGCAGGGGGCGCAGGAGCTGGGCGATACGGGGCAGGAACCGATGGTAAAAGTTCACCATGCCCAGGAACTCCTGCAGCCCTCTGATCGTGCGGGGGCGCAGAAACCCCTTCACCACCTCCACCTTGGCTGGCAGGGGGACGGCTCCGTGCCTGGTGACACGGTGCCCCAGAAAATCGATTACGGCGACGCCGAACCGGCACTTTGCGGGGTTCACAATCAGGCCATGCTGGCCCAGGCGTTCGAAGAGCGTGCGGAGGTGGCGTAGGTGCTCTTCGCGGGACGCGCTGGCGACGAGGATATCGTCCAGGTAGACGTAGACAAAATCCAAGTCGCGCAGGACGCTGTCCATCAGTCGCTGGAACGCCTGAGCCGCATTCTTCAGACCGAAGGGCATCGGCAGGAACTCGAAGAGTCCGAATGGCATGATGACCGCCGTCTTCGGGACGTCCTCCGGCCTGATGGGGACCTGATGGTAGCCGCGTATGAGGTCCACCTTCGAGAAGAAGGACATGCCCGCCAAACGGGCGGAAAAGTCCTGAATGTGGGGGACGGGGTAGCGGTCGCGAGTGGTGGCGTCATTGAGATGGCGATAGTCCCCGCACGGTCGCCATCCCCCGCCGGGCTTCGGCACGATGTGCAGCAGCGACGCCCAAGCACTCTCCGAGCGCCGAACGATGCCGAGTCGCTCCAGGGTAGCGAACTCCGCTTTTGCCACTGCCAGCTTCGTCGGCTCGAGGCGGCGTGCCCGGGCGTAGACCGGTGGCCCGACGGTGGGGATGTGATGGGCCACCCCGTGCTTGACTGCCCCCGCCGAGAAGGTGGGCCGCGTGAGGGCCGGGAAGCCGGCGAGGAGGCGGGTGAATTCGTCCGCTGCCGGAAGCGTACAGATCAACGTGGCCGGAATCGAACCGTTCGGCAAGCCGCTTGGCAAGCCGCTCGGCGAGCCGCTCGTTGAGCTGCTCGACGAGCTGGGCAGCGCACAAGTGAGCGAGCTGAACGTCTCGGCCTGGACAAAACGTCTGCGCTTTACGTCGACCAGGAGCCCATTAGCGCACAGGAAGTCCGCGCCAAGCAGTGCCACGGGCACGTCGGCGGTGACGAACGTCCATCGGAAAACCTGCCCTCCGAACCGCAGAGAGAGGCAGCGTTTTCCGTACGTACGGATGGGCGTCCCGTTCGCGGCAAGCAGCGCGGGGCCCCCGCCCGCGGCGTGCTTGTCTGACGTACCGGCGGGAACGACACTCACCTGCGCTCCCGTGTCGCACAGGTAACGGCGCCCGGATAAGGTGTCCGTTATGAACAGCAGGCTGCTCGAACGGCCGGCGCTCATCGCCACTATTGAGCGCCGGCCCGGGCGTTTCCCGACCTGTTGAAGGAGCATGGCGGATGACACTGCCGTGCCTCGTGGCCGAACTTGGCGTGGAACCAGCACCAGGTGGTGGAGCTGGAGGAGTGCGGCTGGCTCCGCCAGGCCGGTGGAGTTGGCGGTTTTCCCCGTGGTGGCGGTTTTCGCCGCGGTGGTGGGCGGGGCGTGGCGGCGGCCACGAGGTGCGTATCAGCATGCTGCGTATGCTGTGTAAGCTGATGCTGTGGATCAGCATCATCAGCAGCATCAGCCTCGAGGTCCGTGACGGCCGCACCGGCTCTCGCCCGCATGTCCGAAGCCGCGAAATACCTGTCCGCCTCGGCTGCCAATGCTCGGGGTTCCGTTAGCACGGTCCCGGCCAACGCGAGGCGAACCTGCGCTGGAAGTTGGCGACGGAAAAGCACCCGGAATAGAGAACCGGGGGCTTCGTCGCCCAACAGTGACAGCATATGGTCCATTCGGACCGACGGGCGCGTGTCGCCGAGCTCGGGGAGATCCAGGAGGCGGTCGGCCCGTGCGTCGTCCGTGAACCCGAACGTGGCTAGGAGTAGCCGCTTGAGTGCCTCGTACTTGTGGCCGTCCGGTGGGTGGCGAAGGACGGACACAACTCGAGCGGCCGTGCCGGGCCCGAGGGAGGCGACGACGTGGCAGTAGCGCGTGTCGTCGCCGGTGAGGCGCCGACGCTGAAATTGGGCTTCGGCTTGGACGAACCAGACTTCGGCCTGGGCCTCCCAAAATTCGGGAAGTTTAATCGACATTGCGTTGTTGGCCATGGCAATGGCGTCGTGTGTGGAAGGATCGCTCCGGCAGATCCAACGTCGAGGGTCACCAGTAAAGCGCGGCGTTACGCGCGCTACTTGCGAGCAAGGAGGAAGCGGACAAGCGGTAACTTATAAGCGTCTTTATTTGAGTAGCTCACTGTAACACTAGCGCGCTCCAGGCTGCGTGCCCCGTGTATATCCTCAGGCCACGCCTACCCCTCGGGCGTGGCCGCCGCCCACTTGGTGCGCGGAATGATGTCACCACGCCAGTGGGCTTTCGTGTCCGCCACACCATCATCTACTAGACGAGGCCAATGTTTCAGATATGGGTGTTGTAGTACATGAGGCATTTTTGAGAAAAAGTTGGTAAACAGACTTTTAAACTCTTTTAAGGTATGCTGAATCCAAATATGCTGTTTACCAGGCCAGTATTTGACTCATTCACCCTGGAAAATGCAAAACAAAACACATGCGCAAGTCGTGGAAAGAAAATATTCACATGGAGCACAGATCTATGAAACAAAAAACACAGCTTATTATTATTATTATTAATCTTGTTATTAGTACTCTTATTTTTATATTGTCCAATTATATTAATATATTGTTGCGGTTTTGAGTCTGTCAAGTGAGTTTAATAAAGGTTAAAGTCTGTTCCCCATAGTTAGTCACACAAGCAACATGTAGCCTCGCGATAGTATAGTTATGTCTTAGTATTTGTAAGCTTAGTCCTTTTCCTTTGTTAGTTCTGCGTTGAGTAGGAGCCAGGAGAATAGGCCCTACTTCTACCGATCATTCTACATCCATAGGCTCGAACCATTTTGCTAAGCATTGGTTGATTATTGGGCGAGTTAACACGAGGCAGGCCTGGGAAGGTCGGGGCAGAGTTGAGGGTGGAGCGGCAGAAGCGATGACGGTAAACACGAGCCGCCAATGAGAGCTCGGAGGTGGTGACGGCGGCGTGGCGTCAGAGGGCGTGGTGAGAAGGTTTGAGTGAGCTCCAGAAGGTTCGGGGGGCGTAGCTATAAAACCGGCTGCGCGAAAGCCCTCAACAGGACTTGGATGAAGAGGACTCGCATTGTAAAGGATCGATGCAAAGGACTAGCGCTGGAACACTTAATGAGAAGGACTTGCACGCCAGGACTAGCGCGGGAACATTTAATGAGAAGGACTTGCACGCCAGGATTCGCAGAGGAACGCAGGACTTGCGGCAAAGGATTGGCGAAAGAACTTGATAAGCTGTGAAAGCTGATGAACTTTGACGAACTTGCATGAGAACGCGCGCGCTAACCAGCTCGGAGTGTATAGAAGAAGAGGAGTTGGCCGCTACATATACGCGGGTGCAGCCAGACGCATTTAGAACGAATACAGCGCATTTTCAGACACGCGAGGGAGCAAGGCTGAGTAACCGCCAGCCGCACTAAAGTCCGCCCTCTACCGTTCCGCCCCATCATCTGTTTGTTCGAGAGACGCACTACGAGTCCCTGCCTTCGAATGCCACCATCTTCGTGGGACGTGCCGGGGACCGCGGAGAGCCGAGTGGGGACCATCTCTCGACGCGTTGGGGGAACACCTGCCCATCTGCAATTCCCTGTGTGAGTGTGAGATGGGCCCGTTGTCCAAGGGATAAGTTAAGACTGCTTAAGGATTGCTCTGTGTCTCTTCATCCTTGAACTGTATATACAGTCACGTGAAAAAGTAAGTACACCCCATGTAAAGTTTTGACTTTTTCAACATATTTCAACATACAGCTATTTGGTCTTCATTTCAACAATATTGATAGATAAAGGTGATATAATATAACAAATATCATGAAACATTTACATTTTGTAGTCCATTGTATAATTTAAATAAACATAAATGCAAATTTCGCATGTGGAAAAAGTAAGAACACCCTTGGCTCGAATAGGTGGTATTGCCCCCTTTGGCAGAAACAACCTCAAGTAGGCGTTTCTTATAACTGTCTACCAGTCTCTGACATCGACTGGGAGAAATTTTTGCCCACTCCTCCATGCAGAATTCTTTCAGCTGTGCGATGTTTTATGGGTTTCTTGCATGCACAGCTCATTTCAAATCCCCCCACAACATCTCGATGGGATTTAGATCAGGGCTTTGACTTGGCCATTCCAGAATCCTCCATTTCTTTCTTTTCGGCAATTCCTTGGTGGATGTACTGGTATGTTTAGGGTCATTGTCATGTTGCAAGGTCCACCTTCAGTTGAGCTTCAACTTTCCGACAGATGGCCTCACATTATCCTCAAGCACTCTCTGGTACAATGAAGAATTCATTGTGGATTCTATGATGGTGAGCTGCCCAGGCCCTGATGCAGAAAAGCTGCCCCAAACCCTAATATTTCCACCACCATGCTTTGCAGTTGGTATCAGGTTCTTGTGGTCAAATGGTGTCTTTGGTTTTCGCCAAACATGTCTTCTGGTACTGTGGCCAAATAGCTCTACCTTTGACTCATCTGGCCAGAGCGCATTGTTCCAGAAGTGCTGGTCTTTGCCTCAGTGTTCATTGGCAAACTTTAGTCTTGCCCTGATGTTCTTTCTGGACAGCAAAGGTTTCCTCCTGGCACACCTCCCATGTCGATCAAATTTGTGCAGCCTCTTTCTAATGGTAGACTCGTGCACTTTGACATCAACAGTGGCAAGAGCTACCTGTAGGTCCCGTGATGACATTATGGGATTCTTAGAGACTTCTTTTAGCATCTTGCGGTCTGCTCTCAGGCTGAACTTGCTGGGGCGGCCTGGCCTGAACAAGTTGGGAGTTGTTTGGAATCTTCTCCACTTGTAAACGATCTTCCGGACAGTCGAATGATTGATTTCAAATTGTTTGGAGATCTTTTTAAATCCCTTCCCAGACTCGTAGGCATCTATAACCTTCTTTCTGAAGGCCTCCGAGAGCTCTTCTGATCTAGGCATGGTGACGCCGCACACTTCAACAACAAAGAGCAAACCAAACGAAATGTCTGAGGTTTAAATAAGACAGGTTCCTCCAAGATCCTCTCTAACGATGTTCTAATCATTTGCACCTGAGCTGGTGCACCTGATTCTAATTTTAGGTATTTGAAGTAATGATAAATGTAGGGGTGTACTTACTTTTTCCACATGCGAAATTTGCATTGATGTTTATTTAAATTATACAATGGACTACAAAATGTAAATGTTTCATGATATTTGTTATATTATATCACCTTTATCTATCAATATTGTTGAAATGAAGATCAAATAGCTTTATGTTGAAATATGTTGAAAACGTCAAAACTTTACATGGGGTGTACTTACTTTTTCACGTGACTGTACATGTGGAAAATAATTAAACTGTTTGTTCTTCCTTTCTTCCTGATTCGATCGTTCCTGTGGTTTCTCCATTTGATTAAGCATGGCACGAATAAGATCGCTCCAATCGGGTTCCACTAAGTAAGACTGCGCGGACCACGTGTACGCAATCCGCTTGGCGTACTCAAACCACATGTGGTTCATGCGAGGCTTGTTTCCTTGCTCCCAGGGCAGCGCGGGGAATTAGGTACGAGCGAGCAGTAGTCCTGAAACCCTACTCCGCGTGTGTCCGAGAGGGACGTAATAAGTTTCGGTTCTGCCAGGCCCAGCAAAGACAAGGGGATTAATCCCCCCTTGGTAAGGGGAAGAAAGCCGCCGTGGAGAACCGTAACAATATATTGCATTTTGGGTCAGAATAGAGTCGTTATTGCAAATGAAAAGGACCAGCAGCTGGTTTGTAGCATATGAAGACTGCATTATATGCCAGCAGGGTAAATCAGACAAACGTTTTGAAGCCACAGAAAAAGGACTATCGTCTCTTCGCGAAGCAACATGGGCACGCCACAAATTAAGAGAAGAAAAGAATCGTGTTGTGATTGATAGAATCACATTCGTGCTAAGTGCTGATTCCTCGCAGGCACTCGTGCGTCATAAATCATGTTATGCTGTGCACACAGACAAAGGAAAAATCAAACGCCTTGAACAATCAACCAGTACTGAGAGTGCTCCATCATCAAGTTTCAAAGGTTCAACCACGGCAGAAGCTCACAGTACCGCGACAAATGTACACAGTCGCATGAAGGCCATGAACTGGAAAGCATGCTTGTTCTGTCAAGACTCTGATTCGAAAGTGAAACTTTCTTCAGTAGCAACATTGAAAATGAGCAAGGAGATATTCGATTCTTCAAACTATGACCAGCAGCTTCGTGTCCGTCTTGCTAGGGTACATGATCTAATAGCTGCTGAAGGGAGGTATCACCCAAATTGTTACAAGCAGTTCTTGCGAACCACAATTAAAACGAAGGAAGAAGCACAGAACACTGACCTGCCAATGATTTGGCTGACCAAGGAGTTGAAATATGCTGCCAGTCAAGGCCACGTACTAAAACTATCAGAAAGTGTGGAATCGCTACTGTGAACTTGCCATTTAAGCTGGAGTGAATGTTCCACAATCTTTTGTCAGCCGTCGAATTACATTTAGAGAACAGATTTCCACACACAGAGATGTATACGACTTCATCATACTACGTGACCAAGCTCCAGGTGATATAAAAACGGTCTTGGTACCGAACAAATTTCCCCATGTATCGACAGACACGTGAAAAAGTAAGTACACCCCGTGTAAAGTTTTGATTTTTTCAACATATTTCAACATACAGCTATTTGATCTTCATTTTAACAATATTCATAGATAAAGATGATATAATACAACAAATATCATGAAACATTTACATTTTGTAATCCATTGTATAATTTAAATAAACATAAATGCAAATTTCGCATGTGGAAAAAGTAAGAACACCCTTGGCTCGAATAGGTGGTATTGCCCCCTTTGGCAGAAACAACCTCAAGTAGGCGTTTCTTATAACTGTCTACCAGTCTCTGACATCGACTGGGAGAAATTTTTGCCCACTCCTCCATGCAGAATTCTTTCAGCTGTGCGATGTTTTATGGGTTTCTTGCATGCACAGCTCATTTCAAATCCCCCCACAACATCTCGATGGGATTTAGATCAGGGCTTTGACTTGGCCATTCCAGAATCCTCCATTTCTTTCTTTTCGGCAATTCCTTGGTGGATGTACTGGTATGTTTAGGGTCATTGTCATGTTGCAAGGTCCACCTTCAGTTGAGCTTCAACTTTCCGACAGATGGCCTCACATTATCCTCAAGCACTCTCTGGTAGAATGAAGAATTCATTGTGGATTCTATGATGGTGAGCTGCCCAGGCCCTGATGCAGAAAAGCTGCCCCAAACCCTAATATTTCCACCACCATGCTTTGCAGTTGGTATCAGGTTCTTGTGGTCAAATGGTGTCTTTGGTTTTCGCCAAACATGTCTTCTGGTACTGTGGCCAAATAGCTCTACCTTTGACTCATCTGGCCAGAGCGCATTGTTCCAGAAGTGCTGGTCTTTGCCTCAGTGTTCATTGGCAAACTTTAGTCTTGCCCTGATGTTCTTTCTGGACAGCAAAGGTTTCCTCCTGGCACACCTCCCATGTCGATCAAATTTGTGCAGCCTCTTTCTAATGGTAGACTCGTGCACTTTGACATCAACAGTGGCAAGAGCTACCTGTAGGTCCCGTGATGACATTATGGGATTCTTAGAGACTTCTTTTAGCATCTTGCGGTCTGCTCTCAGGCTGAACTTGCTGGGGCGGCCTGGCCTGAACAAGTTGGGAGTTGTTTGGAATCTTCTCCACTTGTAAACGATCTTCCGGACAGTCGAATGATTGATTTCAAATTGTTTGGAGATCTTTTTAAATCCCTTCCCAGACTCGTAGGCATCTATAACCTTCTTTCTGAAGGCCTCCGAGAGCTCTTCTGATCTAGGCATGGTGACGCCGCACACTTCAACAACAAAGAGCAAACCAAACGAAATGTCTGAGGTTTAAATAAGACAGGTTCCTCCAAGATCCTCTCTAACGATGTTCTAATCATTTGCACCTGAGCTGGTGCACCTGATTCTAATTTTAGGTATTTGAAGTAATGATAAATGTAGGGGTGTACTTACTTTTTCCACATGCGAAATTTGCATTGATGTTTATTTAAATTATACAATGGACTACAAAATGTAAATGTTTCATGATATTTGTTATATTATATCACCTTTATCTATCAATATTGTTGAAATGAAGATCAAATAGCTTTATGTTGAAATATGTTGAAAACGTCAAAACTTTACATGGGGTGTACTTACTTTTTCACGTGACTGTACATGTGGAAAATAATTAAACTGTTTGTTCTTCCTTTCTTCCTGATTCGATCGTTCCTGTGGTTTCTCCATTTGATTAAGCATGGCACGAATAAGATCGCTCCAATCGGGTTCCACTAAGTAAGACTGCGCGGACCACGTGTACGCAATCCGCTCGGCATACTCAAACCACATGTGGTTCATGCGAGGCTTGTTTCCTCGCTCCCAGGGCAGCGCGGGGAATTAGGTACGAGCGAGCAGTAGTCCCGAAACCCTACTCCGCGTGTGTCCGAGAGGGACGTAATAAGTTTCGGTTCTGCCAGGCCCAGCAAAGACAAGGGGATTAATCCCCCCTTGGTAAGGGGAAGAAAGCCGCCGTGGAGAACCGTAACAATATATTGCATTTTGGGTCAGAATAGAGTCGTTATTGCAAATGAAAAGGACCAGCAGCTGATTTGTAGCATATGAAGACTGCATTATATGCCAGCAGGGTAAATCAGACAAACTTTTTGAAGCCACAGAAAAAGGACTATCGTCTCTTCGCGAAGCAACATGGGCACGCCACAAATTAAGAGAAGAAAAGAATCGTGTTGTGATTGATAGAATCACATTCGTGCTAAGTGCTGATTCCTCGCAGGCACTCGTGCGTCATAAATCATGTTATGCTGTGCACACAGACAAAGGAAAAATCAAACGCCTTGAACAATCAACCAGTACTGAGAGTGCTCCATCATCAAGTTTCAAAGGTTCAACCACGGCAGAAGCTCACAGTACCGCGACAAATGTACACAGTCGCATGAAGGCCATGAACTGGAAAGCATGCTTGTTCTGTCAAGACTCTGATTCGAAAGTGAAACTTTCTTCAGTAGCAACATTGAAAATGAGCAAGGAGATATTCGATTCTTCAAACTATGACCAGCAGCTTCGTGTCCGTCTTGCTAGGGTACATGATCTAATAGCTGCTGAAGGGAGGTATCACCCAAATTGTTACAAGCAGTTCTTGCGAACCACAATTAAAACGAAGGAAGAAGCACAGAACACTGACCTGCCAATGATTTGGCTGACCAAGGAGTTGAAATATGCTGCCAGTCAAGGCCACGTACTAAAACTATCAGAAAGTGTGGAATCGCTACTGTGAACTTGCCATTTAAGCTGGAGTGAATGTTCCACAATCTTTTGTCAGCCGTCGAATTACATTTAGAGAACAGATTTCC
Source organism: Myxine glutinosa (assembly GCF_964187855.1). Classification (NCBI taxonomy): domain Eukaryota; kingdom Metazoa; phylum Chordata; class Myxini; order Myxiniformes; family Myxinidae; genus Myxine; species Myxine glutinosa. The sequence goes on from NC_136261.1 coordinate 294,945,098, forward strand.
ACACACAGAGATGTATACGACTTCATCATACTACGTGACCAAGCTCCAGGTGATATAAAAACGGTCTTGGTACCGAACAAATTTCCCCATGTATCGACAGACACATGAAAAAGTAAGTACACCCCGTGTAAAGTTTTGATTTTTTCAACATATTTCAACATACAGCTATTTGATCTTCATTTTAACAATATTCATAGATAAAGATGATATAATACAACAAATATCATGAAACATTTACATTTTGTAATCCATTGTATAATTTAAATAAACATAAATGCAAATTTCGCATGTGGAAAAAGTAAGTACACCCTTGGCTCCAATAGGTGGTATTGCCCCCTTTGGCAGAAACAACCTCAAGTAGGCATTTCTTATAACTGTCTACCAGTCTCTGACATCGACTGGGAGAAATTTTTGCCCACTCCTCCATGCAGAATTCTTTCAGCTGTGCGATGTTTGAGGGGTTTCTTGCATGCACAGCTCGTTTCAAATCCCCCCACAACATCTCGATGGGATTTAGATCCGGGCTTTGACTTGGCCATTCCAGAACCCTCCATTTCTTTCTTTTCAGCCATTCCTTGGTGGGTTTACTGGTATGTTTAGGGTCATTGTCATGTTGCAAGGTCCACCTTCGGTTGAGCTTCAACTTTCCGACAGATGGCCTCACATTATCCTCAAGCACCCTCTGGTACAATGAAGAATTCATAATGGATTATATTATGGTGAGCTGCCCAGGCCCTGATGCAGCAAAGCTTCCCCAAACCATAATATTTCCACCACCATGCTTTACAGTTGGTATCAGGTTATTGTGGTCAAATGCTGTCTTTGGTTTTCGCCAAACATGTCTTCTGGTACTGTGGCCAAATAGCTCTACCTTTGACTCATCTGTCCAGAGCACATTGTTCCAGAAGTGCTGGTGTTTGCCTAGGTGTTCATTGGCAAACTTTAGTCTTGCCCTGATGTTCTTTCTGGACAGCAAAGGTTTCCTCCTGGCACACCTCCCATGTAGATCAAATTTGTGCAGCCTCTTTCTAATGGTAGACTCGTGCACTTTGACATCAACAGTGGCAAGAGCTACCTGTAGGTCCCATGATGACATTCTGGGGTTCTTAGAGACTTCTTTCAGCATCTTGCTGTCTGCTCTCGGGCAGAACTTGCTGGGGCGGCCTGGCCTGAACAAGTTGGCAGTTGTTTGGAATCTTCTCCACTTGTAGATGATCTTCCGGACAGTCGAATGATTGATTTCAAATTGTTTGGAGATCTTTTTAAATCCCTTCCCAGACTCGTAGGCATCTATAACCTTCTTTCTGAAGGCCTCAGAGAGCTCTTTTGATCTAGGCATGGTGACGCCGCACACTTCAACAACAAAGAGCAAACCAAACGAAATGTCTGAGGTTTAAATAAGCCAGGTTCCTCCAAGATCCTCTCTAATGATGTTCTAATCATTTGCACCTGAGCTGGTGCACCTGATTCTAATTTTAGGTGTTTGAAGTAGTGATAAATGTAGGAGTGTACTTACTTTTTCCACATGCGAAATTTGCATTTATGGTTATTTAAATTATACAATGGACTACAAAATCTAAATGTTTCATGATATTTGTTATATTATATCACCTTTATCTATCAATATTGTTGAAATGAAGATCAAATAGCTGTATGTTGAAATAAGTTGAAAAAATCAAAACTTTACATGGGGTGTACTTACTTTTTCACATGACTGTATGTCCAAAATGACAAGTCAGAATGCCAAGGAAATAATCTCTCCAGTTCCACATTTTAAGGCAAACTATGAGGAGTTATTGTCGATGGTTCACATAGCACTGAAATTACGATCTGATATACTTAGTCAATCACCTCATAAAGGTCTGACTGTCCACGATGAAGATACAATATCATATGTACCGGAGAGCCTGTACATGTTCATACGTCCTCTTATTGGTGGACAAGAAGTTTTTGAAAACATGTCCTTGTCAGGTGCAGATAATGGTGATGAACTATCACAAGAAGAAGAGTACACTGAAACGCCCAACGAAAGTACTGAAGATTGATTCTGAAGTACAGTCTCACCTTCTTAGTGTGTGTCAAGATTTAGTGTATATCACATCTGGAGGCAAGAAGTGGACCCCAAAACATATTGGCCTTGCTAGCACTTTACACCAGGCAACACGCTCGTAGCAACTGGTGCAGTTATTTCATAAGGTGGGGGCATACATCAAGTTATAGAGACGTCTTGCGGATAGACACTTCTTTAGCCGAAGTTACACTGAGAAGCATGGATGATGTTATACCTGCAAACCTAGTTCCAGGTAGATTTGTACATTTTACAGCAGACAACATTGACATCAATGATGGTTCTCTGGATGGCAAGAACACATTTCATGCCACAGTTTGCAGTCTGGCAGAGAGGACCATCAGCATCCCTTCTGCTGGAAGATATTGAACCAACAAGGAATGCCAAACTGGATGTTCCTCAAGTTATGGAAGCATTGGTTCCTGTTCATATTGTTCTGGGCAAAACAGAACCAGAATATGAAGAAATCATACCTGACTGGTTCTCTGCACCAATTGAACCATGTCCTGCTGCCATAAAAGCACAAGCGTTAGACACAGCTTTTGTACTTCAACGTCAAAATGAGGAACCAAAACCTACATGGACAAGCTTCAATGAGAATTACAGTGAGAATGCCGCAGAGAAATCGACTGCAGGTTACATGCCAATTGTACAATCCCCAACACATGAAATGAACACCATGAACACAGTTGTTAGACACATCATTCATGTGGCGAATTCCCTACAACAGAAAGAAGCATGTTGTTTTAATGGTTGACCAAGCGATATTCCCTCTGCTTATGGAGCTGAAATGGAATGTTCCTGATTACAAAGACATTCTGATTCCAAGGTTAGGTGGACTTCACATGACAAGGAATTCCCTCAAAGTTATTGGACACACATATGCAAGACAGTGGCTTTTTGGAAGTTTGGACAGAAAGTGGAATCTTGGGCCCAAACTCTGCAGATGCAGTCATGGCTGGAAAGCAATATTCCAAGGGAGTTAGAGCACACAAGCTTACCATCCAGGCATTGTGGCAAATACTGCTACCACAGCTCTGCTTATGCACAATCATGATGTGAAAGACTATCTGCAGACCTTGGCAACTCCTCAGATACACATGACCTCGACGAGCTTGTAAAGGTCTTGTCCATTGACTGATTCCGTGACTTGATGACAGCCTTTGTAGACAAGGAAGATCCAAATTTCCAGTTCTGGTGGCATTACATGGATATGGTTACTGTTCTTCTCCTCTTCATTAGAGCTCAGAGAGAGGGCCTGTGGGAACTGCATCTCTGCTTTTTGGAAAATGCTTCCATTTTTTCACCGATATGACCACAACAACTATGCGAGATGGGGCAGCATATACCTGACAGAAATTAACCTACTTCCTCAAGAAGTTCTTGATGAATTTCGCCATGGAAATTTTGTTGTTAAATGATCATCTCATCGATTCAGCCAAGTTGATCCTGATCACAGTCAGGAATGGTTGAACAGCACTGGAAAGAAAAGAGGAGGGATCATAGGTATCCCAAAAACTACATCAGCATTAAGTCACTGGGCTTTGTCCTATAACCTGAGGGTTCGTATTGCTGCCCAAACATATCACCTGTTTGGACTTGGATTGGATGAACAAGTAACTCGGAATGAATCCATTCTTTCACGCAAAAGAAAAGCCAGCAACGACGAAGGCAAACTACTCACATGTTTTCATCGAGTTGTTAGCTGAACACTGAATGTTTTCAGTGCAAATCCTACACTAGATGTTCTCCACAACATAGCAACAAGAGACCTGGCAACAGAACTAATTCAGGACAGTCTCCTTCAAGCTGAGAAACTTAGGAAAAAAACAGTTTGAAAAGATTGTGGAAGAGAGACGGGTTAAGCGAGAAGGAGTGCCAACAAAGAAGTTCCATGATCCACTGGCGAAAGGCAAGTCTCTGACATTTTCGTTACTCTATGCAGTCCAGAATGAACAAGTGAAAAATAAAACCATAAAAACAGATAAAAAATATTCTTCAGCACCTCATAATTGCCTATGAATCAGGGCGACATGTAAACCTTCAACGAGTCTTGCAGCATGAATTAATGCCTGTTCCCATGGCTCTGGTGGAACTGAACCACTTTTTGCGCAGGGGTGACAAATCACAATTAAGTGCAGTGCTTACATCTGGAATAACTTTTCCATATGAGGTAGCAATCGAGGAAAATTCCAACCTCATCATTGATGGTCAAGCACTGGTCATGGCACTTGGCAAACCTCAAGGAGCAGCTACATTTGGTGACTTCGCAGATGTCTTTGTGCAATCAGTACTCCAGTCTGGAGCAAACTTCAGGAGAGTTGATGTGATATTTGACAGATATAATGCCAAGGCAATTAAAGGACAGACACGGCAGGCACGTTCCAGAGGTACCCGACCAATCAGGCGCGTTATTGAAGATGGATCAGTCCCCTTGCCAGCCAGCTGGCCTAGTTTCCTTGCACTTGATGAAAACAAAGCGGACCTGTCACGGCTTCCTATCTCTGGAACTACTCAAAGGTTCACCACCTGATAAAACTATTGTTGGCTCTGGTGGCCTTATCAGAGAAGATGAGGTCTCGTCGTCAAAGGACATAGACATATCTCCATTACAGGCATGCCACGAAGAGGCTGACACACGAATAGTTTTGCACCTCGTGAATGTGGAGTCAGACACGTGTGTTGTATCTGTTAGAGACACTGATATACTTGTGCTTCTTGCTGCTCACTTCCACCGAATGCCATGCACCAAACTGTGGATGAAAGCGGGAACATCCAAACATCGCAAATACATTCCAGTGCATACCATGTGTTCCCAACTGCCCTTTAATCAAGAGAACTATGAATTGCTGATTCCCTTTCACACAATAACTGGGTGTGGCAGAGTTTCTCACATAGCAAGTCACAGCAAGAGAACATCATGGGAAGTGCTCAAGAATAATCGTCATCTGCTGGCAAGCTTGGGAAAGCACCCACTCACTGATGACACCATGAAGTCTGCGGAACAATTCATTTGTAAAATGTATTATCTGGACGACATAGTTACCGGTGATGAGGTCCGTGAAAGACTGTTTTGCAAATGTAGATCTCCGAAAGCACTCCCTCCCACATCTGATGCAGTGAGATTTCACATACTAAGGGCTCACTACCAGGCTATGGTATGGAGACAAGCCATGTGTGCCCACCCACACCTGCCTTCACCAGTTGGCCATGGATGGATATTATACAGGATAATAAGCTGATGCCACAACTCATGTCTCTGCCACCAGTACCAGATATTTGTGAAGAGTTCATCTCATGTGGCTGTGCAACGGGGTGCTCAATACAATGATGCAGTTGTTAAAAAAAAAAAGCAACTTGCATTGCACTGGGGCCTGCCAATGTAGTTCAGGAACCGACGGATGTAGAAATCATTAATGTATCCCAACCCAAACCAGCTATGAAGGATAAGAAGATGGAGACTTGAGTTTCCAGTGATTATGGAGCTGGTAGCTTCTGAAAATAAAATATAATAGACCACTTTCACATGGGTGGAGGTTGGGGAAAGTGGTCGGTGGGGTGCACAACGGGTTGGGTCCCCGTCCCTCAACCTTACGCCTTACAACTGAAAACTGAACTTGGTAAACAATTTTTTCGTGTTTGCGAAAGCAAAATTGTGTTGGAAAATCGGTTTATCAACTTTTCCACAAAAATGCCTGCAGTAGTTATTTTCTGAGAAAAGTGGCCTAGTCTATAGAATATAAAACACAATGTGTGTTTGTGTATTTGTGTGTTTGCGTATTTGTGTGTTTGTGTATTTGTGTGTTTGTGTATTTGTGTGTTTGCGTATTTTCGTATTTGCGTGTTTGTGTGTTTGTGTGGTTTTTTTGGGGGGGTTTTTTTGGTATACAAGATCGAGGCTGTAAGAGCTAACATTGATCTCAAAAAGACAAACTGACAGATAAAACATAAAACATGATAAAGGGAGCGGGAGAACAAGATGGATAGCAGGGACATTGGGAGATCTGTGGGAGGGAGAGGGCTTGGGGGGGAAGGGGAGGCATGGGAAGTGGGGTGGGGGTGGGAGAGGTAAAAAAAAAAAAAACACATGGACACACTGCTAAGACTTCCAGGAAAGAAGTCGGTATTTCAAAAAAGTGTATCTGTGGTGAATTAGCGGGGGTAGAAAAGATCAAGGTTTTGGATGGGGGAAGATAAGAGATGGTGGTAGACAGCTGTTTTAAGGACCTGGAGGGAGGAGTGGGATTGAAGGGAGTGAGGGAGTTTGTTCCAGAGGTGGGAGAAAAGAGGAATGAAAGAGTGAAGCTGAATATAGAGTCTTGATTTTGGCAGTTTCACCAGAAGAGGGTTGCTGGCAGATCTTGTGTGACCTGTAGGAATATTTGGGGGACAGAGCACAGAGAGAGGTGGAGGAGCAAGGCCGGAGAGGAGTTGGTAGAAGACAGATAGACTACCAACCTGCCTGCGGTGAGTGAGTGAAAGGCCCTCAGAGTTAGCTTCATTGCGGGAGATTCCAATGATTCTGAAAGCTTTGGTTTAAACAGCGTGAAACCGAGCTAGGTGTGAGGCAGGAGCACCGGCCCAGAGGGGAAAACAGTATTCCATTGAGCTGCGGATGAAAGCATTGTATGTGGTGAGGCCAGAGAGTTGGATAGATCATTGATGAAGACCAGAAAAAGCACAGGGCCCAGAACACTGCCTTGGGGAACTCCAGCCTGAACAGGAAGGGGGAGATGAGAGAAAACCATTCAGGGCTACACGTTGACTACGACCAGATTGAATGTCCGCAAGCCATGCGTGGAGATTTCCATGGATACCATAAGAGGAGAGTTTGGGTGAGCCGAGCGGGGTGCCAGACCGTATTGAAAGCACGTGATATGTCAAGGGAGACAGCTCTGATTTCCTGTTTGGCATTAAGGACCTCCATCCATTGTTGAGACAGCAGAAGCAGCATGTGCAGAGTAGAATGACCTGGTCTGTATCCAAATTGATGATCAGAGATCAAGACATTGGAGAAGAGGAAGGATTTGATATCCGAAGCAATGATGGATTCCATGACCTTGCTGATTATTGGGAGCAGGCTGATTGGTCTGTAGTTGCAAGGCTCTGTTTTTGCACATTTTATGTGTAAAGCGGTAATGTTGGCTGATTTCCAAGCAGATGGCAGATGACCTTGAGCAAAAGAGAGGGTGAAGAGAACAGAGAGAGGGTGAGATAGAGTGGCAGAGCAGGATTTTAGGACCCGTGGGCTGATGCCGTCAGGTCCAGTTGCAGAATCAGAGTCGATGATTGACAGAAACTTCTCCACCTTGTCAGGAGAGAAGGACACAGAGTCCAGGAGCAGCTGGGTACGACTGGGTAAGGTGGGTACAGACAGGGGTGCCGCCAGGGATTTTGGGCCCCATGAAAAGATATCACAATGGGCCCCTATGAAGCACGCGTGCACATTTTTTCCCCGACATTTTTGCCAGGAGGTTGAAACAATGCTTATATTTCTGCATACAGTATGGAATTCACTATTTGATGCCAGACTGATACCCACACAAGCGGTAGCGGACTGGGTCTTAAAACCGGCCCGGGCATCCTTCACCTAGGTCAGCCCATTATTCATTAATATGTTGCTTATCTGAGAAAATAGACAAAATGCTTGAAAAAGAAAACTAAATAAAATCCACTAAAAATTAAATTTATTTTCAGTAACACAAGCACATGTCATGTCCAAGAGAGTAGGTGCCTGCGCAGTTCGCTGCTTCTGGCAGCCACACCATCAATGATATCCTTAGGTTCAAGTTTGGCCAGGATCCCTTTTTCCACAGACATCAACATGAACGCCTCAAGATGTTCTTGTGTCATTGTACTTCGCAGACGGCTTTTGATTCTCTTCAAAGCAGAGAAAGACCGTTCACATGCCACTTGTGACACAGGCAGCGTTAGCAGCAGCTTGAAGGCAAGCCCAATGCTCTTGTAGACATCAGTGAAGAGGTTCAACTTGAAGAGCACCTTGTAGCAGCAGAGAGGACAGGCTTTACATGACTTACATGTACTTGACAGAGTCGTCCTGTCCTGTTCAGACTCACTGTCCACCTGCACTGTATAAGCATCTGCTACTGATTGTTTCAGTGTTGACCATTGTTCTCCAAGGCTTCGCAGTTCTTTTCGTAGTTGTACCACAGTGACACCATCATCAAATCTCAGCAAATGTTTATGCAGCTCTTCCATAGCTCCCGATGGCACTTGATCAAAGTTCCTTGGGTGAAGAAGTGAGAGATCTGCATACAATGTTGATGTTGCTGATCTGTGAAACCGCTGCTCAATGCTGCTCACAATAGTGTCCACTATTCGGTTGTACCAATTTACACAATAGTGTCCAATTTAGCATCGTAAGTCAGTTCGCGACATTGTTATCAATACTAGATCAGTAGTCAGTAGACCTATCTAGACTTACTTGGCCTAGAGGCTCAAAATCCTTTTAACTGTTGACTTGGTAGTTTTTACAATGAAGGAAACATGTATTGGGAGTACATACGACATCACGATTGTGAATGTGACAGCTCTGTGGCATCTTTTGCTTCGCATCGCAGTGATGGTAAGCACCAACATGGCGGCTGCAATATTAAAATCTGACTTAAAACCCCCTCACCTCACAGCCCATAGCCTTGAACCAGACATATTAACACGCTCCTCCCCCTTCATTCCCGTTCTTCATAGCAAAGCGGTAAGAATTGTTGTATCGCCATTATATTTTACGAGCAACGATACCCGCCCTAATGGCAGGGCTTCAATTGGGAGGCGCGATTTATATAAACATCCGTTAAATATCACACGCAAATCATCAAAATCTAAACAGTATTTTTAGAATTTCAATAAAAAAACCACATCACTGTTCATATCGGTAAATATTATTCCATCGTGTTTCAAATCGTGGTTAGTGATATCAACGGTGCGCTTTTCTTTAGGAAAAAAATGGAATGATTTTGTACCTCTTCTTCAGCTTAGCATTTCAGGATAGACATTGCTGATAAAAGTTCCTTTTCTCTCTTTGAAGTTCTTGGCAAACATTTTTATATTGTCACTGTTGCGAACGCGACGCCATGGCATTATTCATTACATTCATTCATTCATTCATTTAATGATCATTAAACATTATTCTTACGCTCATTAAACGTTCATTAAACATTAAACTTTAGGAGTCGCGGAAGGCGAGAGAACGAGGCCATTCGTAGGGTTCGAAGATGGTTTATTGTAACAGCAAGATCCAGCACACTAAACTCGAACGGAAGTCAGCACGCTTATATAAAGCCAAAAGCCCTCTTCGGAGGGCGTGGCTCCGGCAACCGCGCATGCGTCACGTCCGCGCAACCACAAGTCCAACAGGCCCGTGCACGTGTATTATGCTCCAAATAAGGTAATCACATAAGGTAACCGCCACAAAACGTACATTAAACGATTACAAAAATAAAAATCGAAAAACATTAGGAAATTACGTTCACACCGTCACGTCAAACACTACCGTGAACACAAACATCGCCACAAACGTTACGTTACGTAATTCAAACCGTGAACACATCGAATATCGGAGAGGCCATTGCGCAAACGATTTGTTTTCTCTGGTACGTGTTCCTGGGCGGGTACCGTTTCAGATAAACCGGTGAAATGCCTCCCAAACGGAAAGCCTCATTAACGAAAACGTCCAAGGAGGCTGTTGCAAGAAAGAAGGCTCGCCTAGACGAGGACTATCGGAAGCAGGAACAAGGATGTGACACAGCTGCACACCAGTCTCGGAGGCAGTCCGAGGAATACAGATCTGGTGAACAAGATCGTAACACAGCTGCACACCAGTCTCGGAAGCAGTCCAAGAATTACAGATCTGGTGAACAAGATCGTAACACAGCTGCACACCAGTCTCGGAGGCAGTCCGAGGAATACAGATCTGGTGAACAAGATCGTAACACAGCTGCACACCAGTCTCGGAGGCAGTCCAAGAATTACAGATCTGGTGAACAAGATCGTAACACAGCTGCACACCAGTCTCGGAGGCAGTCCAAGAATTACAGATCTGGTGAACAAGATCGTAACACAGCTGCACACCAGTCTCGGAGGCAGTCCAAGAATTACAGATCTGGTGAACAAGATCGTAACACAGCTGCACACCAGTCTCGGAGGCAGTCCAAGAATTACAGATCTGGTGAACAAGATCGTAACACAGCTGCACACCAGTCTCGGAGGCAGTCCGAGGAATACAGATCTGGTGAACAAGGACGTGACACAGCTGCACACCAGTCTCGGAGGCAGTCCGAGGAATACAGATCTGGTGAACAAGATCGTAACACAGCTGCACACCAGTCTCGGAAGCAGTCCAATAATTACAGATCTGGTGAACAAGATCGTAACACAGCTGCACACCAGTCTCGGAGGCAGTCCGAGGAATACAGATCTGGTGAACAAGATCGTAACACAGCTGCACACCAGTCTCGGAGGCAGTCCAAGAATTACAGATCTGGTGAACAAGATCGTAACACAGCTGCACACCAGTCTCGGAGGCAGTCCAAGAATTACAGATCTGGTGAACAAGATCGTAACACAGCTGCACACCAGTCTCGGAGGCAGTCCGAGGAATACAGATCTGGTGAACAAGGACGTGACACAGCTGCACACCAGTCTCGGAGGCAGTCCGAGGAATACAGATCTGGTGAACAAGGACGTAACACAGCTGCACACCAGTCTCGGAGGCAGTCCGAGGAATACAGATCTGGTGAACAAGGACGTGACACAGCTGCACACCAGTCTCGGAGGCAGTCCGAGGAATACAGATCTGGTGAACAAGGACGTGACACAGCTGCACACCAGTCTCGGAGGCAGTCCGAGGATTACAGATCTGGTGAACAAGGACGTAACACAGCTGCACACCAGTCTCGGAGGCAGTCCGAGGAATACAGATCTGTTGAACAAGATCGTAACACAGCTGCACACCAGTCTCGGAGGCAGTCCGAGGAATACAGATCTGGTGAACAAGATCGTAACACAGCTGAACACCAGTCTCGGAGGCAGTCCGAGGAATACAGATCTGGTGAACAAGATCGTAACACAGCTGCACACCAGTCTCGGAGGCAGTCTGAGGAATACAGATCTGGTGAACAAGATCGTGACACAGCTGCACACCAGTCTAGGAGGCAGTCTGCGGAATACAGATCTGGTGAACAAGATCGTAACACAGCTGCACACCAGTCTCGGAGGCAGTCTGAGGAATACAGATCTGGTGAACAAGGACGGGACACAGCTGCACACCAGTCTAGGAGGCAGTCTGCGGAATACAGATCTGGTGAACAAGATCGTAACACAGCTGCACACCAGTCTCGGAGGCAGTCTGAGGAATACAGATCTGGTGAACAAGATCGTAACACAGCTGCACACCAGTCTCGGAGGCAGTCTGAGGAATACAGATCTGGTGAACAAGGACGGGACACAGCTGCACACCAGTCTAGGAGGCAGTCTGCGGAATACAGATCTGGTGAACAAGATCGTAACACAGCTGCACACCAGTCTCGGAGGCAGTCTGAGGAATACAGATCTGGTGAACAAGGACGGGACACAGCTGCACACCAATCTCGGAGGCAGTCCGAGGAATACAGATCTGGTGAACAAGGACGTGACACAGCTGCACACCAGTCTCGGAGGCAGACCCCAAAGACCCCAAAGACACCCCAAATACGCTGAAAGACCCAAAATACCGAAAGGACACACACACACACACACACACACACACACACACACACACACACACACACACACACACACACACACACACACACATACACACACACACACACACACACACACACACACACACACACACACACACTGTGTCTGAACACATGCACAGTGCGTGTTAATGGAGTACATGTAAGGCATTGGTTGACTTCAAAACTCACTCGTGCATTACATAAAATGACAATAATTAGAATGCAGGCCTACACACCTCGTTAAAATCCTGATTAGAAAAATAGGGCCAATGACCCTGGGCTCACCTGGTAGAATCAGGGAACCACTGGCAGGTGTGGATGACGCACAAAATACGTCAAGGAGAAGAAATCCAAAATCCCTCCAAATCTTCCCCATCACCCATCCCTTTCAAATCTCCCCCCTTGCCCCCTCCCTCCTAAACTACTCCCTCACCCCTCCCCGCCAAGACGCCCCCTCGCCCCTCCCCTCCTAGACTCCTGCCTCACCCCTCCCCTCCAAATCTCCCCCATATCCCATCCCTTTCAAATCCCTCCCCTTGTCCCTTCCCTCCCAAACTCCCCCCTCACCCCTCCCCTTCAAATCTCCCCACCCTCATTGCTTCTCAATTTCCCCCCGCTCACTCCCCCTCCTCAAAGCGTCCTCCCCGCTTCTTCCCCCTTCAAACTCTCACCTCCATCTCCCCCAACCTTCTGCCTCGCTCTTCCCCCTCCTCAAATAACACCTCATTGTGGCTCACCCAATCACCATCAAACCTTTTGTCCGCCCCATCCTTCCCTTTCTCCGAGCTATTCTGAAATCTCTGACACACCTTCAACAGCTCTCCCTACCTCTTCCACCTCTTCCACATCTTACCCTACCCCTCCTCCCCCCTGTTCTGTATCTGATGCTCCCCCTTCCTCTTCATTAACGGTATGGACCTCAAACATCCGGGGCCTTCGTTCAAACTTAACTGATCTCTCCATACAGGTTGCTTCTGTCAAACCAGACGTGATCTGCTTAACAGAAACTTTCCTCCTTTATGATGTCTCTGATTCCATAGTATCTCTCCCGGGCTACTCCCTCCTCCGGTATGATAGACCTGAGCCTCGTCCTGGAGGCGGGGTTGCTATCTTTATCAAAAACTCTCTTCCTCACTCGCCCTGCACTGCACTCTCTCCACCTCACCCCCAGGAATACCTCTGGCTACGGCTTCCCCTTCGCTCCCACCTCTTGTTCATATGTGTGTTGTACCGTCCACCAAACAGTGATGACTCCATCTACATCTCGCTGTCTGATGATATGGACCAACTTCTATCTACTCATCCCAACTCTCTCTTCCTCATATGTGGTGATTTCAACTGTCATCATGCCAGTTGGCTGGGTGTGGGTACCTCTCTCACCAGCCATGGCTCCTCAGCAAAGGACTTCTGCGACTCACTGGGACTGACACAATCTGTCAATTTCCCGACCCGGATCTCAGTCAACGGAACATCTTCTCTTCTGGACTTGGTTATGACTAACTTCCCTGAAAATGTCTGCTGCTCTTCTTCTGCTCCGATCGGATCATCTGATCATGTCCTTGTTAAAGTGGACATCTCTCTGACCATCCTCAGGGAGCCTGCTCAGCGTCGACGAGTCTGGCATTTCACTCAGGCCAACTGGCACGGTCTTCAAGCAGCCATCAATCATCTGGACTGGTCTCCCATCTCTACCACCTCTGACATCAACTCATCCTGGGAATTCTTCCAAAGTAAATTGCTCTCTCTCATGCACAGATTTATCCCATCTCGTCTTCAGTTGTCATACCCTTCCTCCCGTCCATGGTACACGGAATCTTGTGGTGAGGCTGTTGCCCAGAAACAACTTGCCTTCGTCTCCTGGAAAGCAAATCCAACGGAAGGAAATCTCATTTCCTTTCACAAAGCCCGAAACAAGTGTGTGTCCACCCTCAGGAGAGCCAGGAAACAATATCTCTCCGTTCTCAAGACCGAACTCTCTTATCTGTCTCCCTCTTCCAAATCCTGGTGGCGTCTGGTCAAATCCGTTTCTGGTGTTTGTTCCCCCTCCATCCCCTCCCTTACCTCAAACGGCTACACAGCTGACTCTGCACGTGAAAAAGCTGAATGCCTCAACTCTGTGTTTGCCTCTAAATCTTGTGTCCCAAACCCATCCCTCTCTGTACCCACCATACCCAGTCGTACCCTGCTGCTCCTGGACTCCGTGTCCTTTCCTCCTGACAAGGTGGAAAAGTTTCTGTCAACCCTCGACTCTGATTCTGCAACTGGACCCGACGGCATCAGCCCACGGGTCCTAAAATCCTGCTCTGCTGCTCTATCTCACCCTCTCTCTGTTCTCTTCACCCTCTCTTTTGCTCAAGGTCAACTGCCATCTGCTTGGAAATCAGCCAACATCACCGCTTTGCACAAAAAAGGTGCAAAAACAGATCCTAGCAACTACAGACCAATCAGCCTTCTCCCAATTATCAGCAAAGTCATGGAATCCATCATTGCTTCTGATATGAAATCTTTCCTCTTCTCCAATGGCTTGATCTCTGATCATCAATTTGGTTTCAGACCAGGTCACTCTACTCTGGACATGCTGCTTCTGCTGTCTCAACAATGGATGGAGGTCCTCAATGCCAAACAGGAAATTAGAGCTGTCTCCCTCGACATATCACGTGCCTTCGACACGGTCTGGCACCCCGCTCTGCTCACCAAACTCTCCTCCTTTGGTATCCATGGAAATCTCCACGCATGGCTGGCGGACTTCCTCTCTAGTCGTCGTCAACGTGTGGCCCTGAATGGGTTTCTCTCATCTCCTCTTCCTGTTCAGGCTGGAGTTCCCCAAGGCAGTGTTCTGGGCCCCGTGCTTTTTCTGGTCTTCATCAATGATCTCTCTGACTCTCTCGAAAATCCTCTCTATCTCTTTGCTGATGACTCCACTCTCTGCCGCTCCATTCCTCTTCCCTCAGATCGGCAGTCTGCTGCCTCCTCACTCTCTGAAGACCTGGACAAAATCACAGACTGGTCAAACAAGTGGAACATGTCTTTCAATCCTGACAAATCTCACACTCTTACTATGTCTCTCCGAAAAGATCGACTGGACAACCCTCCCATCTACTTTCTCAACAATCCTCTCCAAGAAGTTCTGTCGCTCAAGATTTTGGGTCTCACTATCTGCCATGATCTTTCTTGGGAAAACCACATTTCCAAGCTGGCCTCCAAAGCCAGTCGCCGACTGGGCATCCTGCGTCGTGCGAAGTCCTTCCTCGGCACACCTGAGCTCCTCACCACATACAAGGCTTTCATCCGCAGCTCAATGGAATACTGTTCTCCCCTATGGGCCGGTGCTCCTGCCTCACACCTAGCTCGGCTTCACGCTGTTGAAACCAAAGCTTTCAGAATTATTGGAATCTCCCGCGATGAAGCTATCTCTGAGGGCCTTTCACTCACTCACCGCAGGCAGGTAGGTGGTCTTTCTGTCTTCTACCGACTCCTCTCCGGCCTTGCACCCCCAGCTCTCTCTGTGCTCTGTCCCCCAAATATTCCTACAGGTCGCACAAGATCTGCCAGCAACCCTCTGATGGTTAAACTGCCGAAATCTCGGCTCTCCGCTCACCTTCACTCTTTCATTCCTCTTTTCTCCCGCCTCTGGAACAAACTCCCTCACTCCCTTCAATCCCACTCCTCCCTCCAGGTCTTTAAAACAGCTGTTCACCACCATCTCTTATCTTCCCCCATCCAAAACCTTGATCTTTTCTACCCCCGCTAATTCACCCCAGATCCACCTTGTTTGAAATTCCAACTTCTTTCCTGGAAGTCCTGGCAGTGTCCATATGTTTTATACCTCTCCCACTGCCCCCTTCCCACGCCCCCCCCCCCCAAAGCCCTCGCCCTCTCTCAGATCTCTCGATGTCTCCATGTCTCTCGGTCCCTGCTCTCAAATGTTGTGTTTGTGTCCTTCCCCCTCTCTACCCATCTTGTCTACCGCTCCCTATGTTATGTTTTATGTGTCGGTTTGTCTTTCTGTGTGTTCATGGGATTAATGTTCGCTCTTTCACGAGCCTCGATATTGTATACAAAAAAAAAAAAAAAAAAAAAAAAAAAGTAAAAACTTGTGGCCAAGTTTCATCAAAATCGTGTTTTTGGTTCAAGCGATAATGACTGAAGTGCTTACAGAATCACTCACTCGCTGACTTACCTGCGGACACTGTTCGATCGCACAAGCTCACCGGACAGATACAATTTAAAGTCCAAATGAATCCAGGTGAGCTATAAATAATTGTAACAATCGCTGACTTTCGACAGTCATTGATTTTTCTTCTTCTTCTTCCTCTTGTTGCTAATTTGTCAAAAACATACAAACGTCAGTAATCGTACCTGAGGCATGGCGTCGATCAAAGCCGAGCTGACGGCCATCCGTCCTTTGTCGTTCTCGATGACGGTTGTGGGAACCGAAGCGCGCAGTGAAAACGAGGCCCTAGCTGTCGTCATGGTAACCAGCGCGCGGGAAAGTAATGAAATAAATAAGTTCGTACACATTCTGATGAATGTTTATTTCAATCGAGGGAAAGAATAAACATGTGAACATGTCCGTGAAGTTAGCACCCTTTACCCTTTGGCTTTACCCGATTCAAAGGTAGGTTTGAGTAGGGTTTTAAAGACCAATCTTTTAACACGACTGTGTAGCGGTTACCGGAAGCATGACACAATTACCGTGCACCAGCCGATGACGCAACCGGCGAGCGGTCACGTGTCCGGACTCGCCCGGGCGTGTCCAGACTTGCCCTTCTCGGGCGAACACGTGACTTACCGATTTTGCATACCACGCCCCGCCTGAGAGGCGTGGCTTTTGTGTGTTCAGTTTGCGATGTAAATTGCCGCCCGTTCGAGGGGCAGATTCAGTGTGCTTTTGATTTCTTTGGTTTTGAGATAAATAAATAGCTCGGTGAAACTTCGTTCCTGTGTCGTCCATTTTGTCTGGATTTATAGTGCGAGCACAGCTCCCACAATTGGTGACCCCTTTCTACGAACACGGCGATGGAGTCAGCTGTAGCTTTGAAGCTCCCGGGCTTTTGGGAATCTCACGCGGCCGTTTGGTTTGCTCAAGCGGATTCTCAATTCGCCCTGCGGAACATCACGGAGGACACGACGCGCTACCACCATGTGGTCTCTGCGCTCACCGCCTCCTCCGCTGCCCGGGTTCTGAGTTTCCTCCAGCACCCGCCGAACGCCGACAAATATACGGCGCGCTCAAAGGCCTACTCCTCGGTGCGTTTGGACTCACGGAGACCGAAAGCGCACGACAACTACTACACCTCCCGGAGCTGGGTGAGGCCCGTCCATCCGAAAGCATGGACCACATGCTTGCTCTTCTCGGTGACCACAGCCCGGACTTCAAACGGCGTCGGCTCATCAACGCGGAGACCTTCAGCTCGCTCGCTTGCTTATTGAGCGGCTCTGCTCCGACCAAGCTAGCCTGCGCGCTCCCGGCCGCAGACGATTTCACCCGCCTGCTCGCCGAGTTTCCCGCCCTCACGCAGCCGACGTTTTCGGCCGTCACCGTCAAGCATGGCGTCGAACACCACATCCCGACCATAGGTCCACCGGTCTACGCCAGGGCTCGCCGCCTCGACCCGGCCAAACTCGCCGTGGCGAAGGCGGAATTCGACACGCTGGAGCGATTGGGCATTGTGCGGCGCTCGAATAGCGCGTGGGCCTCGCCCCTGCACATCGTGCCCAAACCGGGTGGCGGATGGCGACCATGCGGCGATTACCGCCGCCTCAACAACGCCACCACCCCCGACCGGTACCCCATACCACACATACAGGACTTTTCCGCCCGTTTGGTGGGGCGGGTGATCTTCTCCAAGGTCGACCTTATTTGGGGCTACCACCAGGTACCTGTCCGGCCGGCCGACGTTCCGAAGACGGCTGTAATTACACCTTTTGGCCTCTTCGAGTTCCTCTGAATGCCGTTCGGCCTTAAGAACGTGGCCCAGGCCTTCCAGCGGCTGATGCTGCGCAATCTCACCTTTCTGTTCATCTACCTGGATGACATTCTCATCGCCAGCACTTCCCGGGCGGAGCACCTCGTCCACCTGCGCACGCTTTTCGAGCGCCTCGGCCAACACGGCCTCATCATCAACCCGGCGAAATGCCAGTTTGGCGTAACGGCCGTCGACTTCCTGGGGCACCGCATCACGAAGCGCGGGGCCGTCCCGCTGTCTACCAAGGTGGAGGCAGTCACAAGTTTCCCACGCCCCTGCTCCATCAAGGCCCTACAGGAATTTTTGGGGATGGTACATTTTTACCACCGGTTCGTGCCTCGCGCCACCCAACTCATGCGCCCCCTGTACGAAGCCCTCCGGGGCAAGCCAGCCAAGCACGACGTCGCCTGGACCACAGAGATGGACGCGGCATTCACGGGCGCTAAGCTGGCCCTCGCCAACGCGACCATGCTGGCACACCCGGCGCTCGACGCACCCATCGCCCTCACCATGGACGCTTCTGACCACGTGGTGGGCGCCATGCATGAACAGTGGGTGAACGGGGCTTGGCAACCGCTGGCCTTCTTCAGCCGGCAGCTTCGCCCTAACGAGCACAAATATAGCGCTTTCGACCGCGAGCTCCTCGGTCTTTATCTGGCCGTTCGCCACTTCCGCCATCTTTTGGAGGGCCACCCGTTCACGGCGTTTGTGGACCACAAACCCCTGGTCTTCGCCATGGCCAAAGTTACGGAGCCGTGGTCGGCCCGCCAGCAGCGCCACCTCTCCGCCGTGTCCGAATTTATGACGGACATCCGGCACGTTGCGGGCAAGGACAACGCAGTGGCCGATTGCCTCTCCCGGTCCGGCGCGAACGCCGTCCACCTGGGTGTGGACTTCGCCCACATTGCGGCCGACCAGACCGCCAACCCCACGGTGCAAGCCCTCCGGACAGCGGACACAGGCCTGCGGTTGGCCGACGTCCCCTTCAAGTACACAGGCACAGTTCTCCTGTGCGACGTTTCCCTGGGCCAACCTCGCCCCATCGTGTCCACCGGATGGCAGCGGCGCATTTTTGACGCCCTTCACGGCCTTTCCCACCCGGGCCGGAAGGCATCACAGAAGCTCGTGGCAGCAAAGTTCGTCTGGCATGGGCTCCGCAAGGACGTCCGCGACTGGGCCAATGCCTGTGTCGCCTGCCAGCGCGCGAAGGTCCACCGGCACACCCAGGCCCCGTTGGCACCATTTGACGTGCCCACGCGGCGCTTCGACCACGTCAATGTGGACCTGGTGGGACCCTTTCCCTCCTCGCGGGGTTTCACCCACCTCCTCACGATGGTGGACAGGACCACCAGGTGGCCGGAGGCCGTCCCGCTGGCATCAACAACATCCGCCAACGTGGTGCAGGCCTTCATTGGCACTTGGATTGCCCGTTTCGGCGCACCCTCGGACATCTCCTCCGACAGAGGCCCGCAATTCACCTCCGAGCTTTGGGGCGCGGTCGCACAGGCCTTGGGGGTCAAGCTTCATCGCACCATGGCCTACCACCCCCAAGCCAACGGCTTGTGCGAGCGGTTCCACTTCTCGATGAAGGCCGCCCTCAGAGCCAGCCTCCAGGACGACGGTTGGGCCGACAGGCTCCCGTGGGTCCTATTGGGCCTCCGAACGGCCCCTAAAGAGGACCTCCAGGCTTCCACCGCCGAGCTGGTCTACGGCCAGCCATTGCGCGTGCCGGGCGAATTCATCCCTGACGCCACCGGCCCCTGGTCCGCGGCTCGCCAACACTCGGACCTCCAGGAGGCCGCCAGGAGATTTGCCCCCATGCCCACGTCCCACCACGGCTGCCCCCAACCCCACGTCCCCCCAGCACTTCGCACTGCGGAGTACGTTTTTATCCGGCATGACGCACACCGGGGACCGCTCCGGCCGCCGTACGATGGACCTTTCCGGGTCCTGCAGAGGGACGACAAGTCATTCATCATCGACATCGGCGGCAAGCCGGACCGCATCTCCGTGGACCGCCTCAAGCCGGCCCATTTGGACCTCGACCAACCTCAACGGTTGGCCCTTCCTCCACGACGGGGCCGTCCCCCGTCAACCAAGCCCCCCGCCCGACCATCCACCGCCACGCCGCCTACCACCCCCACACGAATTGCCAGGGGTCGTTTCGGCCGGGTCATCAGGACCCCCCTCAAACTGACTCTCCCGGTGCAGGTTAATTCTGGGGCGGCGCATGTAGCGGTTACCGGAAGCATGACACAATTACCGTGCACCAGCCGATGTCGCAACCGGCGAGCGGTCACGTGTCCGGACTCGCCCGGGCATGTCCAGACTTGCCCTTCTCGGGCGAACACGTGACTTACCGATTTTGCATACCACGCCCTGCCTGAGAGGCATGGCTTTTGTGTGTTCAGTTTGCGATATAAATTGCCGCCCGTTCGAGGGGCAGATTCAGTGTGCTTTTGAGTTCTTTGGTTTTGAGATAAATAAATAGCTCGGTGAAACTTCGTTCCTGTGTCGTCCATTTTGTCTGGCTTTATAGTGCGAGCACAGCTCCCACAACTGTGTGTTCACTATGGACAAGAGACCCAAAAGTCCCCGAGGACCCAAAACACCCCTAAAACCTCTTAATCACCCCAAATAACCAAAGTCGTGATGTGCAACGTCGAGGCTGCACCGTCGAAACGAAACACGTCCCAGAACATAAAGAAATATGGTCACATTTGTGGATGTACGGTATTTTAAAATAACGCTTTTTCGTTTAAGAAGAACCTGAAGTGTGGTGCTGCGCACACAACGTGCTTGCCAAAGAGGTAGGCCACAACGCGTTTGATAAAACCAAAAGAGTCTTTATTACGAAAGCTCGAACTGCAGCACTGAGCGGGCTCGAGCTTAGAGCCTGCATATATGTGCGGAGGCCACGCCTAGTCCCCGGGCGTGGCCGATCGGTCGAAGGGCGGGGCATGTATCATCGGTCCCCGCCTGGGCGCTTGCGCCACCCACTGGTGCGCAGAATTATTACCCCTTGTGCTCGCCACACGCGCACCCCCCCCCCCCCCTAGAATTCCCGCGCACCTGAAGGGTGAGTTTGCGGGGCAGCCGGATGACCCGGCCGAAACACCCCCTGGCGATGGGTGCAGGGTTGGGGGGTAGCGGGGCTGGGGGGTGCTGGGGGTCCGACCGCCGGGGGGCGGCCTCGACGCGGAGGCAGAGCTGCTGGCGGGGTGGCAGGGGGTCCGACCGCTGGGGGGCGGCCCCGACGCGGAGGCAGAGCTGCTGGCGGGGGGTGGTCCGGATCGAGGTGGGCCGGCTTGAGGCGGTCCACGGAAACGCGATCCGGGGCACCGCCGATGTCGACCGTGAAAAATTTGACCCCGGTCTCCAGCACGTGGAAGGGCCCGTCGTACGGGGGCCGTAGCAGTGCCCGGTGGGCGTCGTGCTGGATGAACACGTACTTTGCCGTGCGAAGCTCCGGGGCGACGTGGGAAGGCGGGCAACCGTGGTGTGCCGTCGGCACCGGGGCGAACCTCCGGGCGGTCTCCTGAAGGGCGGAGCGCTGTTGCGCCGCGAACCAAGGAGCCGTGGAGTCGGGGATAAATTCACCCGGTACCTGCAGTGGTTGCCCGAAGACCAGCTCCGCCGAGGACGCGCGCAGGTCGTCCTTGGGCGCCGTCCTGAGGCTCAGCAGGACCCAGGGGAGCGTGTCGACCCAGCCGCCGTCGCGGAGGCTGGCCCGGAGCGCGGCCTTCATGGAGCGATGAAAGCGCTCGCACAGGCCATTGGCCTGGGGGTGTAGGCCGTGGTGTGGTGTAGCTTCACCCCGAGCCCTTGCGCCACCGCGGCCCAGAGCTCCGAGGTGAACTGGGGGCCGCGGTCGGATGAGATGTCCGAGGGGGCACCGAACCAGGCAACCCAAGTGGCGATGAAGACTTGCGCCACATCAGCCGCAGACGTCGCCGCCAATGGGACGGCCTCCGGCCACCGTGTGGTGCGGTCGACCATGGTGAGGAGGTGGGTGAACCCTCGCGAGGGGGGCAGAGGTCCCACCAAGTCGACGTGCACGTGGTTGAACTGCCGCTCGGGCACCGTAAACGGGGCCAACGGTGCCTGGGTGTGGCGGTGGACCTTTGCGCGCTGGCATGCGAGGCACGTCCTGGCCCAGTCACGGACGTCCTTCCTGAGGCCATGCCAGACGAACTTCGCCCCGACGAGTTTCTGGGATGCCCTCGCGCCAGGGTGGGACAGGCCGTGGATGGTGTCGAACACTGGGTGCTGCCAGCCAGCGGGCACGATGGGGCGAGGCCGGCGGAAGGAGACGTCGCATAGGAGGGCCGTGCCCACGGCGTCGAACGGCACCTCGGTGACGCGGAGGCCCGTGACGGCGGTCCGCAAGGCCTGGACGCCGGGGTCGGCGGTCTGGGCCTCCGCCATCCGGGCATAGTCGACCCCGAGGTGGACCGCGTGCACGACGAACCGGGAAAGGCAATCCGCCACCGGGCTGTCCTTACCCGCCACGTGACGGATGTCCGTCGTGTACTCGGACACGGCACAGAGGTGCCGCTGCTGCCGTGCCAACCATGGCTCGGTGACCTTGGCCATCGCGAACACAAGGGGCTTGTGGTCAACGAAGGCCGTGAACGGGCGGCCCTCCAGCAGATGGCGGAAGTGTCGGACTGCCAGGTGGAGCCCGAGCAACTCGCGGTTGAAGGTGCTGTACCGGCGTTCGTGCGGGCGAAGCTGCCGGCTGAAAAACGCCAGCGGTTGCCAAGCACCACGCACCCATTGCTCGTGCACCGTGCCCACCACGTATTCCGACGCGTCGGTGGTGAGGGCGATCGGTGCATCGGGCGCCGGGTGCGCCAGCATGGTGGCGTCGGCCAGAGCCAGCTTTGCGCCCGCGAACGCCGCGGCCATCGGCTCCGACCATGCGATGTCACCTTTGCCCGGCTTGCCCCGATGGGCCTCGTGCAAGGGGCGGAGGAGCTGGGCGACGTGGGGCACGAAGCGGTGGTAAAAGTTTACCATGCCCAGGAACTCCAGGAGCCCCTTGATCGTGCGGGGCCGCGGGAAATCCCTGACCGCCTCCACCTTGGCCGGTAAAGGGACGGCCCCGTGCTCGGTGATGCGGTGCCCCAAGAAGTCGATGGTGGCGACGCCGAAACGGCACTTGGCGGGGTTGATGATTAGGCCATGCTGGCCCAGGCGTTCGAAAAGCGTGCGGAGGTGGAGCAGGTGCTCCTCCCGGGACGCGCTCGCGACTAGGATGTTGTCCAGGTAGACAAACAGGAAAGGTAAGTCACGCAAGATGCTATCCATAAGCCGCTGGAACGCCTGAGCCGCATTCTTCAACCTGAAGGGCATCCTTAGGAATTCGAAGTGGCCGAAAGGGGTGATGACGGCCGTCTTCGGGACGTCGTCCGGTTGGACGGGGACCTGATGGTAGCCCCGGATGAGGTCCACCTTAGAAAACACGGTCGTGTTGGCCAACCGGGCGGAAAAGTCCTGAATGTGTGGGACCGGGTAGCGGTCGGGGGTGGTGGCATCGTTGAGCCGGCGGTAGTCCCCGCACGGCCGCCATCCCCCGCCGGGCTTCGGCACGATGTGCAGCGGCGAAGCCCAAGCGCTGTTGGAGCGCCGTACGATCCCCAGCCGCTCCAGCATGGCGAACCCCGCTTTCGCCACGGCGAGCCTCGTGGGTTCGAGTCGGCATGCCCGGGCATACACCGGCGGCCCGACCGTGGGGATGTGGTGCTCCACCCCGTGTTTAACGGCCACCGCTGAGAAGGTGGGCCGCGTGAGGGCCGGGAAACTGGCGAGGAGGCGGGTAAAGTCGTCCGCTGCCGGAAGCTTGCAAACTAAACTCGCCGGGACGGAACCTTCCAGCAAGCCGCTTGGCAAGCCGCTCGGTTAGCCGCTCAGTGAGCCGCTCAACGAGCCGCTCAGCGAACAAACGAGCGAGCTGAAGGTTTCGGCCTGGATGAGCCGTCTGCGCTTCACGTCGACCAACAGCCCATTCGCGCATAGGAAGTCCGCACCGAGCAGTGCCATTGGCACGCTGGCGGTCACGAATGACCATTGAAAGCGCTGCCCTCCGAACTGCAGTGAGAGGCAACGCTTCCTGAATGTGCGGATGGGTGTACCGTTGGCGGCAAGCAAAGCGGGGTCCCGGCCCGCGGTTTGCTTGTCGGACGTGGAGGCGGGGAGGACGCTTACCTGCGGGGGAGGTTAAAGGGGGGGTTGCTGTTCGGGAAGAAGATGAAGAGGATGTGCCAGAGGAAGATCGAGGAGGGGGGGGGGGTGTTGGGTAATGATCGTCTAACCTTTGAGGGTTGTGCAGCGTCCGGGGAATCGTGGGGTCAAAAAAGCCCCCCCTCTTGGGCTCTTTGAAAAAAACTGGGCTCAAAAAAAGGATTGTCTGGGATGGGGGATGCGGTACAAAGGGATATTTTGCTTCTTGAGTTTGGAATGAGGTATTGGTTAAATTTTTGTACCAGCTAAAGGTTAAGTTTACTTTAAGTTGGGAAATGATTTTGTTCGGTCTGTTTTATGCGGATTTACGGAATTTTTAAATGATTTTTGTGCATTTTCTGCATGTGCAGAATTGTGATAAATTTGTTCTTTTGACGTTTTTTTGCTGGTTTTAATTTTTAATAAAAAAATCGTCGTAGTATCTGTTCTTATCAGTTTAATTGCTGATATGTCCTGCAATGTTGGGCTGGTTTATTATATGGATTTTTGGTATCAGGAGCTGGATTAGGGCCTTGCTGCGTCCGCTCCATGCATATCGACCTGGTATTGCAGTACCTCCCGGAATGTCGCACCCTCTTTTTGGTGGACTTGTGAACGAAGAAAAGATTCTTCTTTAACGAAGAGGTTTGTTAAAATCTTTGGCCCGATTGCAAATTCTTACCATTGAGATATGGGGCTAACACTATATTATAGCATGATATTTCAAAAAGTTGTCGGTGACTTATTACAAAACTTGGTGGATGAGTTGGGTAAGTGACAATAACAAGCTAATTAGATTTTGGTTCAGGTCGGAATCCAGATCCGGCCTATCAGTCGGACACAAAACATAAACTGTTTAGCCTGGTGGAGGTATGGTATGCTCTCTACTGAGTGTTGTTCTAGTTTACAGATGGGTCGATGTAAAGTACACTGCCCCATTGGGTGTTTCTGTGTTACACCACTAGCTAGCGCTTGTCAAGCCAACTGTTACTTATCAACGGTTTCGAATGGAGTGCTTGCACCACTAGGCGAGACCTTTTCCATTAAACTTGGTAACCGAACATACACCCAGTCAAGAATGAGTAGAACACCGACATATCAAGTCGAGCACACCGGGTGGTACACTGGTACGAGTGGTAGTGGGGATGATTATTACCTCCCCCACCAAAGGTGGATGGAGGTTATGTTTTCACCGCTGTCTGTTTGTCTATCCGTTTGTTTGTGAACAAAATATCTCAAAAAGTCTGGACGGATTCGGTCTAAATTTGGCAGAGATATAGCGTATGTGACAAGGACGAAATGATTAGATTTTGTTGAAGATCCGGATCCGGCTACTAGAATTTTAAAAGTGATTCTTCACCATTGAGTGCTATGGCCAACCAGTCGAAGGGAGGTATGCTTTATACTGAGTGCTGTTCTTGTTGAATTTGTAATCGCAAAACGCTGTATGTATTCCGTTCTCTTAGAAATCACCTCGCACGGGTCCCGATTGTAACAAGAATGACCGCAATGTACGTGGTCACTCACTACCCGCGACGAGAAAAATCGACCCCAAATGCACGGATATCACGATGTTGATATGGTGGATCATGGTGGGTGGAGTCAAGCAACAAATGTGGGTGGAGTCAAGCAACAAATGTGGGTGGAGTCAAGCAACAAATGTGGGTGGAGTCAAGCAACAAATGTGGGTGGAGTCCGGCAGCTATCCGACCAATGGGTGCACATTTCAAGGATCTACCTTCAACGTGAAAAACAACAACAACCACCCACGAGCTCTTATATATATATAGACCTGCCACAGGTCGCAGGTAAAAAATGTGTCATCAGGCAGAGGATCCGCAGCTGTTTTTTAGTTTGTCAACGAAAAAAGTAAAATTCCACATGCAAGGAGACCCTGTTAATTATATAATTTAGAGTGGCGTGGTTGGTGGAGAAATATTCGAAAGGTGGAATATGAATATATATATTTTTTATTTTTATAAATTTATTTATTTATATTAAATCACAATGCAATTTGTTGTTAACACTGGTCCGCATTTTCACAACAGTGACCGAGTGACGTTTAATGAGCTCAGCAATGAATACTCACTTCCTGTGAGGGCGGGTATAAAGGAGGAAGAAGAAGCTTAGTCGGAACATCCGGTGTCATGGAGGTTGGTGGTGTTGGAAATGGAATGGCATTCATGGCCGTACCTGATCTGGGGCATGGAGTTATCCCTGGAGGTGCTGAATCTCCAGGAAAAGGCTCGTCACGTGGCGTGCCTAAACTCAGAGAAATCCTGCGGAATTCAAGGAAAGATTCGGAGGTTCGGGTTCGATGCGGTTGTTGCGGTGATAATCGACTGCGATTGTCTGTTTGAGATTGCTAACCTTGGATTGGACAGACAGACGGATTTTGGACACGGTACAACTAACTATTGGGTTTGCGAGAGATGAGTAAGGCTCTTTAAGTTTAACGTCACAAGCTGGTGTAGGCGACAGAGAAGTTCAACATCTATAACTGCTGGTATGATTTTAAATAACTGCGTGCTCCGTGATGCAGTGCCTATCGGCATCGCCAATGCCGTATTTTTTTTTTTTTTTTTTTGTATACAGAATCGAGGCTCGTGAAAGAGCTAACATTTATCACACAAACAAATCAAACAGACAAACAAAAATATATACAAAGAGGGAGCGGTAGACAAGATGCGGAGCGAAGAGGAAGCACACAAACACAACATTTGAGAGCAGGGACATCGGGAGATGTGTGGGAGTGAGAGGAGGCGTGGGAAGGGGTGGGGGGGGGGCGGGGGGGTGGTGGTTGGGAGAAATTTAAAACACAAGGACACCAAGGACTTTCAGGAAAGAAGTTGGTATTTCAAAAAGTGGATTTGGGATGAAATTAGCGGGAGTAGAAAAGATCAAGGATTTGGATGGGGGAAGATAAGAGATGGTGGTGAACAGCTGTTTTGAATACCTGGAGGGAGGAGTGGGATTGAAGAGAGTGAGGGAGTTTGTTCCAGAGGCAGGAGAAAAGAGGAGTGAAGGTGAGCAGAAAGTCTTGATTTTTGCAGTTTAACCATAAGAGGGTTGCAGGCAGATCTTGTGCGACCTGTAGGAATATTAGGGGGAAGAGGGAGGTGGAAGGAAGAAGAATTGAAGGAAGGAAGAAGCAGAAGAAGTATTACTTCCAAAAGACCTCGATCTCTCCTAGGGTCTTAAGTTGAACATCTGTTGTGCCGTTGAATGAACACCAAGCTGGTCGACTCGGCCTGTAATCCTTCCAAGGTCAGCAAAATGAGTATGAGCCAGCTGTTTAGGGGGCACTGTGTCAGCGGCACAGCCACGCCCCAAGAAAATGATGCAGCCAACCATCCACAGACTGCATATGAAAAATAAAACATCTGGAAACCATGATGACTTTGTGTATAAAAAAACGAATTGTTCATCATGATTAAATGTTGGGTTTGTGTTTCCAACTGAACCCCTGGCTCATGATGCAGGCACATCCAGGTCCAGATACCATTTCTGTTCATCCATTGTATTCTAGAGAACGTTCATGTCTGCTGGTGTATTTGGCCTGAATGTGATTAATGTACAAACCTTTGTATAAGCCTTTGGTCACTGTAAAATAAATGAATAAGAACCTTTGTCTTGAGGTTTCTGTAAAGTGGATCTCTGGGTCAGCAGGACCTTTACATTACACTCTTAAAGGCAGAGATGAGACTTGAAGTATTTAATTTGAAGGTATTTGTGTAACAGCTCCCCTTGCTCTCTATGAGCCTTATACCTTGTAAAATGCAAACGAGTAAAGACAACAGTCATGTAATTGATATATGTCAATCGGATGTTGTTTTTCTGTCCTTTGTTACAACCTACTCCATGACTACATCAATCATACATGTTTTATATATATATATATATATATATATACTACTCACAATAAGTTGGGGATATTGGTAGGTTCTTCGGTGTGGTTGATTTTGTGTTAATTATGTTGAAAAAAGTTGTTGGGTCCTAATTCTATGGTTATTAATGAGAGTGAAAAAACACAGCATTCTTGATTTCAATACCCTAACCCTAACCCCCTAAATAAAAAAATTAACTCACTCCCACAATTTTTCTGGTCTTCATCAATGATCTCTCTGACTCTTTTGAAAATCCTCTCTATCTCTTTGCTGATGACTCCACTCTCTGCCGCTCCATTCCTCATCCCTCAGATAGGCAGTCTGCAGCCTCGTCACTCTCTGCAGACCTGGACAAAATCACAGACTGGGCAAACAAGTGGAACATGTCTTTCAATCCTGACAAATCTCACACTCTTACGATGTCTCTCCGAAAAGACCGACTGGACAACCCTCCCATCCACTTTCTGAATAATCCTCTCCAAGAAGTTCTGTCACTCAAGCTTTTAGGTCTCACTATCTGCCATGATCTTTCCTGGGAAAACCACATTTCCAAGCTGGCCTCCAAAGCCAGTCGCCGACTGGGCATCCTCTGTCGTGCGAAGTCCTTCCTTGGCACACCTGAGCTCCTCACCACGTACAAGGCTTTCATCCGCAGCTCAATGGAGTACTGCTCTCCCCTCTGGGCTGGTGCTCCTGCCTCACACCTAGCTCGTCTTCACGCTGTTGAAACCAAAGCGTTCAGAATCATTGGAATCTCCCGCGATGAAGCTATCTCCGAGGGCCTTTCACTTACTCACCGCAGGCAGGTTGGTGGTCTTTTCGTCTTCTACCGACTCCTCTCCGGCCTTGCTCCCCCAGCTCTCTCTGTGCTCTGTCCCCCAAATATTCCTACAGGTCGCACAAGATCTGCCTACAACCCTCTTATGGTTAAACTGCCAAAATCAAGACTCTCTGCTCACCTTCACTCCTTCATTCCTCTTTTCTCCCGCCTCTGGAACAAACTCCCTCACTCTCTTCAATCCCACTCCTCCTTCCAGGTCTTTAGAACAGCTGTTCACCACCATCTCTTATCTTCCCCCATCCAAAACCTTGATCTTTTCTACCTCTGCTAATTTCACCCCAAAACCACTTTTTTGAAATACCAACTTCTTTCCTGGAAGTCCTTGGTGTCCTTGTGTTTTATACTTCTCCCACCCCCCTCCCCCTTCCCACGCCTCCTCTCCCCAAGCCCTCTCCCTCCCACACATCTCCCGATGTCCCTTCTCTCAAATGTTGTGTTTGTGTGCTTCCCCTTCTCTCCCCATCTTGTCTACCGTGCCCTCTTTTTACATATTTTGTTTGTTTGTTTGATTTTTTTTTTTGTGATAAGTGTTAGCTCTTTCACGAGCATCAATTCTGTATACAAAAAAAAAAAAAAAAATCCCTACCTTATTGTGAGTAGTGTATGATTTGTGTCGAGGAAGTATTTATGACAACCGACAGGGTGAGTCATAAATCCCAGGACACATTTTTAGCCGCTTTTACAAGATGTGGTTATACCATCTACCAGGGTGAGCCATAAGCTCCAGGCATAATAACATATTACAGTAATACAACAATTTCAATACCTCCTTAGACATCAAGTGCATCCGTATGATGTCTGCCGTTGTCACAGCACAATAAATTTTTCTCCATGTGGTGTGAAAACCGACACTAAATATCATGTGTTATGGTGCCAAATGCTTCCTGAATGCATTGTTTTAGTTCATCAACAGATGCCATGCCATGTTCTGCAACTTCAGCTTTGACGTACCCCCACAGCATTGTCACAAGTGGTCATGTCAGGACTATGCTGTGGCCACAGGAGTGTTGGCGAAGAGATGCCAATCTAACGGTTGGGAAAATTTGATTCGGGTAATTTTGTACCACACATGCATGATGCGCAGGTGCTCCATCCTGCTGGAAATAACACTCATGGGCTAGTCCACAGCATTCAAGTTCAGGTGTGGGATAATTCTCCAACATATGCAGATATGACTGCTGGTTGACCGACACATCAAAGAAAAGTATGGACCAATGAGGTGGTGAGCCAATAACGCCGCCCAAACCATAACACGTGGTGGATGGTCTTGTACTTCTTCAACATACTGTGGATTAGCATCACTCCAAAAGTAAACATTGCATGGATATGAACTGAGGTGAACAGCACACTCATCACTGAACATAACCTTTGATTTCTTTTCGGAATTGTATCGAAGTGCTGTAGCAGTCGACAAGCTGTCAACCTGTTTTCATGATCTGCATCTGACAATTCACAAATCACAGTTGGTTTACATGGTTTCATGTGAAGGTCTTATTTCATTGTGCGACGTAACGATGAATACGAAACACCCAACTCTGCAGAACGTTTCTGTAATGATTTTTTTTGGAGATCTGAGAATGGATGTTTTAATATTTTGAATTCCCAAATCACAAATTTTTGGTCGTCCACAGTGCTTGCTGTCAACTTCCAGTCTGAAATTCCTCATTTCCCAAAGATAAAGATTTGATTTTGATGGTGCTGGCTTTCCAAAATGCTCCTCAAAGTCTTCTTGTGCCCGTTTCATTGTCTTGTTTGTGTTTCTCCTCTCGTATTACCACACCACTGCTACCAGCCTTTCTTCCACTGTAAATGGACTGGTGTCTGTCATCTCGGTTTAATGTATTATTTTTATTATCTGAAAAAACCCAGTATAAATACATGATATATCTTCTAAAACAAATCTTGTATATGCAGCTAAAACTGTGTCCTGGGACTTCTGACTCACCCTGCAGAATGACCAATTACTGCTGGCTTTAAAGATAAATTGTGGATGTTTTATTATAAGTGCGGCCAAACGTTTTTCTTCATTGGATGTCAAGTTTTTGAAATATGGCAGGAAGAGGGGCAGGAAAAAAAAAATAGGATTTTTTTGTTACCTGGCATGTTTTCACCCCTGTATGTCTTTCTTTGTCTGTCAGCAGGATAACTCAAAAGGTTATGGGTGGATTCGGGTGAAACTTGGTTGGGTTTGTGGCAGGGTCTAATTGATTTGATTTTGGTGAAGATACGAATATGGGTGTATACAATAAATACGTTATTCTTCAACATTGATAGGGCCAAAAACTATATATATATCATTATATCTCAAAAAGTTGTGGACGAGTTATGACAAAACTAGGTGGATGAGTTGGGTAGGTGATTAGAACAAGCCGATTAGATTTTGGTTAAGTTCTGGATGCAGATCCAGCCTATGAGTGGGATACAAAATGAAAACTGTTCAGCCTTGTGGAGGTATGCTATCTACAGAGAGCCGTTCTTATTTCATAATGTGATTAAACTAAATGCTTACCTTCCAAAGCCAAAGCTTTACATTAACCTCCACTCGTCTGTTCCCCTTTTACTGTATGTACAGCATATGAAATTGACTTCCTTTTTCAGTCCAATTTCACATTTCTCTGCAGTGCTTTGTGGTGGCACCTCGTGTTATTCATTCCCGCTCATGATCTTTATTCTTTTTTTCTTTTTTTAATACTTGCTCATCCACCAAACCTTCCTTTCCCACCTAGCCTCTCTTCATGCTTTGCGCGTTTCATATTTGTTACATTATTTGTTACATTATTTGAACCTTCAATGTCCACCAGTTCTCCACGATCATCACTAATGATTCTCTGTCCTCTGTCAATTTAACTCACCAGCATTTATTTTGTATTCACATAGGTGATTAATTCATTCGTTGGTGTGACTGTTGCAGACTCCAGGTGACTCCACAGATGGGGAATTTGAATATGGAGACTCGGACTGCTATACCCAGGAGCTGTCGGGTAAATGCACAGCTTGCTTGAAATTTAGCTTTTTAACTCTCTGCAAGACAAACTGTATTGCCATGGGTGGTTTTCTGAATCTTGCAATGCCTTGCCCTTGCCATCATCAGATCATATTAGCATTGTGACTGGTGCTAGTTTATTTGTCACTTGGTGCTAGTTTATTTGAATCATCATAACAAAATGGAATGCTAATTCTAACAATGAGCTGATGCTCTAGATGAGCTGATACTTTTGGATGTTATGAGGAATAGATCTGTGTAATGGAAAAGCTAAATCTTGAACGTAAATTATTTTTTTTTATTTTTTTTTTATTTATAAATATTGCATACACAAGCGAAGGTTACCAAGATGGTTGCCATGGCAAAATAATTCAGTCAATCATTATTATTATTTTTTATGTTGAAGGCTCCAGGCATGGACTATATACTCCTATAGAGGCCAGGCCTAAATATAAGAGCTGCATTGATAGAAAAGTGAAGAAGGAGAGAATAATCTAAGAGTTTTTGAGAAAGTAAAAAAATCTGCATTTTGAAAAGGGGAAGATCATAAGTGTTTGGAAAGACATGGGAAGGTAAAGAGGTCCAGAGTTTGGCAGTGGTAGGGAAGAAACAAACATAACAGGCCACCCTTGAGTTGCCAATGGCCACACAATAATTATGAGATGTAGTGGCTTGTCGGGTATTCCATGGTCTTGCTAATGGCAGAGGTACACAAGCAGCGGTACACAAGCAGCAAGTTATTGGGAGCAGTAACCAAAGTAATATCTGTAGAAAAGAGAAAGAGAGCCAACTTTGCGGCGTAATTTGAGCTGGTCGAGTTTTGAGGTCAGATTGGGAGAGTTGATAAGTCGGATTACTTTGGATTAAAAATCTATCCAGTAAGTATGTGGAGCTAGAACCTCCCCAGATGTGAGAGCATTATTCTATACAGGGGCAAATCATTCCTTTTATATGCAGTAGTTGAAGCAACTGTTGAGAGGAGAAGAATCTTCAACATCTGAACAGGACTCCTCGTTTCTTCGAGGTAGACTTCAAGCTATTTGTGTAATATGTGGATTCCAGGATAAATTTAAAAGTTAGGGTAATACCTAGTCGGTGTATTGAATTGCATGGTGTAATTGTGGAGCTTTCAAAGGAGATTGGAGAGTTGAGAGGAGTTTTAGAGAGAGATGGGAAGAAATTTAGTTTTAGAAGCATTAAATTTAAACTGATTACATTTGCCCCACTGGGAAATCTTGTCCAAATCTGAATTTAAAGAGTTTGCTTTAAGAATTTAAGAATCTTTTAAGAATCTTTAAAAAATAATTTAAAGAGAATTTAAAGAGTTTTTAAAATCTGATCAAACGAGATGCAGATCGAGTGAGGGAAGATGGAGCAGATGGGAAAACCATGGAGGAATGTAATGTCGAGTCATCAGCATACGAGTGCATCAGCATAGCATGGCCGTTATCTAATCAGATAATGTCTTGAGAAATAGATATCTGCAATATGAAAGCTAATTGTTCAACGGATTTTCAAATATTCGGTTGCCAAAAGTACATGGTTGGTCAATCGATCGGTCAGACAGATGGAGCTCATTTTAATGTCTTAACCTGACAGAGTTTTGTTTGAGTTTAATCGACATGAATATTAACAGAGTTTTATTTGGTTTTCATCAACATCCTCTTCATTGTCAGAACTCTACAGTTACACTGAAGCGCCAGAATTTGCACTGAACAGGATGTGCCTGGAAGAGGAAATTAAAACCTTTGGTAAGTTTTCCCTGCAATTTGATGTTATTATTGTTACGTTTATGGGGGTAGATGAAGGAATCCCATAGTAAAGGTAGGATTGAATAATTATAGCATGGACTGTGGACGCGTAGGAGAAATCTCGATGTACTTAAGTAGGGAACCTGTAGCTTAAGGTTGTTTGTGTCTTACATGAGGGGTGAAGCAGTGATAACTGGTTAGGGATTAAGGTTAGTTTTGCCAGTATGTGATTTCCCTTTGTGATTGCCCCCATTAAACAACATTTACAACCAGGCCAGCCATGCAAAACCTCCGTTTAACGACAACAACCACCGACAGAACCCGAGCAGAGCCAATCGGCAAGTAAGCCCCGCCTTGATGAACACTCACGCCAAGCAAAGCCAGTAGGTCATGCCACAAGGTATGCAATTGGCCGGTAGGAGGTGGGTGGGCGAAATGGGAGGGACGTTCCGGAATTGGCTCTCAGGCGTGAATAGGAGGAGGTTGTCTGGCTTGGCTGGAACAAGAAGGCTTCACCATCTTTGGTCCTTTTGCTCGAACAGGAGGCTGGCATTTTTCAGTGCGCTCACGCTAAGAGAGTAGTTTTGCAGTACCGGCGTGAGGAGCGCGAGGATGTGGTGCTACTGGGAGGTGGAGGAGGCCACGAGTGAGGCAAAGAGGGCTGTCTCCACTGCTCGCCCCACGGCTCTGGGTGTCTTTGTTTTTGTCGGTCGGAACCATCTTGTCTCTTCGGAGGCATAGGATGCTCTGGGCTTCGCCACCGCCGCTGGCCTTAAACAAAATGACCATTTGGGACCAAATAAGTGCACTATAAAAAGGGACTTTATTTTATTTTATCATTCCCCTGTCTGTTTTATAGCCTGGTGTTGGCTTAGCGGTTAGGGTGCTGGCTTGGGATCCTGGGATCCTGAGTTTGAATCCTGGTTGATCGTTTAACGCGAGGGGGTTGACTCAGCCTGTCATCCTTCCGAGGTTGGCAAATCGAGTACCAGCTTGCTGGGATGAATGTGCCGGTGTGTGCCCTGGTTTAGAATAGGTACACCGTATCCCTGCGTGTCGTAAGTGGCGACTATGGGGTTGGCGTCAGGAAGGGCATCCGGCCATAAAACGTTGCCTCCAAAAGGGAACCATGATGATTGTCATGGGGCCCACAAGGCTAACCCCCGCTCTAGCAGGGATAATAGGCCTTAAAAAGGGAGTTTCTTTTTAATTCCCCTGTCTGTTTTTGAGTCGGTGTGTGGAGTTCCTCAAAGTAGAGAATTTATTTTACCTCACCATTTATGTTCATGATTTATTTCCATTAAATCATTATTGGTTATCAATTATTTGTCGTGTTTACTCGTTTGTTGTTTCGGAATAAACCCGTGTGTTTCGTGAGATAGATACCTCGCATCTCTTCCATCCCGTGCGCGCAAAAAAAATAACCGCTATATATTGTTACGCTTGTGGGGGGTAGGTGAAAAAATACCTGAGGGAAGTCAGAATGATATAAATTAGCATGCTCCGAGTCGCGAAGAAGGAGAAGCCATATCGATGTATCTACGTTGGGTCGAATGTCCGTTTAAGTGTTTAGGTGTCTCCAAAGGAGGAGTGGAGTTGTGCTATCTAGGTAGGGTCTGTAAGTTTAAATTCCCCTGTTTGTGCTTGCCTCCCTGTGATTTTCCCCTAATGTTCTTATAAAACTCAGCAAGCCAGGCAATGGACTCATTCACTCACCACGCCACCACGGCCGACAGAAACCCAGCACATTTGCCAATCGGCAAGTAAACCCCGACGTCATCTGAACCTACCTGAATAGAGATTAGACTCCGTCCCCCCCAACGACTCATAACTAGGAGGCCACACCCCAGCCTTCATGATTAGTGGAGGCATGATGGGATGATTGAGTCGCGCTCGGTGATTGGACAGAGTGTGATGTCAGCAGTTGAACATTCGAGGGCTGAAGGAAAAAAAAAAAAAAAATGCTGTGTGTGTGTGTGTGTGTGTGTGTGTGTGTGTGTGTGTGTGTGTGTGTGTGTGTGTGTGTGTGTGTGTGTGTGTGTGTGTGTGTGTGTGTGTGTGTGTGTGTGTGTGTGTGTGTGTGTGTGTGTGTGTGTGTGTGTGTGTGTGTGTGTCATGGTTGCTCCTCGTGCAGAGAACCTTGTGGAGTTTTTGCAACATTGGAGGAGTGGGGGGGGGGGGGGGGGTGTTGTTGGACTGTGGTGTCTTTCGGGGGAGCTGGGGCCGCGTTGCGCTTCGCGGTGGAAGCGAGGAAGGGCTGGTTGAGTGCCTGCTCATGCCTGGGCATTTTCTGACTCGCGGGTTAGGCGCCACGATACTATCGGGGCGTGTCCCTCCACAAGCGGCTACACCGGCAGCAATGACCAATGCGCCCTCGACACTTTGGGGCAGAGCTGAGTCAGCCCCACAGTAAGGGAATTTTTTTTTTTTTTAAATCTTTCCCCCTTGTTTGTATAGGAGCCTGAATGGAGATGTCTTTTTTTTTTCTTTTTTTTTTAAATTCCTTGCTTCATTTAAATAAATTTATTTGTGTTTCATTTTCAACGGTGTTTTCTTCCGTTTCTTTGTTCTGTGGGTTCGGATTAATCCCGTGTGTTCCCGATTAGATAAGGCTTTGGGCCTTTCCCGCGCACGCCTAAGACAATCCCGCAATGGTTCGAAATACGCCTCGGAGTTAAAGCTCGTTTCAGCTATTCGTCCAAGGCTGGTCTTAACTAGCTGCGGACAGGATAATATTGCTGTTGGTTCTAAAGATATTTTGTGATCTCGTCGTGACACAAAATGAAATTGAGGTTGACGTCGCTTGTTGTATATAATAAATGAGTGTTTCTGCCTCTTTTTTTTTTTTCTTCTTTTTTTTTTAACAAGCAAACTCTAAATCAACAAGTGTCTGTCTCTCAGTCTATCTGTTTTCCTTAATGACAGCCATTGACTTATCTCAAATTACAGACTTCTTGGGTATCCATGAAATTTTTCTATCTCCATATCCATCTGGTGTGTTCTATAATCTATATAATCCTTCTTCCCTTTACTCCCAGCCTTATTTTCTTGTTCTTTTTTTTGGGGGGATTGTTCATGATCGAGGCTTGTGAAAGATCTGGAGCAGAATGGGACGGAACAAAATGGAAAGGGGGAAAACGTCAACAGCAGAGTATAAATGAAAGTGAGATCAAGGGGAGGGGGTGAAGGACACATTGGGAGAACAAGATACACACAATTTGAATGAAACACAGCAAGAAGAGGAAGGGAAAAGCACGGTTGAAATAGAAAGGGTTGATGGAGAGAGGGGAAACAAATCATAATAACCCTTGGATAATGTGAGTGCTTTGGAATGGGGTCATTTTGTGGTAGAAGCGATCATGAGTATGGATGGGGGGTGGTGAACAGCTGTTTTGAAACCCTGGAGGGAATAATGGGACTGAGCAGACTGAGGAAGTTGGTTCCACAGGTGAGAGTAAAGAGGACCCAATCCTTTCAAAATGTGTATTGGCTGAGTGTTCTTGTGCAGGCTGTAATCGGTCATTCTTGGACTTCACAAAACTTTCTCCACTGTCCATCTTCCCTTTTCTTATCTCGATTTTATTTTTCTCATCTCTCCTCAAACAACTGCTTATAGGATTGTGTTTGTGTACTTTATGTATAGGGGGGCCTTATCTTCATTATAATTGCCTGTACATCGTGTTTGTTGCTCTGTTTTTCTTGTAATTTCTACGTTGATACTCAATATGACAGTATTTTCTATGGATAAGAAAACATTTGTACAAGGTTGTTTTTTTCTACTAATTTGAATCTATCCCATAAGCATCCATGTTTGTTTTCAAACTGTTCTGCGATTTATGAGAACTAGGGATGTACCCATGCTTCGGATGGGTGGGAAGCCAGAAGCAAACAGGCAATGCAGAAACGGCGAATGCTAAAGCATGAAACCAATAAATTCCACATTCCTGTTGCACCTTCAGTCGCACGTCAGACATGGACAGCAAGTTCGTGAAGGACTTCCATGAAATACGTACCCGTTCACAAACAAACGGGTATATTCATGTACAGAAACATCGATTGTGGGACCGTGGCGAATCTGCATATGGCGATCCGTGAAGTTCACGTTCAGAAAGTAGAAACCATCACGGCATGTCGTCATTCACTTAAACTCGATATCTCTTTTTTAATTCCAAACAACATAACTCCAATTTATCACAAAATAAACTTTTAACAACATTGTTAATGTTTCCTTCATTGTAAAAACTTCCAAATCAACAGTTAAAAGGATTTTGAGCCGATAGCTGTTACGGCCTTGGCAAGATCGATGGAGACAGCGATCTATTAGCGTATTCACCGCCCAAATAGCTATGTGGAATTCTCTCATGTTGAGATTAAACGGCGTTTGAACTTTGGCAGAGGTCATTATTTATTTTTAATGATGTTTATATACAAATGATGTTTAATGAGGTTTATATATATATATATATATATATATATATATATATATATATATATATATATATATATATATATATTGGTTTTGGGTCGTCCTTTCCGCATATCTCGTGGGATAGTTGGAGAGATGGCGGGGAGGGGTTTGGAATTCTCTCAAGCAGGGATTCAACCCTTGTCCTTATAAAAGGTCTTTGTCCGAGGTCACTGTTTCAGCTGTGCAGCCGTTTGTGCGGCACCCGGGAAAGCAACATCGTCACAATGAGAACGATGAACGTTATGCGAACGCGAATGTTATGCCGGAGTCCAAACCTGAGAATGCTGGAGACTAAAGCTGAAATTGGGAAAACTAAATAGCCTATTTTACTCCTGGAGATCCCAGGATTATCCACCCAAAATATCTTTGCGATCTGTTCAGCCGTTTTTACAGTACCTTCGAACAGACAGACCGACAGATGGACGGACATTTGGTGAATTATAGTAAGATGTGGTAAAATAATGATGCTTGTTAATCCATGGATAGCACAATACTTACAAGGTTATTTTTAGCAGGGTTTCTAATGTTGCATTCCGTTTTCATCCTAACGTTTAACCAACATTACAGGAAAGGAGGTGAGGTGGTTGCAGCTTGATCAAAACTCCCAAATGCTGTGCATCCTAAAACTTCTCAATGGATTGGAAGTCACTAATCGTGATTGTCGACTCAGGGTCACCAGAGCTATACTCTATTTATCGCAGGGTATGTCCTCATGAGTAGCATGATTGTACTCTACTCCTCCAACCACGTGATCCTTATACCTTTTTTTCCCCCCCTCTTTTTGCAGTGCATTTGCTACTTACAGATTCAAAATAGATGTTACATTTATATTGTTTTGATTTTATACCAATTGCTGCAACTTTAGTGCCTTGACAATGTGCAATGTTTGGGTGACTTGTCTGTGATCGCTTTCTTTCACAGGGGTTTTTGGAGAATGCGACACCGAATCTGATGTTATGAAGTTGGTCCGGCAAAACGTTTTCATGTTGCTCAAAGCAGGAACCTTCAGTGCTCTCGTGGATCTGCTCAGCATGGAGATCGAGTGGGTGTGCTCGAACTTTACACTTGTGCAAATGCAGCAATTCTGGGTTTGAATTCTCAAACCTGTTACAGTTACACTGAATCACCAGCTAGAAATGGAGCTAAAACCACATTAGGCACAGTTACCCACGTGGACTATCATGGTTCAAATGTACTTTTTCTATTTGTTTGCTCTTTTTTTTCATTATCTTAACAAGGTATGCCATTTGTACTGACAATGTATGGGTAAGGTCACAAAAGCTTGCTTGTGATAACCTATCACATAGTTGGTGATGCACTGGATGATGGTCCCTCAAAGCCATTTACCAAAGTTGTTCAAACAGTGACACTTGCGACATTACCAATGGCAATTGGGTCATCTTTGAAGCTAAGCCTTGTTTGGTAGAAGTTTTTTCCATCACAACCATTCACAGGATAGATGTAATGTGGTGCATGCAATTTCATCAATTTTGATGATTTTTACACTGGAGGATGACTGGCAACATCACCTAAAGGTGATGATGATGCAAGTCCTATAACAAGCCTTTAAAAGATGGAGGTAATTTTGGATAATTTTTCATATTTTTGTTTTATTTTATTATTTTTCTGCTCCTTTTCCTCCTTCTCCTGCACTGTTTCGCTTCATGGAGGAACTTGTGAGTTTGTTACATTCAAGATAAGAACATAAATCAATTGGTGCTATGGAATTTAGCTTTTATATTTGCGATCCCACCATCACGAGCATTATGCCCTGAGGGCAATTTCACAAACCCTTTTACTGAAGTACAAGATATATATATAAAATCTTGTCACTGAACTACTCCTTCAAACTTTTGTGAAGTCATCCCAAACTTCCATTCTGCACCTACCCTCCCTTGTGTATGTGCTTAGGGGTTCCTTTAAAAACTTTTTTTTAAATTCCTTCAACTTAAATCTTCAACTTAAATCTTCAACTTAAATTGCTTATAAAAATGTAATATCAGGAATATCACAAATACATTTGTGCAAAATAAATATTTGTATGATGATTGGTGTAAATTATGACAAGACAGCAACTCAGGTGCAGTCATGATCCTCAGTTAATACAAGCCTGTTCCTCTGTCTGCGTTTATATATATATATATATATATATATATTGTTACGGACACGGCTAAAGATGTTGCTTGACCGAGCGGAATGGCCGCCGTGTTCGTACAGTTTACCCGATTACCCCCAACTCACCCGATTCCACTCGAACGTTGGCCAAATCGCGCTACGCTAAATCAATGATTGGAAAGGACACAACGACTGGGATAAATGAAACGACGCAAGGGGTACAGTTCTCAAGACCTCCGGAGGAGGATATAATTAGTGGTGGAGAAAAGGGGGTAGATTACAAGGTAGAGTGAGGTAAAAGACACAGAAGAGATAGGCACTTAGATACAATCTTATCTATCCCAGACAGACCACAGACAAACGGAACAAGGCTGACTTACACAGGGATTGATGGCAGGGAAGGACAGGTCGGTTGATAGCACAAGGTGCACCTTGGCTCGGGGACAGGATCAAGCACGGTCCAAAAGATGCAGGGAGGCCTCACAGCGCTCGGAGGTGGCGTCTTTCTTCTCCAAGCTCAGCGCGCATCTGATGTCACCTCCCTCTTCCTGCGCATGCTCAGCGGGGAGTCACACGCCCTCGGCTGGTTGGCTCCGCCCCAGATGGGACCGGTCCGCCGCTTCTATTGGGTGCGGGGGTTACCGGGCTCCGCCCTTGACGAGGAGCTGACAGCGAGCCCCTACTTGGTAACCCCGTCGAGCACATGTTCGATGGCGGCTCGTTGGAAAGGCCTGGTGCCCTCCCAACACCCCCTACCAACCAAGCCGGAGTGAGGACGCGCACTCCCCGCGCCGCCGCCGTTGTTGTTGTTTGTGTTGTTGCTGAACCGTGAGGAAGAGCTGCGGGGAGGTATTGGGAGGTCCTAAACTTCCTAACGGTGCCATACAATCACATTCTGGTGCAACGAAGAGTCAGAATTAATGGAAACGAGTCCTTAACTGATATAGACTAAGAATAACTAGCAAGATGTCCTATAGTTGTCTACGTGAGATGCGGTGAACCTGGGTGCGACATTTAATGGGGGAAATAGGGGGAGGTCGGGTCTACAGAGTGTTGTTTACAGAAAATGGGACTAGGGAATGGGGGATTGGGGATAGTTGGGAAGTATTTTTTTTTTTTTTTTTTTTTTTTGTATACAAGATCGAGGCTCGTGAAAGAGCGAGCATTAATCACACAGAAAGACAACCGACACATAAAACATATAACATCGGGAGCGGTAGACAAGATGGGGAGAGAGGGGGAAGGACACAAACACAACATTTGAGAGCAGGGACCGAGAGACATGGAGACATCGAGAGATCTGAGAGAGGGCGAGGGCTTTGGGGGGGGGGGCATGGGAAGGGGGCGGTGGGAGAGGTATAAAACATATGGACACTGCCAGGACTTCCAGGAAAGAAGTTGGAATTTCAAACAAGGTGGATCTGGGGTGAATTAGCGGGGGTAGAAAAGATCAAGGTTTTGGATGGGGGAAGATAAGAGATGGTGGTGAACAGCTGTTTTAAAGACCTGGAGGGAGGAGTGGGATTGAAGGGAGTGAGGGAGTTTGTTCCAGAGGCGGGAGAAAAGAGGAATGAAAGAGTGAAGGTGAGCAGAGAGCCGAGATTTCGGCAGTTTAACCATCAGAGGGTTGCTGGCAGATCTTGTGCGACCTGTAGGAATATTTGGGGGACAGAGCACAGAGAGAGCTGGGGGTGCAAGGCCGGAGAGGAGTCGGTAGAAGACAGAAAGACCACCTACCTGCCTGCGGTGAGTGAGTGAAAGGCCCTCAGAGATAGCTTCATCGCGGGAGATTCCAATAATTCTGAAAGCTTTGGTTTCAACAGCGTGAAGCCGAGCTAGGTGTGAGGCAGGAGCACCGGCCCATAGGGGAGAACAGTATTCCATTGAGCTGCGGATGAAAGCCTTGTATGTGGTGAGGAGCTCAGGTGTGCCGAGGAAGGACTTCGCACGACGGAGGATGCCCAGTCGGCGACTGGCTTTGGAGGCCAGCTTGGAAATGTGGTTTTCCCAAGAAAGATCATGGCAGATAGTGAGACCCAAAATCTTGAGCGACAGAACTTCTTGGAGAGGATTGTTGAGAAAGTAGATGGGAGGGTTGTCCAGTCGATCTTTTCGGAGAGACATAGTAAGAGTGTGAGATTTGTCAGGATTGAAAGACATGTTCCACTTGTTTGACCAGTCTGTGATTTTGTCCAGGTCTTCAGAGAGTGAGGAGGCAGCAGACTGCCGATCTGAGGGAAGAGGAATGGAGCGGCAGAGAGTGGAGTCATCAGCAAAGAGATAGAGAGGATTTTCGAGAGAGTCAGAGAGATCATTGATGAAGACCAGAAAAAGCACGGGGCCCAGAACACTGCCTTGGGGAACTCCAGCCTGAACAGGAAGAGGAGATGAGAGAAACCCATTCAGGGCCACACGTTGACGACGTCTTTATGAACACCTGCACTGAATGCCTTCGGCAGTATTGAGGAAATAGGGGAATATTTACAAGCGGATATGGATGGATGCAAATCCCATATCCGCAACAATATATATATATACAGTGAAACCTTGACTTACGAGTTTAATTCGTTCTGTGACCGAGCTCGTAACTCAATTTGCTCGTTTCTCAAATTAAATTTCCCCATTAAAATGAATTGAAATGCTATTAATCCGTTCCAGCCGGCCAAAAACCACACCAATTTTTTTTGAAATATATATTGTTATGAATTTGGTAATGCAACATCTAGAGCTAGGTAGATCTGAATAGGTAGGTATTCGGCTGTCGTGACAGGGACTCTACATGTAATAAGTTCTTGATGTTTAGGCGTTTGTCGGGGTAAGATGTATGATTGTGGATCTACCTGGAGGTCCGAGTGTTAAATAGTGAGGGATTAAAGGTAACGCCCCTGTGAGTATCACCTAGTAATCAAACCTTTGTCCTTTATGGCACTGCAAACCACATAAACATTAGTTAGGTCCTTAGCGCAACATTAAATAATCCCCTTTCCCTGACAAGGACTTCGTATTAAATTGACAGGAAACCAGGTCAAAAACACCACCACAATTGGCCGCCACCGTGTACACCTCCAAAGGCCTACAAACCTGGCCGGCACGTGTTATGCCAGGACCGCGGGGTCACGGACGGGAGATGTCAGGAGTCGCATGCCGCAGAGGGCGTGACCTGGGCGAGTTGGGAGGCTATGATTGGCTGAGGAGTGCGCCAATGTGACGTCATCGGCCACCAATATAGGCGACGGTCGAACGCCATTTCGGCAGTTGAGTCCAGAGTTGAGTCGCAAGTCACACGGAGTTAGTTCGCCAGTTGGAGTTGGAGAGGACACGCCATTTCGGGCAGTCGCAGTCGAGTTCGAGCTTGGCAGTGAGCAATTGAGAAGCGAGTTGGAAGGACGAGACGTGCAGTCCCACCTGCGTTCTCTCCGGTCCTGTCTTCGTGCTTTGTGTGGGGATCGACCTCGTGTGAAGCTGCTGGCTTGCGTTGGGTGCTTTGGAGCGTGGTGCACGGACCTGGTGGGCGGCGAGAGGATCGGAGCCTGGTGGAGCAAGGCCTCGTGGGTGCATCGGGGCCGAGCGGTGCCGGGGTGGACGGCAAACAATACAAGATGACAAAGACAGATAAGCCGAGCTCCTTGTGTACATTTTACAAGACGTGTTATTTTCGTAATTAATCTCCCTCGTTTGTGTTTGCTGTCAGTCGCGTGGGGACGTCCCGATTTAGGTTTATTAGAGTTATTAGATTTACCGGCGGGCTTTTTCACTGGCTTTACTTTTCCTAATAAACCCTTATATTACTTTTTGTACATAATATCTGAACGCAGTTTTCCTGGGTGTTTGATTTTAATAGATAAGGTTGCGGAGCCTTCGCTGCGTCCCGCCATTCCGCGCGTTGGTGTTGAACTTGAGTCCGCCATTGAGTGTTCGCCTCGGGAGTTAAAGTCTCGCAAATCGGTCATCCGTAACTGTGGTGTTAATCACGGTTACGCGACAAGTGGTGTCAGGAGTGTAGGATTTGAACCCGTCGGACAAATTTTTTTGTCCGCGGCGAGACATCGACACGGTCGGACAAATTTTTTTGTCCGCGGGGCGACATCGACACGGTCGGGCGTACATTGCGCTCGACGTTCGAACGCAAAATTTTTATAGTTGAGGCGGAGAAATTTGATAATCAATTGGGCAAACGGAGCGCGATATCGCGTCTTCGTCAAATTTAAATTGTGTTTCAGGAATTATTAAAATAAATACGCGCGCGGGGAACGACCTTCCGAAAAG
Source organism: Myxine glutinosa (assembly GCF_964187855.1). NCBI lineage: Eukaryota > Metazoa > Chordata > Myxini > Myxiniformes > Myxinidae > Myxine > Myxine glutinosa. Next base: position 294,989,411 of record NC_136261.1, read on the forward strand.
CGGATGTCGGAGGTCGACGAGATGGAAGTACGCAGCGAGGCCTCCGTCAGCGTTGGGAGTGAGCCGGAAATAGGGGAGTTTGATGCAGAGGTGAGCCTTGGAACCTCCCTCGTCCCGAGCACCAACTTATGCCCCTCCCCTACCGGGGAGTCGGGAACAAATGGGACGGCCCCGAGAGACGACCAGGCTTTAATGAAATTTTTTAAGGAATTAATGGATGCTCAGAGGGCCGAGGGTGAGCGAAACCTTGCAGAAATTCGGGGAGACATGAGGGCTCAGAGGGAGCGATTGGAGATAATGAGGGACGAAGCGAGGGGTACCGGTGAGAAGTTAGACAATAATTTTGAGGGGTTAGACAACGGGATAAAAGAGGTGAAAAATGGGTTAATGGGGGTAGAAAATAGAATGGCTGCCCAGGAGAATCAGATAGAGGGAGTGAAAAATGGGTTAGAGGGGTTAGAAAACAGTATGGAAGGAAAAATTGGGGAAATGGCACAGCAGCTGGGGGAACGAATTGATGGCATAGAAGGGAGAGTGCAAAACCAAATTACGGACAGACTGGGGAAATTTGAGGGTAAAGTAGAAACTCAAATGGGGGCACAGGAGAAGCCAAAGGTGGCAAAAATTGAATCGGAACGGGGGGAAGCTAGATTGGGAACAGGAGAGAGTACGGCCCATGCAGATGTGCACGGGGCTCAGGAGCCGGGAATGGCAAAATTGGGAATTGCACAGGGAATGGCAATTGAAGTAAATGGGGAGACCGCAGGTCCACAGGTGGATGGGGAATGTCCACAGGTGGATGGGGAATGTCCACAGGTGGATGGGGAATGTCCACAGGTGGATGGGGAATGTGTACAGGTAGAGGGGGAATGCCTGCAGGTAAACGTGGAGAGTCCACAGGTGAGCGGGGAAGGAAATTTGGAATGTGAGAGTTGGAATGGGGAATGTTTCCCACATTCTGGCCTGGTTGTTTATCGGGACCGTGTGGATGTCACAACACCCCAACCGGGGGATGAATTTGGAATTGTGCAGCACCAGGGCGGTGGTGCGGAGCAAGAGGGGGTAGAGTTTTTGGGGGTCCATGCAATGGAGCCGGACCAGGTATTTATTGGGGATATTGATCAAAGCCTGGCGGGGCCAGGAATGATTTGTAATGATGAGGATGATTTGATCCAGCGGCTGGAGACCTGTGACAGTCCCATGGAGGTAGAGCTTGTTCAGGCCCAAAGGAGTCTGGGGGAAGAGGTGAGTTGGTCCAAGGAGGTGGTTGGAATGACCGAGGGGACGCTCACTGTACACTGCTATTTGGAAACAGAGGCTCCAAAATTGGACAACCAGTTGGGGGAGTGTGTTGGCTCCGGGCTGGATTTGGATCTTGGAGGATCGGGAGATAGAGCTTCTGGAGATTTGGTCCCTGTAGGGAATTTGGATCAACTGCAGGGAGGGGCAGAACAACCGGTGGTAGAGGTTGTTCCCTGCAGCTGCGGAATGGCAGTGGGAATGAAAATTTGTAAAATAAAATTACAATGGGAAATTGATTTGGAGCAGCCATGGTTTGGATTGGTCCCCGGGCTGCGGGATCTGGATATGGAGAGGTCATGGGTGATGGCCTCGGGCAAAAGTTGCCCCTTTCAAAATTTGGGTATGCCAGCCAGCTGGGGGGCTGTGATGGCGAGATTTGGACGTGGGGTCCAGCCTTGGGTGTCGAGGTACGACCTGGGTCCCACGGGGGGTCTGGTGGAGTGTGGCGTCCCTTGTCCGTCGGGGCGCCGTCCGAGCTGGTGGCTCGGGCCGGCAGGGTCACCGGACCCTGGTGGGGGTTAAGACCTCCAGGGAGGTCCGAGGTGGTTTCTCAAGCCTGGGATGGCAAATATTGAGGACCACTGGGGGGAGGTGTTGTGGGTCGCGCTTTGGTGGTGGCACCGCAGATGGCCAGCTTGGGCCTGATGTAGTGATCACCCGGGCATGCGACCTGACACCCTCTCCCTGAGACTTTGGGACAACTGGCATGTGATGACCTGCCATGCCGTGTTGGTCGATGGACGCGGGTCAAACCGAATGGACAGGGATGGAGATAGCCTGCCGGACAACCATTGGGGCATCTGTGGAACGTGATGGTGTGAGTGACCTTCCACAGATGCTCCGTTATGATTTATGGACTCTCGGGTTGGGAAGAGAGCCATGGGGATGTGAATCGGGAGATGTGTAACGTGCCGAGCATATGGGCCATGCTCGGCTGGCATGTGTATGGCAAAGCATCCTTCTTTGGTGAGGTGAGTGAAATGTGACAAATGGTTGGCATGGGTAATCTGTGGGTTAGATGGAAATTTAAGGGTGGATTTTGAAATGCCATGGTGGACACTGTACAGTGACGCCATTATTGATCCAGGTGTGTAGACCAAAGTGTTGGAGGCTGTGATGAAATTAATAGGGTAGCAAGACACAGCTTTCAACTGGTTGCGGGGGCAACTGTGCTGATATTTGGGACGCGGGATGATGGGGATGTAGTTGTGTAGCCTGAGGGTCAACGTGGTGCTGTGCGTGTCCGAGGTGTGTGGACCATGTCTTCTGGGTGGGTCTCCTGGTGGAGCATGGCTGTTGACTGGACCTTGGTGTGGTCAAGTGTGGGTGAGCACTGGGGGGCTGCAGTTCTGTAGTCGGACTGGGGGATGATGGGGAGGTGCAGGGGACGTGGCTGTAGGGATGCCACGCACTGCGACCGTGCCCCCCAGGGCCGAGGTTGTGTGTGCGGTAGTGTGTGTTTTGGCAGCAAGTGCTCACCACATTGGCCAGCTGGGGCTGCTGCAGCTGTGTTCCTCGCAGGGGGGGCCGAAGGATGGATGGTGGGTCGCACCCTTATGGACACTCATGGGCCATGTTGGCGTTTTGACTGCTCACCTTGTCCCGGTGACCCTTGCACGGTAGAGGTGCAGAGCTGTCGTGGCCACAGGTAGTTGTGTAGTGATGATCACCGTTGGATGCGGATCCACATACCTGCCAGTGTAGTGGGGACAAAAGAGAAATTTGGAAGTATTTGGTAGGCCCAATGTGAAATTTTGGGAATTGTATGGGTGGATTGCACTTTGGACCTGACCAACCTGCAACTGCCTGAACTTGAGGTGAGTGTTTTGAGGGGTGCTGTCCCAGGCTTCAGGATTTGCTTTGGGAGATTGGGGACATGTAATTTGGAGTTGGGAGGCGGGTGAGAGTGATGACATGGCCGGTGAGGGGATGGAATGGGAGCCACAGTGTCTTGTGGGTGGCGTATGTTTTTGTATTGTGGTTAGGTGTTTTGATGTGGTCGTGAGAGTGGAACCTGGAGAGTGAGTGATGATTATTGGAGATAATGAGGGGCGATAAATTGTGCTTTTTGGAAATGTGCTAATGGAAATGTGTAAGGATTCAATGATTCGAACTGTGAATGGGATTTCACATTGGCAGGCCATGGCAAGCCTTGTAACACCTTTTACACCATCTATGAATTGTACTGAATTGTGCTGAGTTGTGTGGAGAATTGAATGGCAGCGGGGGAGGAAGTGTGTTTTGGGGACCATGGGTGGGGAAGGTCGCCGGCACTCTGAACAAGTTGTGGCCTGGCATGCTCTTCTCTGCCGTTATATACGTCCTCCTCGGCATCTTTTTCCAGAAGAGCCCTGTCTCGTCACAGTTGAAGATTTGCTGGGGGATGTATCGTTCGGCTTCTATAAGTTCGGCAAAAGTTATAATAAAATCTTCAGCTGCCTTCACATCCAAGCTTGCTGCCTCACCATGCCTGACGACGGAGTGAATGCCGGTCCTCTTCTTAAAATTATCAAACCATCCCCGACTGGCTTTGAATGACTCTTCCGATGCCTCGTCCGTTGATGTTCCCGCCGTCTGCTGCACCAAATCCCCGTAAATGTCTCTTGCCTTCTCACAGATGATGCTCTCGGTCGCGGTATCTCCTGCGAGCTGCTTCTCCGTCAACCACACAAACAACAACTTCTCCATCTCTTCATGGACAGAGGTCCGGAGCTTTGAAATAATCTTAACGCCCTTGGCTGGCGTTATAGCCTTTGTAGGGGAAGTGGTGGGGTGAGACTCAAGACGCCAATGGTCGGAAACAGGTTTTACAAAAGGTCTGGTTTATTAACTGGTTATTCACTTCATTCCATTACCAAATAATACCCTTTAACTCAATGGACCAGGTTAACTCTATTCGCATGGTCCTTCTTGTTCGGCTGCAGCGCCGAACTCGTGGTACGCGTTCATTCCGTCGGGCAGAGGTTCCGCGTGGCAAGTGCTCTCTCTCAGCGCTGTTCACAGGGTTCCGTTCCGTTCCGTAGGTCAGAGCTTCTGGTGACAAGTCTCTTGACTCATAGTTTGCTCTGGTTTTTATGGGCCTTGTCGCGCTAATCCCTTCTCCGCTAATGCCCCGAGGTCATGCATGCACCGAGTCCTGGCACCAGCTCGCTCCCCTCCTGCTGCGAGTTCCCTTTACCAAACGATAGGGGGGGTGCTCCATCCTGGGGCTGTGACGAGGTGGACAAGAGATTACCATGTTCATGCACATTCTTGGCATTCATTTACGAAGTCGTCTATCTGCTTCGTTACCAGTCTTAATCAATGAGTTACCAGTGCCAATCAATAAGTTACACTGAGTTACACTTCCACAATTCCCTCATCTTTTTGTTTTTGTTTATATTAACCATTAATCTAAACATCACTATAAGTAAACAATCAATCACTACAAGTGAACATCATTACAAGTATAAGTAAATAATCAATCACTGCAAGTAAACATCATTACAAGTATAAGTAAATAATCATAACTTTGGTAATCAAATTCCCTTAGGCATACACCGTCATCCTGCAAGAATCACAAAACATTTCGTTGGTCATTGACTCCTTCCATATTGTTCAGTCTATTGCATTTGCATCACAAATATATTTTCAAAACAACACTTCACCATCACCAATATACAACAATTTCACTTCATTTTCAAGTTTTGTAAAGCATCTGCACCATCTGGCAAAAACGTTTGCCTCCACACAAATGTTGACTTTGTTTGAAAGGAAGGGCTGATCACTTGTGTTTGAATTCAGGTATGAAACATTTTCTTCTGTCTTTATGAACACCTGCACTACTTCGTGTAGGATTTCGCTGTTGTGGTAACGGTGCGGAGTCATAGACTGACCCTGCTCTCCATGTAGCATTCTTGCCACTCTTGCTGTGAACCATAATGATTCCTTGAACAAGGCCTTCGCCCAGTTGTAGTCGACTTGCCTCCTCCCTCATTATGAGTGGGCAGCAAGTGTTGGTGTAATGTTGATTGGCCAGCAAGATGTGGAACAGGGATGCCGGATGCATCCACAATGATGTTGGGACCATGGTGTTCAGGTCATTCATGGTCCTTACCAGGAGCAACCAGCAGAATCGTGCACAGCTGTTGTGACAAGGGCACAGCCGTTTTTTGCAGCTCCATGCTGGTTCCCCCGACATTGGTGAAGTAATAACATATGTCCCCGCATTTCACAGAGGTTGCAGGTAAAATGTCGTTGTCCTGCAACTTCTGATGTGATGAATGTTCGAAGCCTTCGAACAAGAGTAAGTGATCGCCTTTCTTTCATATGTTGCAGTGTGATCCAGGCAAATGGTCACATAAATTTCCTTGGTGAAGGTAAGCATTCATCTCCAAGTTACACGGGAGAATGTCTTCATCATTCTTTGAGAAAGAGGGTGTATGCCACGATTAACTTCATTTTTTTTTAGCCACAAATTTTCTTTCTCGAACTTCTTCCCAATTCCGTTAGCACTCCCTTCAAAATGTGATCTCGTCTTATCCTTATGCTCAGTCACATCTGAATCTGCTTTCCACACACACTGAATCAGATAGGGTACATCTTACCATGAAATCAGCATAATCATGTATATCTTCCGACAGTTTCACATTCAACAATTTGTTGTTTTCCCTTACAACATTCAAAAAGGTTATATTCATTTATATGCGTCACACAAATAATATTCAATCAGGTATGTATTTCACTACTAAACTAAGAATAGCATCCACAATTGCTTTCAGGTTAATATAGTTCAAAAATTAACTCATGCAGGTATTTTAGCACTACTCTAAGAAAATAAATTGTATATGATTACAATCACAAACGGGAATACCTAATTCCCAACAACAATTTTCCCAAACCAACAAATTAAGCATAATGTATTACCATAATTCCTCTCCACTTTTTTCTTTTCCCTCTTTTTTTTTCTTTTTCTAACAGTGTGTCACTCGTGGTGATATGAGTTCACTGATATTGTAATTGACACAACTCATAACATTGTCGTTATGCCATTATCTTAATTCTACTGTATTCATTTGCAACATCACTTGATTTAATCTTTTAATCTCAGTAATTATGTCGCCATAAAAGTCTTCCTTTTCTGGTTCCACATTTCTTTCCTCATTTGTCACTTCATGCATTATCATCGTGTTGTTGGTTACCTTATTCAAACACACCGTCACTAAGGCTTTCAAGCAAGCCACCACTAAAACAATTGCCAATATAACTACTAAACCAACAAACAAGTCTGCTACTCCTTGTATATATTCATACCTATGACATAATTATATGTTGATGACATTCAACATTATATACCAAACTAACAAGCTTCCTAAAAGGTAAATAAAGAAAATCCCTTAATATGTAACATAAATCAGATTATTTGTCTTACCCTGATCCCCCTATCTCCCGGGGTTGAACTCAATCCCCTGATCATGAGTGTAGTTGTGATACATTTTTCACTCATGTTGTATTAATATCAGCAGGTAATTGTATGTCATGTCGGCAAATAAATGTCACTATCCCAAGTAGGAATATCACATGTTGAAAATGTAATGTTTATCAATGCAAGGGGTGTTAAAATGTAATTCAAATGACTGTAAATCACGACTATCATTTATCTGCCACTGAATGTTCTGCTGGGCTGCTAGGTGCAGCCTCATTTTCTGTGGGATCGTCCACCTTAGCCCCATGTGCTTGCTTGCAATGAGAGGCATGAATCCAACTTTCTATTTTGGGTCCATATTTGTTTCTATTCTTATCAATCTCCTATGGTTTATCATTTCGTTCCAAGATACCGCAACCAAAGGTTTTAACCAAAGCTCTACCAAACTATTTCCAATTTGAACAAAAAAAATGCCAGTGAAACAATGATTCGAAGAATTAACTTCAAGGGGTCAATAAATTTATTCTATAGCCAGATCTAATTTTCCCATCCAATAGTTTGCCTTGCCACATGTCATATTATAACACTTTAATAAACCTTCGAAAAATGTTTCCCATCTCAACAAATTTCCTTTTTACAAATAGCCATGTGTAACTTACGTATTTAACTACAATTTCCTCTCAATTTGTTTGGCCTAGCTGGCTGCAAAAGTGGCTGCCAGCATGCAGTACCGTTCTTTATCTACCAAGGAAGTGCTCGTCCACACAAGACCTCTACCAAAATGTTGTTTGTAAAAACAAATCTGGGATTTCTGATTACATGGATGCACACTCTCAGGACATTTTCAGGCTGCTGTTAACAATCCACTACGATAAATTAATTCCTTTACCCACAATCAAATAATTAGTACAAATTGAGGATATTATCCCTATCACATTCTTTTATAGATTCATTATGTTGGATCTAATTTTTTCCAATAATTTTCCACTGCTGTAAGGAAGAACAATAGCTCTCATAAGTCTTAGTAATATCGTACTTAATTTACCCAGCATCGAATAATTTATTTACTATCCTTTCTCATCTGTTAACCAGTGACTTTGTTTGAACTCCAGAACTGAAAAACTCATAATAGTTCAAACCAGCAAAATTTTCTTTACTATTTTCCCATATCATCTATGCCTAAAACACATCCATACATACAGCACAATTTATATGCTGATAAAATTCAAGTTTATATATACTAGGGCATGCCCGTACTATATCTATATCTAAAATTATATCCCCCCCTCTATTTACATGAAATGGTTTGGTTCATGAAATGTTTTGGTCCATTCGCAACGCCAAAGCGAACGGCGAACGCTTTACATGAAATGGTTTGGTCCATGAAATGTTTTGGTCCATTCGCAACGCCAAAGCGAACGGCGAACGGCTTGCGAGTACAGTGACAATCCCCCCGGGGTTTTAATTAGTTTTAAAACATCGTTTAACGCCAACATAGCGCCAACATAGTTTGCCGACGGGAAATAAATGAATACGCTCTCAAATGTGCCATCCGAGGCAGAGTGTGTTCGCCACGTTCGGCACCCGCGATAGCTCGCTGCTCTCTGATTGGTTGAATCGTTTTTTGGACATAGCTCGGTAAGTAATTGTCCGATTAATATGAAACCTTGAAAAGGCACATCCTCGGGTCCCCAGCAATATACCTGGCAAGTTTAAAGTATATCGGACCCGTGGTTGTCGAGAAACAGCGGTCACAGACAAACAAACGTACAAACGTACAAACAAACAAACACACAGAGATTACTGGAATTATAGATAGATAAAAATCCATGAGCAGAGTACTCTGGGAAGTCAGTGTAAGACCTCTCCAAAATTTGGCTAATTTTGTACTCCCACATTTTTATGAAGCTCATATCCATAAATAGCTGATTCTCATATAAATTCGATCACAATGGAATCCCAAGATTACTCCCAATTTTTACTATTAATGAATAGCTGCTCATAACTCAGCAAATCAAATCTTTATTCTCCATCTCCCTTGACAAAAGTGATAATTTTCATAACCAAATTATATTTCTATTTTTTATTTTACGAATTCTCTCGATATGCGATCCCATCCCCATGGAACTATCTATTTTTCAGACAAGGCACACTGTCGGTGTCAACAATCTTGTAAGATTGATACACAAAAACACTAACATTGACACACAAAATACCCACACACACATGCATTATGCGTATTTGTTTGCGTTGGAACCCTTATTTACAGATCCGGATGGGTGTCAACTTTATTTCAATTTCTCAAAATTTGTCCTTCAATTTTATAAGCGCTAATACACAAATGGACCAAAAAGTTTATTCTTAGAAAACCCCTATGACTTCACATTGACATTACCCTTTCAGTTCCCACAATAATTTATCCAAATTTGACTACCCACCCATTTGTATGTCAGTCGACCACTGACCTATCAATCGTGTGGAACAATAGTCCGAAATTCCCACCTGATCATGATGTGACTCTTGTCACTTGGTTTGCCAAAAAATTGCAAAGCAATTGTTCCAAACTTTGTAAATTTAAAATTTTGTGCCCAACATAAAAGATCCAATTTCGGCATTTGATCAATTAATTATCAATTTGCTTACAAGCAAAAGAAAAAATGAATAATTCTTGCTCCGAAAACTTTTCAGACCCAAGAATCATCGACAGTTATTCATGTTTGTCCAGTAATCTAATTTGTTGAGGCCAATCGTCATTTGGGATTTGTCGCAATGAAGGCCTAGTCATTGTCTGAGGTATCGGTCAGCACTGGTACCCTTGATCTTGGTTTACCCTATGAACTTGTCTTCCTTTTGGTATACGGACATCCTCTTTTCCAATGTCCCATCCGTCCACACTTGAAACACCGGTTTCTATCGTTGCCTGGTCTGTGCACCTGTGCACTTGTATTGCTGGGCTGCATCTCTACATCCCTGAGTTGCCACTGCAATCTCTCGTTATCTCCTGGAACACGAAAAAATTCTCTGTACCGTCCTTTTTGGGGAGACAACTGGAAATCAGATGGGACAACTGTCACTTTCATTCCTAATTTCGAGGGCAGTTGTGCATTTGTCTCCTCCACTGTATCCTGTATCCTTTTTATTTTAAGTTCTAGATCCGTTATCCGTTCTTGCTGTTCCCGTTGTCTGGATTCACCATCCCAAAGATGGAATGCAAGCCAGTCTACCGTTAGATTCTGTCTCTTCCTGGCTTTCAATCTTTGTTCCAATCTTTCCAATCGACTTCGCTCAAATGTACCATCTCTTGGAAACTCCTCATCATGTCCCTTTGTCCACAAATACCAATTCTCGACCTGCCTTATAGCTTCGGCACCATAACGGTCGTACATATGATGTGTACAAGTACCTTTTTGTGGAATCTCTGGTTGTCCTTGTGTATTCTTGCAGGCTCCATTTCCCATTCTGCCTTTTATCAAAGTAGCGTTGGATGTGTTGTAGTTTGTTCCTCTAAAGCTTCACTCGTACCTCCAGGAAGGATCTCTCCACCTGTTCAAACGGTGATTTCCAGAGAATCTCTCTCACCTGTGGCTTTTGCACAATCCAATCTCACAGATCAGTATTTGCAGATGAGCCAAAGGGTCAGTATGAAATGGGTGAATCCTCAGGTGTCCGCTCTGTTGAAGGGGAAATCACACAATGGTAACCGCACATATATATCTATATATAAACTCACCACCTTGCTCAATTTTCCAAGGTTGTCTTCACATTGATAATATCTCACAAAGATATTAAAGCTTCTTTCTTGAGACCGCATTTTCATCAATCAAACGATCAATATATTCAATTTAATTTATTCAATTCAATTTATCCAGTTAAATTTATTCAATTAAATTCAATCAATTAGATTCAATCAATCAACAATTCAATCAATTATTCAATTTCAATTAATTCATCAATATTCATCAATAAATCAAATTAATCATTTTGGATGACTCCTTGCATAAGCCCTTTCCCCAATGATGTCAGGACAGGTCCATCCATTGACTGAGATCGAATCTCATCGGTCGTCACCTCTGGTTCATACCTCATGTCAATTGATGAATCACCGTCCTGTCCTAGGGTCATATCTGACATATTTCCCCATTTTGCCTGGTCTCCACAAATTTTCTTTGCAACCACTAAAGGCAACTCATCCTTCATTCGTGAGACAGCCAAAATGGATGGCAGATATTAAAGTTCATTGGGAAAAATATCTCATCATTTTTCTTTTAATAGTACCCTAATCTCTTGGCAATATAAATTTCGTAAAACTCCTGAAATAAGACTGTAAAATTCCTTCAATCATGCTAAATTTTGAAACTCCATCGCTTGTAACACCCAATTTATCCCATAGGGCTTGAAAGTTCTTTCCCAAGTTCATGCAATCATTCTGCATTTGAACCCTATGATATCATTCATAATAATCATCATGATTTTATAGTCATGGTCCTATCATAATCGTCTATTTAAAACGAACATTTCCTTTATCACCACAGCTATGTGGTATAATCAACAATAGAATAAAACTGTACATAGCAACAGGCTACCTCATGGCCACTTAGTATACCTATTGACAATAAGTCATAACAATATCGAATAATCATTGAACAATTAAAATCGCTTCCACTGCTCCAGCCGCAGCATTCGTCATTTTGTCTGCTCATCCGCGTGACCAAAACGAAATAAAGGGAGCTCAACCATTACACAGCGCTTTTAATGGCGCATGCCATAGGAACTCAACGCAATTTCGACTCGGCCAGAAAACGAGCAAATTTTGCAGGATGTTAACTGGAATTAGTCGTGAAAATATATCCAAAATACACAAAAATACACACCCATACAAATAAACAACAAAACCCAAACAAATCCAAGGTCGACCATATTACACAATTAAATTACACATTAAATTACTCATTAAATTACTCATTAAATTACTCATTAAATTACTCATTAAATTACATCATTTCAGCATCGTATTGATTGCTGAAATGTTCATGGGTTTGAACACACCTTAAAAGAGGTATGCTTTGCGGTGTTGCCCACCTACCACGTTGAATTAAATTACATCATTTCAGCATCGTATTGATTGCTGAAATGTTCATGGGTTTGAACACACCTTAAAAGAGGTATGCTTTGCGGTGTTGCCCACCTACCACGTTGAATTAAATTACATCATTTCAGCATCGTATTGATTGCTGAAATGTTCATGGGTTTGAACACACCTTAAAAAAGGTATGCTTTGCGGTGTTGCCCACCTACCACGTTTAATTAAATTACATCATTTCAGCATCGTATTGATTGCTGAAATGTTCATGGGTTTGAACACACCTTAAAAGAGGTATGCTTTGCGGTGTTGCCCACCGACCACGTTGAATTAAATTACATCATTTCAGCATCGTATTGATTGCTGAAATGCTCATGGGTTTGAACACACCTTAAAAGAGGTATGCTTTGCGGTGTTGCCCACCTACCACGTTTAATTAAATTACATCATTTCAGCATCGTATTGATTGCTGAAATATTCATGGGTTTGAACACACCTTAAAAGAGGTATGCTTTGCGGTGTTGCCCACCTACCACGTTTAATTAAATTACATCATTTCAATTAAAAAAACATCGCTTCTACTGCTCCAGCCGCAGCATTCGTCACTTTGTCTGCTCATCCGCATGACCAAAACGAAATAAAGGGAGCTCAACCATTACACAGCGCTTTTAATGGCGCATGCCATAGGAACTCAACGCAATTTCGACTCGGCCAGAAAACGAGCAAATTTTTCAGGATGTTAACTGGAATTAGTCGTGAAAATATATCCAAAATACACAAAAATACACACCCACACAAATAAACAACATTTATTCCATTCAACAGAACAAACATTTCCTATATCATGACATGCATGTCTTCCAAATTATATGACCAAGAGAAAAGTAAAACTAATTAAAACTGCGGGCAGTGATAATCCGGGGACCATGCCGCTCCATCCTGATTGGACGGGTGCGTGCTAGAGTCGTTAACAACGACAGTCCAGATCCGATTGTTCAAAATTTCAACTCAATCGATCGAAAAATGAACGCAGGGATGCATTTTAAAGGTGCAGTGGCACTAACTGAGTTGCCACGAATATGGCCACGAAATTGCCAATATGGCCATCACAAAATATTTTCCTTAATCAATTGGCTCATAGCATAACCAATCTGCAAGTATTTCATCCGAAGATGTATCTCTGAGGACTTTTAATTAAATAAGTCATTTATAAATCAACGAGTTAATTTATTAAATGATTAATCAATAAATCAAAATTTTCCTTGACAGCCACATCACTTGGTCAGTGTCATGTCCAAATATCAGCTTCCTTACTCAAAAGGTGCCTGAGTTAATGTAATGTAATTACTGTAATAAGATTACTGCAATTACTGTAATGATTACTGTAATTACTGTAATTACCGGAACTGTAATTACTGTAATTACCTCAGGTAATTACTGTAATGTAATTACTGTAATTTAATAAGAAATGTAATTAATTAAATAAGTACTTCATTAATCGCTAATAATTAAATAACTCGTGAATTCTTATCCGATTTACTTAACATTTGAGTGTCCCCAAAACGTTGGAGCAAAACGTTGCAACAACGAAAGTGAAACGTTGTAGCGACGTTGTGGACACGTCAGCAAAACCCAACATTTGAATGTTCCCAAAACGTTGGAGCAAAACGTTGCAACAACGAAAGTGAAACGTTGTGGCGACGTTGTGGAAACGTTAGCAAAACCCAACATTTGAATGTTCCCAAAACGTTGGAGCAAAACGTTGCAACAACGAAAGTGAAACGTTGTGGCGACGTTGTGGAAACGTTAGCAAAACCACAACATTTGAATGTTCCCAAAACGTTCCAACAACAAATGATCACAAGTAATTATCACATTGCAATGACCTCAAAACATTCCTAAACCAATAAGCTAGTCTGGCGATGCCAAATACCTCACACGTCTGTCATCTTAGAAGTCGCTGTTTGCTTTAGACAAATACTTATCAAAGCCTTCAGACAAACTATTAGCAATATTATTCCTAGGATTAAAATTATTAGGATTATTATCAAATATTTATCAAAATATTAGGATTATCATCAAACCAATGAATGACTCAATTTTTTTTTTAATGACTACATCCAAACCTAGATATTTTGAGTTCCGTAACTTTAATACTTCAAATTTTCCATTCCTTCCCTTCCTGATCCTTAGATGTAGGGATGGGTTCTTTTTAGGATCATGTTGCATCGAGCATTATTTTCCAAAACAGTGTGAACATTAAACTACACCATTACCTCTGACATCCCACAATTAACATTAGCTTTCCCATGATGTCGCGATATGACCTTATAATCCCATAAAACTCTTTAATACTTCAAATTTTCCATTCCTTCCCTTCCTGATCTTTAGATGTAGGGATGGGTTCTTTTTAGGATCATGTTGCATCGAGCATTATTTTCCAAAACAGTGTGAACATTAAACTACACCATTACCTCTGACATCCCACAATTAACATTAGCTTTCCCATGATGTCGCGATATGACCTTATAATCCCATAAAACTCTTTAATACTTCAAATTTTCCATTCCTTCCCTTCCTGATCCTTAGATGTAGGGATGGGTTCTTTTTAGGATCATGTTGCATCGAGCATTATTTTCCAAAACAGTGTGAACATTAAACTACACCATTACCTCTGACATCCCACAATTAACATTAGCTTTCCCATGATGTCGCGATATGACCTTATAATCCCATAAAACACTTCGTTGCTTTAAAATCCAATATGAAAATTCTCATTTAATAGCAATTCTAGTAATTCCGACCATAATTGAAATAAACAACGTCAAAACATCAACAAAGATATGCAACATCTTGGTTGGTCAACGTCTTTATACCCATTTTGCTTGTCTGTCTACTTTTGTTTCCTGGTAACACCTGAATACTTTTGTTTCCTAGTAACACCTAGTTTCCTTGTTACCTCTACCTATGATTTAATAACACTTTCCACAGTTAGACCCATCAAAATTTTTCTAATAATCCTAAATTATTCACCTTCATCCGTTTTTCAACAAAACTACATGTGAAAAATGGAGATTTCATCAGTACTTGAAGGTGTAAAAATTTGACTTTGAAATTTTAAATCAACAAGCATTCTGATATGTGCCTAAACTATCAACAACTATTCTGCCATATTTTGCCTAAATTATGTCCGTAAGTCTTCAGATATATTTTTCTAGGTAATTAGTATCACACCAACACCGAAAATATAATTTCATCTCATAGCAATTTTATATTAAAATAAATAGTATGTCATTTCTCTTGAAACAATCCAGCCATAAATATTATTTGGAAGTCTTCTGCTGTCAGAACACAATTTCTCTGCCGTTGCTTTTCCACAAAAGCATTTAATTATTGTCTTTCATTCAACCGTGAAGCATGTCTCAAAGGCTTAGTGATGGACCTGGACAAAATTTGATGCAATTTTGGTGTTTAACCAGGATAAATTTGGAACAGCCCTTAAACTAACACCAAGCAGATCAATTTTTATTTTTTTTTATTTTTATTTTTATTTATTTTTTGAAGCTTAATCGCAGATAAATCTTTCACCTTTCAATAAAATATTTGTACCAACCAAATCTGCGAGCATGGGGCGCAGAGAAAATACACAAAAAAACAATAACC